>NC_142168.1:64922368-65236045 GCF_029865625.1 Vigna umbellata
AACTCGTCAACGGTTAAAGCAGATGAAATAATGTTTCGAGCTTTCACATCATTTTGAAACCTTTTCTTTTCTTTAGCAGTCCACTGAACACGGGGCTTTGGTTCTTGCATATTGCCAATAGGAATAGACGAACCAAATGTAATAACTTCCCAAATATCACAATCAATAAACTCAATAAATATTTGCACTCTTACCTTCCAGAATGCATAATTTTCACTTGTGAATAGGGGTGGTCTATTGATAGAAGCACCCTCTGCAAAAGTTTGATATGATCCTGCCATTTGAATAACTATCAAATCGAGATCTAATACCAATTGGCAAAGCGGCTACAGCGGAATGATTAGCATGGAATAACAAACCAAGAGGGTTTTTAATACGAACTTGTGCCTTTTAATTTCTACTCAATTAAACTTACCAAGCAAATAAAAATAACAAATAAAAAAAGTAAGGTTGAGAGAAATTTGCATGGATGATTTTATCCTGGTTCGGATCTTACCAATCTTACATCCAGTCGCTTATCTCAAATCAAGATAAACAGTTCAATACTCACAAAACAATTACAAATTACAATCACAAAGAAACACTTTGTAAAAGTTTAGAAACCATCTCTCTTGATACCCCAAGAGATGAAAGCCACTTCCCCTATAACCCACAAGGGATGAACACCTCCTCTGAATCTTCACAAAGGATGAACACCTCCTCCGAATGCTTCACGAAGGATGATAGTATTTTAACTCATCAACAACAACAACACTTAATCATACTCCCTGTGAAAGTTCTCGCTCTATGCCAACACACTAAGTTCTCAAAGCCACAACACAATGGTTCAACAAACCCTAGAACACTTATCACCGCACACTACAGATAAGATTTTTCAAAATACACTTATTTCATATTTTGTATTTCGTATTTTAGATCCCAATCTAATTTATAAAGATCTCACTCAAGGATACCTCCAAAAATCTATTGTCAACTAATTAACGTGTGATAATCAATTATCCAAATATGGTAATTAATTATGCATTTAATGAATGCACAATGGTAAAAAAGCTTGCTTAGAAATTCTCATAATTGCTCATTATAATCAATTATGGCAAATCATAATTGATTATTGATAATCAATTATTATAAACTGATAATCAATTATCTTGAGTATAAAATGAGGTTTTCTAAATCAAAATACATTTTAACTCAACCTAAGACAAATAATACATAGAATCAAATATTAACCACATCCTATACATAAATCTAATAAATTATAAAAGCTTTAATATAAAAATAAGTTTTCATGAAGATCTTCCTACAATAAGAGCACTTGAGACTTGACTTTGAGATATCATCAAAATTTCTGCTCTTTAGCTTTATGCTACCAGCGTGAGCTCATCTTGACTTTGAGACATCTTCAACTCCCCCTTTAACTTATTACTTGCTTAACTCCTCTCTTTTATCTTGTTTTAATGTTATTTATATTTTGGGCTACATTGATATAAATTCATCACTAATCCTTTTATTTCGTAGCTAAAATTGTGCTTGGAAGAATCTCCAACAATGTAGAGGACTGAACCAGCCACAAAATCAAGCAAATCTGCAGGAAAAGAGAAAAAGATGCAGTGTAGTAGAGTCAAGTTGAGCGTCCCTGGTTCAAGGGCGCTCAGCGCCACCTGCACAAACTGCACAAAAGCTAATTTCTAGTGTGCTTGCGCCCGAGCGCCCCTTTAGGGGTGTTGTGCGCCATTTGCTTCGCAAACTCGCCTAGGCACCCCATTCAGGGCATTGAGCGCAATCCAAGTCTCTAAAGCTCGCGCTGAGCGCCACTTTTGCTTATGTGGCAGTTTGAGCTTATTTAAACCTAAAACGTGAAGGGGTTTAGGTCTTTGGTGGTTTGGAGGCGCAATTTCACTGAAAGGAAAGCTTGGAGGGAAGCTAGGGTTTGTGGGAACACTCCCTTCTTCCTCATTGGGTTCTTCTTCTTCCATGGCTTGATCTTTGATTCATGAGTATGGGAATGTATCTTGTGTAATCTAGAACTGAAACAAGAGTCTCAGTGGTTCGTTGATTTTAGGAATGGAAGATGATTCACTTGTTGTCTTAGATCCTAGTTCTTAAAGCGGGTTTTACTTGTTAGATTTTCCAAGAAATTGGAGTTTAATAGGGAAACTCTAGGCTCTTTCACCTAAGGATTAGGGCTAGAGTGTTTTTGTTTATTGACTTTAGTAAATTGATCGAGATGAGATGAAATTGGGTATACACAAGAGTGAATTGATGAAAAATAATCTTAACATTGTCATTTCATACCATTTCTAGTCGTTTTCATTTCTAAGTGCCTTCAACAGCAAAGTTCAACCTTGTAATTATTTGTGAATTTATCTTTTTGCACTTGTTTGTCAATTGATATGTTGTTCTTGAGTCTAAATGAGTTGTTAATAGTGCAATTAACTAGTGTTACACGAGTCTCTTGGAAAACGATACTTGGTCTTACCATTTAATTTTACTTAAACGATTTGGTACACTTGCCAATGAGAGTTAACAACTTTCCTAAATTCTTATACTTTTATAGAGAAGTAGATTTGGACGATAAGAGTTGAAGGATGTTCTTATTTTGTAGGATTGATAACATTTTCGTTGATGCGATCAAATTAATATTACTAAACTATAACAACTTCAATATTTCTAAGATAGTAGTCAACAAAATAGAAAGGGTAAATTCAAAATTGATTCTTAACAAATTAGTTTTTTTAAAAACTATACAAAAGGGTTAGTAAAACAAAAACAATAATTCTTGTATTTTTTCGAACCTAGCTGCACTCCAATAAGTCTTGGGTATCTCTTATTTCAAAGAAGAGTTGTTTACCCATTTCAACACCTCTTATAAAGGGTTCAAGGCAAATTTCATAAATGTCGCAATAATGGAGCTCGACCGGTCAAGGTTTTATACAAATAATGGTTGACCTAAATTCCATTTTTTTATTGGATCGAGCACCCTAGGAAGATAATCGCTTGAGCAAAATATGCAATGACACCAAGGGAGATAGAGGCGATTAACATGACCAATCAGCTACCTCGCAAGGCCCCCTCCCGCGAGCTCATTAATTACCTTGGCTCATATGCTTTGTGTAGTAGAATGTTTGGTAAGCCTTTTATTATGTACAGTTTTAGAACTTTCGTTTTTTAACTTATATAAATTTGGTCATATACTTTGGCTCATATACTTCTTTTGGTCCCTCGAAAGAGGGGTTGTGTTCAAAATGGTTCTACCTTTCTTAAAAAGTTACAAACGATCCCAAGTTGTGAAAAAATGGGTCAAACTAATCCTTTTTGCTTACGATGTAAAAAATGTAACGGTGTAAATGACATGTTCAATTTAACTTATTGTGTGGCATGTGAGGTTAAATGACGTGTAAAATTTAAATTTTAAAAACAAAATTGACAGAGGGCTAAAAGAAAAGGGGCTTCTGCGTTGAAGAAGATGCAGATGTTGATGGCGTGATGAAATTAGCGATGAAGGGTTGCTTGCAGGTTCAAAGAGTTTGATGCGTTGATGGAAAATCTTGGTTGGGTGATTTTCCCGAGAGGGTTGGACTTTTTTTATTCGCGATGAACTCACGATTAGGGTAACTAATTTAGGGTTTCCTATCCTGTGATTAGTGTTCATCTGAAATTTGGCTTTCGTAGGTTCTCGGTGGCTATGGATGAGGCTCGATTTGGGTTTCTTTAGGTCTCTGTGGTTTGTTGCAGGTTTCGACGGAGGAGATTGGTGGAGGAGCTCGCGTTTTTGTTTTTGAGTTTTTTCGAAAGTCTGACAAAAAATATGATGGTGGTTTTTTTGTTTCGTCCTCTAAACTATTACAATTGTTCCTGGAGATGTCGCACTAGCACATTCAATCTTTGAATATTCTTCTTTTGAACTAAAATAATCTTCGGCCAACAACACCCAATTCAAGAAAAACATCAGTAAATATCTTATTAAAATAGTATAAGTTTAATCAGCAAGAAGACAAGCAACATGGGCCTCTACATGGTTCCTGATTACAGACCTAGCACCAAGTCAACATTCAAAGTCGATTAACCACAACACATTCTCAATTAGTTGAATTCGTGCTTCAAAAAAGTAGCATTGAATTTAGGGGAAATGGAAAAAGCAATTTGTTGAGTGAATTGGGAATCAAGGGAATGATGCAGTAAGAAAATCAAATTTGGAAGTTAAGAGATTCTTTACCGGCAACGACAAGAGGGATACCAAAAACTGCACTGCACCTCGACCTTTCTCTCTCTTTCAACTTTCCACTTTTCTTCTCCCTCTCAACCATTTACGGAAGTAAATTCCAAGATCAAAGCCATGATTCGTTGTTAGGAAGACGATGGTGGTTTTTTGGTTTCGTTGTAGTGCACATGGAGGAGGAAAATGTGATCTGGTTGTTAGGAAGAAGCTGATAACCTGCACCGTTACATTTTTGACGTCGTTAGCAAAAAAGATTAACTTGATCCATTTTTTCACAAGTTGGGATCGTTTTTAACTTTTTAAAAAATGTAGGACTATTTTGAACACAACCCCTCTTTCGAGGGACCAAACAAGGTATTAAGCCTGTAAATTTTGTTTTTCTTTCCAAATCCATTGGCCACCATGGATAAGGGAAAGTCAAATGCCTTCACTATTATGGCCGCTTGACGCAAGGAGTTGACCGAGAAGGCCAGGAAGGATACGTCTCGTCCCACTATCCCAAGGCTACCACTGTTGCCTGAACAGTCCAAGATCCTCAACTTATGCGCACTTCTCCCCAAGTGTTCGACCCAACACCCCTAACAGGCGTTTCCCCATCTTCCAAGGATAAGGGGAAAATAAAATCCTCCCGGGAGAAGTCTTTTTCTTCGTAGAAAAATAGAAAGAGGAGTTCACCGGAGAGGCCTCTCCTCATTAGGCCACTAAATCCAAATGAGCAGGTTGCTCCCCGTGCGACGTTTAATTTTATCCCCTAGGAGAAGTTGTTCTTCAAGGGGATAACTTTTGAAGAGGTTGCGAATGTGGCCTATGAACTAAATGTTTGGGCCAATATTTACATGGCCTACTCAGTTGGACTAAGGGTATCGCTTTTGTCGAGGAGCTGCAAGCCGCCTAGTTAGATTTGGAGGAGGCTTTTAAGGCGGATGAAGAGATTAATTGCGTGGCTAATGAAGGAATCTGGTGGATATTCCTAATCCCACTGCTCAGGCCGACGAGGCACCACTGGCCGTTCCAGAAGAGCCTCAACATATAGAGGTTCACGTTGAAGAGGTTGAGGAGGAAAAGGAAACTAGGGAGGAATGAGAGACCTTCGAGGGTATTATGGTTTTTCTCTTTTTTATTTTTAAAAGTTATTTTGTAAATAGGGTTGTTCGAGAATGAGAGTTTTTGCATGGGATCGCCTTTTTTCCCACTCGGCCTCTCTTTTGTACACCCTTATGCAAATTTTAATGAAATTGATACTTTGTTGCTTCCAAGACTTGAATTTTTCTTATATTCTTGTTGTTTTTTTACGCGTTTGAGTGTCGTGTTCGATTATGTATTGTTACGTTGTCACTAACTCACTTAACCCTTTTGATTGAAGTTTAATGATAATGAATGCGGGTTCTTTATTTTTACGAGTATTTAAGAAACATTTCTTATCAATCGTCTAGTCCTAAGAACTTTCATAGAATATTAGGTAGGCTTATCACCAATCGGTTAGCTCTAGGATTTCACTTAGCATGTTCCCTAGGCTAAGCATTTGGCGATGCGGTGAGTTTCTACGGAGGGTTCCTCACCGATTGGTTTGCTTTAGGAGTTCACTTGGAACGTTCCCTAGCCTAAGCGTTTGGCGACTCAGTGAGAGTTCACAAGGATTTTCCCTCATCGATCGATTAGCTTTAAGAGTTCACTTAAAATGTTCCCCAAGCTAAGCGTTTTAGCGATGCGAAGAGAGTTTACAAGGATCGTTCCTCACCAATCAGTTAGCTCCAAGAGTTCACTAAGAACGTTCTATAGGCTAAGTGTTTGACGATGCCATGAGAGTTCACAAGGAACGTTCCTCACCAATCGGTTAGCTCTAAGAGTTCACAAGGAACGTTCCTCACCAATCGGTTAGCTCTAAGAGTTCACTTAGAACATTCCCTAGGCTTTGTGTACTCCAAAGGTCACTCAGATGAATAAATTGTGCAACATATTGTTCAGAAACTCCTGATTTTATTGACTGTCAAAATGTGTTGCATCGAGTTTTCAAATGAAATAAAATTTGAGGTGCGAAGCATTCCAAGTGTTGGGAATCGTTTTGTTGTTCATGTGCTCAAGTCAATATGTGTCATTCTTCAGGTCATCAACCATCCTGAATGGACCTTCCCAATTTGCGGCGAGGCTCTCATGCACCCGGTTTCTTCTTGCTTCATAGGTCTTCCACCATACCAAGTTACCTTCCAATAAATTTCTTGGCATGGACTTGGTATTGTACATTCGGGCGACCATTCTTTTCTGAGCTTCTCCTACATAATTGTTGCCTCGTGCCTTTTTGGCAGCGTGTCTAGTTCTGTTCAGAGTTGTTCTTCATTGAGGCTTCAATCCTCTAATTGTCTTCTAATGTATAGTTCGCCCACTTCTACAAGTAGCATGGCCTCAATACCATACATCAAATTGAATGGGTTTCTCTAGTTCAACCATGTGGTGATCAACGGTATCCCCATAAGACATTTAATAGCTCATCCACCAATCTACCTTCAGTTCGACTACGATTGTTTTACTCACAGCTTCGTCCTAGCCGTTCGTCTAGGGATGCTCGATAGAGCTGATTACGTGCTTAATGCCCAAGTTTTTATATAACTCGGCCAACTTATTATTGAGGAATTTTCAGCCATTATCAATTACAACTGTGCGGGGTAGACCGAAGTGGCATATGATCTTCCAAACAAATATTTAAACCTGTTGGGCGGTAATGGTGGTCAAGGCTCGGCTTCCACCTACTTGGTGAAATAGTCGACAGCCATGAAGAGGAATTTCTTTTGTGCTTGCCCGACCGGGAGAGGTCCCACAATATCCATTCCCCACTAGGGGAACGGTAAGGGGGAAATGATGTTGTGCAGCTTGGCTAGGAGTATGTTGATATTGTTGTCGTATTCTTAGCAACTTTAGCATCTTTGAACGAACGTGTTAAAGTATTTTTCTAGAGTTTGCCAAAAATACCCAGCTCGTAGGGTGCGAGCTTTAAGGGTTCGTGGTTCGGTGTGCATGCCACACCCCCCCCCACCCACTGTGGAGTTCCTTTAGGACATATTCAGATTCTTCACCATAAATGAACTTCAGTAAAGGGGTAGAGAAACCTCGCTGGTAAAGCTTGTCACCCACAAAGATGTATCGAGCGATCTTCTTTGAATCTGTTGAACTTATTGATTCCCCTGCCTCTTGCTTTTGCATCAGGGCATGAACCTCCTTACACCAGTCATTATGGTTAGAGACGGTTGAGGCTGATAAGCACTCTATAGAGGGCTAGGTCAATACTTATTTTACCACCAAGAAGAGTTGTCCTTTTTAGCTTGGACAAGGTGTATGCCCATGCGTTCTCTTCTCTCGAAATATGCTTCACATCTAAAGCTTTGAAGCTCTTTTTCTAAATCTTTGGCCTTATAGAAGTACTAAGCCTGCACTTTGTCAGGTTTAGGTGCATTCCATACTTGTACAATTACACAAAACACTTCTTCCAAGTCCTTGATGTGCTCCTCCACCGACCGACTTCACATGACCATATCATCAACGTAAATGTTCGTAGATCTCCCGATTTGTTGGGGAAAACTTTGTCCATTAATGATGAATGTCGTCTTCTCGCGGTCGAGTGAAAACATAAGGATCTGATTATAACCATAATAGGCATCATGGAAGCTAAGCACTTGGTGGTTGGAGGTGCCATGTGCTAGGCCATCTATTCTCGGAAGAGGATATGCATCATTCAGGAATGCCTTGTTGAGATTGATGAAGTCTGTGCACATCCTTCATTGGTTGTTCGCTTTTTTTACCATGTAGCCAAGTGGTGTATGTAACTTCACGAATGAAACCAGCTTCAAGAAGCTTTTTAACCTATCTGTCTACCGCACATCCCTTTTCTTTTCCCATCCTCCTCTTCTTTTATGCCACCGAGCAAGCCTCCTTAAATAAGGCTATCTTGTGGGACAACATACTTGGGTGGATGCCTGACACGTCCGCAATAGTCCATGCGAACAAATTAGCGTTAACCCTCAATGCTTTGCCTAAAGCGCTCTCTAGGCCCTCAGTCAAGGTATATCCAACGGACGTGGTCTACTATGTCATCCTCTCCAGACCGAATGGTTTCACCTCCCTAAGTGGTTTCATCCGGTCCTTAGTGTTGGCCTTGGGTCCAAGTCTACCATTGACACCTCTGAATGTCTAACTCTATAGTGAAGGATGAAGGGCTCGACTTTCACCTTGCATGTAACACTCCTGAGCGGTCTTTTGGTCAGCCCACATAGTGCAAAAGGTCCCCTATCTAACAGGAATTTCTTGGTCAGGTGAGGGGTCAAGACTATAGCCCCAAAGGCGTTTCAACATGGTCAACCAATCAAAACATTGTAGGAAGTATTTTCTTCCACTAGAAGGTATCTTACCCTTAACTCTTTCATGTCATGCTTGTTCCCAAACATGTCCTCAAATCTACATACCCTATGGTGTCTACCCGCTCACCCGCAAAACCAACAATCTGCTTATTATATGGGACGATCAGGTCCTCTAACAAGTCCATCTTAATGAATGTTTTGCAATAGAGGATGTTGACAGAACTCTTTTAGTCGATGACCATTTTGCTCATGTTATACCGAGCAATCTCAGTTGTGACGATCGAGGACGATCCACCACCCACGAACCCTTTGGAGATAGTGTTTATATGGTCACAAAGCGGACACTCATTGTTGTAGCTCCTGCTTCGACTTCGACGTCGATTACCATAGTGACACTCGTCTCATCTTGGGAGACGATCGAGGATTCTTCCGCATAGGGGACTCCTTTCCACCTCCTCGACCTTCACATACTTCTTAAAGTGACCCGCCTAGATAAACTCTTTGATCTTGTCGCGGAGTGTGGAACACTCCCCTGTTGTATGTCCGAGGTTCTGATGTTACCAACAGTGTTTCTTGTCATCGACGTTCCTCGGGGTCGGTTTCTTCTTGAGAGGAAGGAGGAGGTCAACACCTCCTCCAGGATCCTAGCCCTTGGCGCATTCAAAGGCATGTATTGATTAAACTTGGGTATCAAAGAAAGGTCCTTTGGCTTTGACCCACCCCCTTGTCATCTCCTCTAGTTGTGTTTTATGCACATGAACTTAGTTGCCTTCTACTGCAACTCGTTCATGGTCTTCGGTGGCCTAACACATGAGCTATCCGTGAATGGTCCCACCTTTAATGTCGTTGACAAGTTGTTGAGGATGAACTCATGACTCACATCAATCAATTGACAAGCGATTTTGTTGTACTGTTCCATGAAGGCTTTTAGTGACTCATCCTTCCCTTGTTTAGTGTTGATCAACGCAAGGTGTGTT
Source organism: Vigna umbellata (assembly GCF_029865625.1). Lineage (NCBI taxonomy): Eukaryota > Viridiplantae > Streptophyta > Magnoliopsida > Fabales > Fabaceae > Vigna > Vigna umbellata. The sequence goes on from NC_142168.1 coordinate 64,931,911, forward strand.
AAACTCTGGACTTGGCTAAAAAAATATTATTTGTCAAACAAAGAACGAATGGTGGTTAAACAATCTACCGTGTTGGGAGGCAAGGTGGTAAATCATGCCAATGCCTCCCCCTTTAAGGATAGAGAGAATGCTCGGCACCACACATAATAGCTTGATAAGTAGAATTACATAATGTTTACGAACGAGAGAAGGTGTTCGTTTGAATAAGTTGACCTATCATCCTTCTTGAATGTAGGGGGTGTCGACTTCTTAGGCATCAATGCCTCATAATAGCCTTAGTGAAGGGTAGCAGACCCTCAACCTGTGCCCTTTGGACGGAAAGAGTTGTCCTGGTTGTGACGGTACTCATCTCTTGATCGATCCTACTTAGTTCTTCCGCTTGATTTTTCTCCTTTAATGGTGTGGAAATGAGGACACCGAGTGTTGGGTCAACTGTTCCTACTGACTAGCAGCATGCTCGGCCCTGAATGCGACTATCTCGACCTCATGCCTTCTTTGTGTCTCTTGAATCTTCTTTTGAATTTCCCTGATTAGGTTAATCAAATTTTGTTGGTCTCTCATGTTCATTATGGTCACCAATGGGTTTCTTCTTTTGTCCTCGAGTCACATGATGGGCGCTAAAATGTTTCAATTTATAGGATCAAGATTAGGTTTTCTTAAACAAATAATCTCCAAGTTCCAACCTTAGGTCAAGCTTTGGTCTCTAATCCTCTCTTGCATCATACGGTCGAACCGGGTGCTACTTGCAGAAAGCACTCTGATCCTATAGTCAATGTTTGTTCGAATGTTCTGACAATAAATGTGTATTCAAAAAGTAACCAACTACCTGGATATCAAACTTGTATTTATAAATTTTGGGATGACTTTCTGATTGGTGATGACTCAATTACAACTCATACAATAATAACCTCACTTAGTGTTAACATAATTATTCTTATTACTAATTTTGTTTGTGATCCAATCAATTGGTCTATCGGTCGTTTCATATTGGATCGAGAGGTATGTAAACCGTTAGTCCGTGACTAACCAATAATCATAAATTTTGATACATTTTTGTTTAAATTTTAAAAATAAAATAATATAATTTTTTAACTCAATTTCCTTAAACTATTTTAACGTCTTAAACTTGTTTTCCAAATAACATTGAAGTGAAAACTTGTATAAATAAATTGAAATATTAGGATGATACATATTTTACTTGTCAAAATAATTATTTATTTTTAATGTTTGAAAAAAAATATATTCAAAATTTGTATATATATCCAATTTTGTAACGAATTAAAAACATTTTTAATACTGTTATTTAAAAAAAATCAGATTAATCTAATTAATTGTATACTGAAAACACAATCATTTAGCGGAACAATGTCCACTAATTTTTTATAAGATTAAAAGATTAATTATCTCAAGTTAAGACATTAAACAAAAAAACATGACTAAGCTTTTAACTTTTGTTAATAAAAGAATACAAAAACTCAACTCATAATGCGTTATCTGACACGAAACGTGAATGGATGCGATGCTTTCATCAAACTCATAACAATACACACGGTTGCAGGGAAGCAAAGGTGGTGGAAGGGTAGCGTTAGTGTCAGTGTTACCAACTGCTCTGCTCCTTACGTTATCCAATGACGGCTGTCTTTTTCCTTCCCACCCACTTGCAAAAGGTAAGATTTTCAAAACACTATAATATATACCAGTTCCAATTCATCAATACAACATTCTTATTTTTATTAATTTCGTCATAAATAAATTGGAAATCGATTCTATTGGATCACAGAATCTACAAGTAGAAATCTGTCTTCACATCCACAAATAATGTTACTTTAATTTAACCATAGCCGCCCATGTATTTTTTTTCTTTCTAAAATAAATAAATCATTCTCTTATCCATTTTTACCTATAAACTGTTTGCTAAATTGCCCCAGAGACAAAGCAGTACGAGGCTGGGGATCCCTTGAATATAGAGCATAAATGGTATGTGGTGAGGTGAGGTGAAGGGCAAGGAGGTGGAGGAGAGGACCTACCCACCTACCCACCGTACAACACCCCTCTTCCCTTCTTCAATATTCATCTCCACCATCACTACCACCATTAATACCTTTTAATCAATCCTCTTCTGTTCATGTGCACACCACCCCGAGAATTGTTGTCCTTTGGCCTTCTTTTGTTTCCATTTTCTTGGGGTGTGTGGACCAATTACTGCGTCAATTGCAACTACAACGGATCTGTTATAGGAACAAAATATTCCCATAACAGGATTAATTATTCAATTGCCCCAGAGATTCTTTAGATATGGGTCTTTGCATCTAGACTTATCTTCATCTTTGTTCTGTTTTTTTTTTTCCTATCGTTCTTGTCTTGCTAATCCCATTTTCCAGGTGTCAAAAACCCTGTTACAGATCTTGGTGCCCCACCTTATTTAACTTCCTCGCTTCAACTCCTTCATAGGACCCATTGCTATAGATTCAATCTTTCATTGAATGACAGCTGTTAACTTCGTATGTACGCTTGTGCTCCTTTTTCCTGTTGTAAGCCAATAAGAGGGAGAAAACTGTTTCATAGGCTTGTTTAATCTTTTTCTTTTCTTTCTTTTCTACTCTACATAGTAGCATAACAGTGGTTCAGGCTTTCAAGTCAAGGCAATTTCCACCCAAGTTCGTCGGTCTGCGTGGTTGTGAATCTTGTTCAAACTTTGGGTAGAAGGCCCACCATTGGGGTTTTGGTGGGGTTTCTTTGAACCAAAATAAAAGCCATCTTTAAAAGGTGTTTGAAGATACCAACTTCGCTTCAGTTTTGGTTAATAGTGAGGTTTCTTCTTATAAGCTATTGCCTTTCCGCAATAGGGTTCTCCACTGACTCTATCTACAGTCTAGCCTGCCTCTCTCTCTCTCCCTCTCATCACATATGCCAAATCCAATTTTGACCCGTAAAAAACTTTCAATATTCTAATGCTACTTTACTTCATCACTTGCATCTCCTTCTTCTTGTTTTTAAAGTCCCTCCTTCTCAGACCTCTCCCATCATGGGCAACTGAGATGCGGTTGCTACTCCTTTTGTTTTCTCAAGAGTTGTCTGTGAGAACAATCTCCAAGCTGTTCAGAAACCGCTTCTGGCTTGGATTTGTTTGTCAAATACCTGCAGGAATGTCTCTGGTGAGGAAGAGCCTGACTTCAAGAGTAGAGAATGTTGAGGAAAGCCATGGCATGTCAGTTTTGGATTTGCCTGAGTTGGCCTTGGATTGCATTCTTGAAAGGTTACCTCCTTCTTCATTGTGCCAAATGGTTGCCGTTTGCCGCTATTTGAGGGAGAGATGTGTGAGTGATCACCTTTGGGAGAGGCACATGAAGCAGAAGTGGGGTAGTGTTATTGGTCCTGCTGCTTACAGGGAGTGGAAGTGGCATGTTGCTTCCAAAAGGAATGTTGGGGGTCTTAAACATGGCAGGCAAAGGGGCTTGATGAGATTTTGGTCTCTTCGTTGGCCTTTGCAATGGATGAGACCAAAGGTTGATGAAAATAATAGCCTCAAGCAGAGGACTTCTTTACCTGTTGACTCAATCATGAACTGGTATCTTGCTATTGAGTCGGGCAACTTTTGTTTTCCTGCTCAGGTCTATAACCGTGAGGTATGTAATATGTGCAAACCCTTTTGTTCTACTTTTCTATTGAAAACTTACACCTACCTTGCTAGCTACAAATAAAACCAGTTGCTTGAATTTCAATTATATACCATGGGTTCTGTTTTTTTTTTTTCTCACAAGTTACATTTTTTCTGTTGTTGATGTAGAATGGTCATGTTGGATTCATGTTATCTTGCTATGACGCTACAATTAGCTATGATCCACGAACTGATACTTTCCAAGCCAGGTAATTGGCATGATTAAAGATGATCATATAGTCTATAGATACATATGTTCACATTAGTTCCATAATCTTAGAGATTTCATTATCAAGTTTGAAGATATTTTAAAAGAAGCGTAAGAGGAAAATAAAATGAAATTTAGATCTGATGACGTAATTATTGATTTGTTGCTTACTACAGGTATCCTCCGCATGGAAGAAGAGCAGATGCTAAAGAGTGTGGCATCCCATGGGAAAGGCTAAGAGCCCCTCCTATTGATGCTTCTCCACATGATCTTCATGTCTCCGACTGTTTAAATGATTTGTATCCGGGTGATCATATAGAGATTCAGTGGAGGAGAAATAAAGAATTTCCTTATGGTTTGTTCCATTCTCAAATATCTTGTGTTATTAATTTTTGCATTAATCCTGGTAAAAGGTCTACCCCTAAGAACCATTTAAGTTTTACTAAACATTGAAGAGAATAACTACATACTGCAGGACCATGTCTATATATTAAGAGTCAACAAAAGGGGCATTTGGGTCTACTTTGAGCCTTTGATATATAAAAATGATCTCCATTTTTCTCAATTATTCATTTTCTTTATACCCTTGTGTTGGGATGTTGATGATTGAGAACTCATTTTCGAGTGTTATTGACATTATTCTAAGCTGTGCCCTTAATCTTGTATACCTTGATTGATATAAGAGCCTTTGTATTCTTCATATTAGAAGTATATGATGAACTTATAATAAATTAAAATGAATTGCTGCGTGACGAGTTCCACCTTAATGGCAGGTTGGTGGTATGGTGTTGTAGGCCACCTGGAGTCATGCAATGGGAGTGAAAATTATTGCCGATGTCACAAAAGTGGTGAGTTAATTTTTTAACTTCCTTTTGGATGATTGCTATTATCAATCATTGGTTTTTCTTGGTTATAAATGTATCATCAATTCATTCATCTTTTCTTCCCTTCTAGCAAAATAGGACCATATTCTGCCTCTGAGTATGATTGATAATCTTGTCGATCAGTGAAAGGAACAAACTTGGGGAAAAAATGGTTGTAGGATATAGATGGATGATGCTTAGGAATTTTGCAGAAATTAAGAAGCACATAAAGTTTGCTGGTTTATTATTTTTAATATATTAAGATTTTTACAATCTTCAATTATTATTATTATTATTATTATTAGTGTGGATATACATTGAAAAAAATTGACATGCTTTTGTAGTTAGTTTAATTTGGCAGCCAGACCAAAGGTTTGGCTAGGTCTTTCTGGATTCTAATCTATTTAAATATGGACCACCTGCTATGCTATTTGGTTGGTCCCCAAGACATTCATGGTCAGTATGTCATCATTTCCATCAACACATTGATAATTTGTGTCTCAGTGGGCATTTATGGCTAACTATGCTAAAGAACTAGATTCCTTTTGTAGGCTGTTTCATCTCTGTTAGGAATCTTTTTGCTTTGTGGGACTAACATGATTTTTATAAACCGAACACTACTTCCTCTATCCCTATTTATAAAACCCTTTTTAGAAAAAAAAAATTGTCCCGTTTTATAACACCCATTTGTAATGGAATGATGCATTACTTATTTATTTCCTAAAAAGCCTTTAATTAAATATTTGAAATAAATCATAAAAAGTTGTTCCCTCTTAATCTGATTTGAGAATATAAGTCCTCACCGATACCGAAGTCTCTTTCAACTGCTTTAACTCAAAAAAATGTAAGGATAATTTTGAAACAAAAATACATATTAGTGACAAATTTATTGTTTTTAACTAGTTTTCTTAAAGAGTGTGAATTACTAAAAGGGTCTTATTGGGACGGAGAGAGTGTTTTTTGTCTTCTGGTCTTGTTAAGTATATAGATAGAATATACCATGACATCCTTATAAGGTATCGGTTGCAATATTTTATTTCACATTCCCTTCATAAGCAATAGCACTCATTTTATGATTATGCTTATGTAACAAAATCAAGTAATACGGGGTTAGTTGCTTTGTGTTGATAAGGCCTATTTTCCTTGCCTTGAATTCTGAAGAATGAAATCCAACAAACTTGTGCTTCGTTAAAATTTAGTTATTTTAAGTCTTTCACATTTTACCAATCAATCATAATTGGATGAAAATTTTAAATTTATAAAGGTTGCAATCATTGACTGCTAAAATGATGTTGAAGAGGTGGTCAAAGGCGATTACAACAAGAGTCTAGGAATTAACATTTTTATATAACATCCTCTCCCTGAGAGGGGTTTCTTGAGATTCAAACATAGCTTACTTAATGCTAAATGTGTTGGTTGCAGACACTGTGGTGCTAGAGTTTAATCATTACACACCTGGCTCACGATGGAGGCAGACAACTGTGAGTAGGAAAGACCATAGGGAGGAGGGAAATGAGGCTGATGGATTTTATGGAGGAATAAGAAAGATTAAGAGTGAGGCTGAGATTGCCATTTGGAAACGCCTTTGGCCATCTGAAGTCTTGGATTAGTAGGCACTGGATCTGATCAAATTCTCTTCAACTTAGCATGATTTTATAGAAGCTGTCTCAGCAACTGAAGCATTGACTGGTTCTGCTTTATACATGCCAATATACAAACATGAAGTGGACTTTCAGATATTTAGGCCAACCCGATTTCTTCTTCTGTCCTTTGTCACATTTTTTCATGAGAAAATTTATGCATATTGATGTGCTTTCCCTCATTGTAAATTGCTCATTTACGCACAAATGTAGAATATTCATTCCACTATATATAGAATCTAGCTGATAATCTCAAATTAGTACCTTTGAACTGATACTAAAACAGCTTCCATCGCAATCAAGTTAAGGCATTATTCATATGCAAACAATTAATTTATTATATGCATAAACAATGCTTGCTCCCTTTAGCCACGGAATTTTCTTATGATTTTTTATCCAGGTATACTTCCTCAGGGCCATTTATATTAGCCATTTTCTGTCTAATGCTAATCGTATTGGTCATGTGGGGTGAAAATGTGTTGTCCTAAAACTGTTTTGAGAAATGGCATATAAAGTTGATGCGGCTAGCATTAAATGGAAGCTGTTTTAGAGAGTTGACACTGCTAGAACAAGGAGAGTTGTATGTTACTTAGAGTGTGAGAATACCTGAATCTCTAATCTGAGGACAGCCATATACATCCAAGAAATCTGCTTTGGTCCAAAAGAAAAGAAATTGATTTTACTAAGCATATTTCAAAAAGTTCATACTGGAGAAAACCAACTTCTGATTTCATTGGTATAATGAGCTTGCAATCTGAAAGATCAATCATTCTTTAAAACCAATAGAAAGAGTAGAGACAAGAAGGAATCCAACTGTAGTCTGCACACTTAGTTAACTTATTCTATCATGAAATGGTTGAAGCAGAGAAAGAGCCTATGCTTGTAACATTTGGAAGTCCTTTTGGTTATATTATATCAACAGGGTATGGGTTTCAGGGCTTAATTCCCAAGAATGTTGTCTTCAATTTCTACTAACTAGTATGTTTAGCATTTGATCCACCCATGTGTGCATTCATTATCTTGATCCAACTTCATGCACCTTAAAAGAGGCCCTTTTCATTCTAGAATTGATATTTCTGGATGTAAAAAATACAATTCCAAATATCTATTTTGATATGAAGGAGTTGGCTATGGCTTCTTGCACCCTATCAGATTTCTTGCTGCACCCATCAAAAGTTTCCGTTCCGTAATAAGAGTGGAGTGATTGTCTTCCGGAAAAAAAAATTCTGGATTTGTTTTAATGTGTTATGGAAAATGAAATCTGGAAATTTGAAATGGTGCTAGCCTTTCGTTATCTATTCACTTTTCAAAACAAAACCTCTTTCAAGTCCATCTTTCTTCGTGTTCATAGCTTTCTTCTTGGTCAGTTTCTTGCTGGATCTTCATAAATTTCCCCTTCCCCATATAAAAAAATACAACTTTTAGATTATATAATCCCGATGTCATTTTCTTTCTTAAAAAAAATACTTCCGAATTACACAATCTAAAAGACAAAAAATACTTCTTAAATGTGTAATCCGAAAGCTAAATAACTTTTGGACTGTGTAATCTAAAAGCTATTTTCTTAACCCTCTTCAATAACTTTTGAATTACACGATCTAAAAATTATTATTTACATTCAAATTATACAATCCGTGAAGTACAAACTGAAAAACAAAATGAGAGTGCAATAGGAAATTTATGGAGTTGCAGGAAGAAGTTGCTTTCTTCCTAATAATACCAAGTTGGTAAGACGAGGCACCCCCAAAGCCAGTCTTGGCCACTATTTAAATATCTGTTGAGGAATTTCTTCTTGCACTTCCATAATATTTTCATGCACCTTCAAACATTTTTAAATTTGAATTTCGGAATATGCAATAAAAATACAAAAATTGTATTCTGAATTACACAGTTCCAAATATAATATGGAAAATACAATATAAAATCTGAAATATAAATTTTACATTCTAAATTATCGATTCAAAATATATTTTTTTATTTTATATTCTGAATTATACAATTCAAATTTTTTTTAAAAATTTTAAATTACTGACTCTATAATCTATAATATAAAACTGTTTCAAATTATATACTACAAAACACAGATAAAAAATATATACTAAATTATAAATTTTATAATACATCTTTTTGTTTTATTTTCCATAGAGTTTAGTATGAGAAATATATGTCTAGTGAGAAAAAAAATAAATAAATAATGGAGGAGGGAATCTGCTTGGAGTAGGAAAGTAGGCTATGCGTGAGAGGGAAGAGGGTGCAGGACTGTGTGGGTCTTTCCAGCATTTCCTTTTACTTTCTGTGTAAACTTTAAAAAAATTGGATAAGAGGTAATTGATGGTGAGAAGAAGAGAAAAGAAGAGAGGAGAGGAGAGGAGAGGAGAGGAGAGGGGTGCACCTGGAGGAAGAGAATACAAAAGTTTTGTCAATCTATATTTTTAATTGTGTAATTTATTTTTAAAACTTTTTCAATTACTTCTTTAAATTTAAAACATATAATATTTTTTTATCAAATTTTATTAAATTTATTTAATGTTTCAAACACGATTTAGAATAATATTAATGTATAATTTTTGATATATTTTTACATGTTAATTAAAAAAAATATTTAAAAGATCAAATAAATTTAAAAAATTAAATTAATTCAAAAAGTTTAATATATTTCTACTGTTAATTTAAAAAAATGTTTAAAACATTAAATATACTCAAAAATTCAGAAAATTAAATTGGTAAAAATTTTAAAGAACTAATTTTAATTTTTATTTAAAAAAACATTTAATTCAAAAGTTTATTTGATTAAACCCATTCCATAATGTATCATATATATTTGGAAAGTTTGTTGTAGAAATTTTGTTCTGTTCAAAAGTTTAGTCGAGAACACTCAATCCATAGTGTATTATATATGTTTCGAAATTTTGTTCTGAAAAGTTGGTTTTCGGTCCGGATGGTCCTTCCAACTCGTGAATCGAACCGTTCTTGCAAGATCGACTCTTCCAAGGTCGATATGTCGCATGGTCCTCCTAACATCGTCTACTGAACGATTTTTCTCAAGCTGATCAGGCAGGTCTATCATCCAAGTTGACTGACCATCTAGATCGACCATCCAGGTCGTATGGCTCTTTCCAGGCCAACCAACCACCAGGCTGACCAACCATCCAATCCAACCGCCCAGGTCGTCCACCATCCTCCCAGGACGTCCTCCCATGATCATCCACCTAGGCCAAGCCCACTAGTAATGACTCATTAAGCCCCTAAAGGCAAATTAAGGTAGGATTGGGCCACTATTAGGCTAGTGAAAGGTAAAAGCTCATTACAACTAGTATAAATAAAGGTCTTAGGTATGACTTTAGACCATGATGCACAATATATATGCATTACTTGTTGTGCCAACTGTTCGATTACATTACTAACTTGAGCGTCAGAGTGTCTTTAACAAGTACCCGTCCATTCGGCTTGAAGAAGGATGAGGGGGAACGAACCTTATAACTTGGAGTGCAAGGACGACTAGGGAGCATGTTCGCCCTTCAACAAACCCGCCCGGTCTTAGAGACAACGAGTAAGGTCCGTCCGACCTTCAAGACAACCTAGAGTGCTTAGGTTCGCCTAGTCTTCAAGATTTGCCCAGTCTTCAAGGTCCGTCCAGTCTTCAAGGTCTGCCAGTCTTCAAGGTCTGCCAGTCTTCAAGGTTTGTTCAATCTTCAAGGTTTGTCCAATCTTCAAGGTCTGTTTGATCTTAGAGACAACATGAAATGTTTTGAACAAGGGACCTCCAGACCCTACCGAAACAGTTTCATACTACATTTCATGTGTTTGGGGAATAGTGTTCGAAAAATTTATGTCGAAAAACATGTTCCAAAACTCATTCTAAAAATTCCAAAAAATTTACAAGGTATAAAATAGTATTTATTAGGCCTTTTAGTGATCCTCTTTCATTTGTGATTTCTTTGTAACATTAACATCCAAACATGATGACTAGTTGGTCTTCCAGCCCACCTTGTTCAAGGTCCAACCCTCATATAACCTTAGAAAATAAATGTACTGTTATAATCCTTTGACCTTTATATTGATTCTTTAACTCAAGGAAATAAAACTTGTTAGAAAATTCAAAGTCATTTGGTCCCCATAGTCTCAGCGCATTTCTAAAATATTTAAACTTTTCTTAGGAATTCAAAAATATAAAAAATATAATCAAAGCACATGATACATCTTTTGTAAGCCCAGGTATATAAAAACTAAGAATATAAATATAGGGAATGTGGAACTTTTACTTGTAGAAATAGAGCATGAACAACAATTTGATATTTGAGTAAAACCATATTATTAAGTTACCATCTAAATCAGAAAAATCTTAGCCATATTATTATGGAACTATCATACTTAATATCAAAAGTAACAAAGTTAACTAAATTAGGTGGGACGCACCATATCCTTGTGGCAGTGCAAAGCAAGGACAATGCTTAAGAATCTCAATGGCAAGCCACTGTTATAGACCCTTTCCCACAAAAAATTAATTTAATATCATGTGAACCAATGGCTCACATATCAGATATTAAACTGATAAGAACAGATACTACACTTGATCTTAGCCAAAAGGCCGAGAAAGGTATGATTATTGTGATGGAAGTCTTTCAATTTTATAATCTGAACTTCAGCGGCTTGTCAGAGCACTGTTCAATGTGAGACTTTATGAGGCACCTGCTCCATCCATGTCCTAGGTCCTAAAGTCAAATAACTTAGGATTAGATCAGCAATATTGTTGAATGTATTACAGGTTCATGTGATATCTTTCTTTTCCATAAACTTAAGTTTCGTTTTGAATGTTTCAAAATAGGTGAGAGAGCAATTAATTAATGCTAGTCGGTTACTTTAGTCCATATTGTTGTTGAATAACATTCGGAAAGAATGAAAATCGAATGAGACAGATCATTGATGGTGGGCTTGCTGCAAGCCATATATAGCTTTCCGCAGTTTGCATACCAAAGTAGAATCAGTAGCAAAAAATCTTGGTGGTTGCTGCATGTAGACATTTTCTTCCCAATCACCATTTAGAAAAGCATTAGTCACTTAGTCAGAACAATGTGGATAGTGGTTGGTTTGATGACAGAACCAAAGGTTTTAATCACAACCTTTAGTTTTTTATAAAATCCTTTTGCCACTAAGCATGGTTTATAACATTGGAGAGTATCATCCACATTGAATTTGCGTTTGAAAATCCATTTACACCCAATGACTTTTGGGCGAATGACCATTGGATGAACGTTTGTGGTAAGTGGTTGATCAAGCAGTGGAGTGGTATCTACAGAGAGGGGTGAGGAAGGAAGAATAAGAGAATCATGTAGAATATTTTTCCGTATAGCAGTGTTATCAGTGTGAAGATGTATCAAGAGTAGTATAGCGGGCACAAATTCGTTAATATGTCTATGGTTTCGCTTAACAACCATTTTGCTCATGCGTGTGAGAACATGTGAAGCACTGATGAAAACCATATACGGTAAGAAGAGGGGTTATAGTCCAAAACTCTTTAGCATTATTACTTTGGATACATTTTAAACGGTGTCTAGTTTGATTTTCAGAAAATTGCTTGAAACGCATTAAGCGCTTGAGATTTAGCGTGTATAAGATAAAGCCACGTGTATTTCGAGAAAGCATAAAAAAAAGCAATGTAACACCTAGTACCATTAGAAGCAGCAACCGGGGAAGGTTCCCATATGTCAAGAAAAACAAGTTCAAGGGGTTTAGTGTAGATAGTAGTAGTAAAGGGTAATTGATGAGACTTAGCATAGCACACATATCACATAAAACATGTTAGTTACATGAAACATTACCCAATCTCATAATAAGATGAGTAGTTCTGGCAGAGGCATGGCCAAGCTAAGAATGCCACAATTGAAAAGGTGATATCACACTTTGAAGATTAGTATCATAAGCACAGGGTTGAAGAACTGATTGAAAGGGGGTAAGAAGACCAAAGTAGAATCAGTAGCAACAAATCTTCGGAGAATTATCTCTTTACTGTCCTGAGTTTTAACAAGACAATTCTTAGGGAAAAACACAAAATACATTAGTTTAAAAAAATCATTGATGAGACTTAGCAATAGCACACATATCACAGAAAACATGTTTGTTACATGAAACATTACACAATCTCTAATAACCTTTTGTCAAGTATAACAAATCATTTCAAGTAATAAAAGTAAGTTCAGAGTATCATTCTCCTAAGGGAATTGAGTTATGTTTTCTAATTGAGCTTATTTATCAAAGTCAATTTAGTAAGGATAGTAATTTGATTGATGTAATTTAAACTGAATTGAATTAACAAGATATTAAAAATTACTATTGAAAGTTTTAAAGAAAGCTTCGTTGGAATTGGATTCATGACTCACATGAAGATAAAACTTTGTATATATTATTATTTCAATCAAACATTCACATCAAGGCTACTAGTCCTAACCTTTAGCAACTAGAACTAAATTCATATATCAAAGTGCTATTCCCTTAGTCAATTTAACATACAATTTGCATTAAGTCAGATGCTAAGAATGACCAAGATATTAAGTCTATCCCTAAATCCCAAATCACTTAGGTGCTCTATCTATGTCCATGTTCAAAGTTACTTATTCCCAATAAGTAGAGACATTCAAATAGAATTATATTTCCATACAATTATAGTAAATTCAAGACAAAGCATATGAACGAACAACGATATATGCTTTTCCTATTTTTCCAACCAGAACTACCCATCTTTCTCTCTGTCTCCACTTAAAAGCCAATTCAAATTTAATTAATTCGCTCAACACAACTATTCATACGTTAAGCGAATAATCAACTATAGATCCTTTAACTGACCCTAATTCGCTCAGCAAGTTGTGCTGGTACGCTGAGCGAATAATCTCCCTTGTAACTGAGCGCATGATTGATTAGCTTAGCGAGAAACAGGTGACAATACTCTAAATGATGTATAAGTTCCTGTACAACTGATTACACAACTTTCCTACTCATTATTACAACTTTTCAATAAGGAAAACATAATGTTTCATGAATAACTACAACTTTGAGTTAATTAATAAGTATGAAAACAAGTATTTTTCACATTTATCAATCTCATAACAAGATGAGTAGTTCTGGCATAGGCATGGCCAAGCTGAGAATGCCATAATTGAAAAGGTGATATCACACTTTGAAGATTAGTATCATAAGCACAGGGTTGACAAGTTAATTGAAAGGATGGAATACCATATGTGCTAAGAAGACCAAAGTAGAATCAGTAGCAACAAATACTTAGAGGATTATCTCCTTATTGTCCTAAGTTTTAACAAGACAATTCTTAGGGAAAACACATGTCACAACTGGAATCGCGACGGGACGACTATCCAAAAAAGAGACGGGTTTTGAAAAAGAGATTTGGAGTCGCCACCATAGTTTATTCTGGAAAACTACGGAAAACCCATAAAATGATAAGACATGGTCTACGAAAATGAGATTCTGGGTTCGGGAGTCGGTTACGCGTAGGGAAGGTATTAGCACCCTACAACGTCTGCCCGAAGGTAGTACCTTTAACTAACTACGCGAATGTGATGTGGTTTTCAAAATTTTTAACTATCCCCTAAAATATATTTTTTAGTTTTTTTAGCCCGACAAGGATTGACCTTGCTCCTACGTATTCTCATTCAAAATGAAAAATCACGGTTACGTAGTTCTTTTAGAAACTGCTTAAAAAGTTTGTTTGAGGAATTCTTTGAGAAATTTGTTTGAGAAATTGATTATGGATAAATTTGGATTTTTGGGGAAGTGAACCTGACAAGGACTAGCCTTGCTCCTACGTATCTCCACTCTTGATGGAGAATCAAGGATCACGTAGTTCTGGCTGAAAGATTGTTCGTTTGAAAATGTAGATGTTTTTAGTTTTTAAAGATTTTATACTTTTTGGTATTTTTTTCATAAAAGAAAGAGAAAATGTTTTAGCGCAAGGACGATGCGCGCGATCACACATGTGCTTAACCTTTAAAATATTTTGTTTTATATATTTTTATAAAAGAAAGAGAAAAGGTTTTTAGCACAAGGACGATGCGAGCGATCACACATGTGCTTAACTCTTAAAATATTTTTTTTGGTATTTTTTATAAAAGAAAGAGAAAAGGTTTTCAGCACAAGGACGATGCGAGCGATCACACATGTGCTTAACCTTTAAAAAAAATTTTGGTATTTTTTTTATTAAAGAAAGAGAAAAGGTTTTCAGCACAAGAACGATGCGAGCGATCACACATGTGCCTAACCTTTAAAATATTTTTTTTGCTAGTTTTTATGAAAGAAAGAGAAAATGTTTTTAGCAAAAGGACGATGCGAACGATCACACATGTGCTTAAACTTTAAAATATTTTTTGGTTATTTTTTCTAATATTTATATATTTAAAAAGTAGGTAGATGTTTAAAACGGAAAAGAGAAAAAAGAAAAATAAATAAATAAATAAAAATAAAATAAAAATAAAATAGAATAAAATTAAAAAAAAAAAGAAGATAAGAAACAAAATGGCAAATGAAAGACGTAAAAGAAATTGAAAATTAAAAAGAGAAATGCCAAAAATGTTAATGGGGAGGTAAAAACCTAAAAAAAGGGTAGCTGCATAGAGGAAACAAATCTATAGTTGCCTATGGGCTTGAGGCCCAACTAAGAAAAGGAAAAAGAAAAGGGAAAGAGGGGTGACAGGATGAGAAGCGGAGGTGTGCTGGGAAGGAAGAGTTTTTTTGTTAAAAAATATCTGGATCTGGCCCAAGGGTTTTTTCCAAGCAGAAGCATAAGGGGTTCTGCCACTCTTCCCCTCATTCCAATATTCAGAAAACCTAGAGACCTAAAGTCTCTCTTCCAAACGAGGCAGCCAAAGGAAGGATTTGTCTTGTCCGCCCGCTCACGCACACGCGCTGCCGCCTCCATCAAAACGGACCACTACGAGTCGTGGCCCAAGGCGTAGCAAGCACCCCTGCTCACCGTCGGGATCGTCACCAGCCATAACGTTAGGCCCTCCTTTCCTTCTCTTCTTCCCACGTTAGAGAAGCTCTCACGCTCCTCCGTTAATCGCCGCTGGAGCGATCCCAACTGCCTCGAACCAGGGCACCACTAGCGCCATAGGTCACGACCAAGGTCGTCGCCGGTCATCGCGTCGACGTCCTCCACCGCCACGACCAAATCCACCTCTACCCCTAAAACTTTCACCGTCATAGCCACTCCTGAAACTGCCACCGCGACTACCACCTCTTGGGGTCCCATTGTTTAGTTATCAGAGAATACGACAATAGAGGCTTGCCAAGACAATGTTTGGGGGTTTAGGGTTTTTTATGATTCAACTTTCTTGATGATTGGAGATGAACATAGGCGTAAAGGCATAGTTTCATAGTCTGTTTTGGTTTGTGGTTGCCGTAATCAACTCGGCGTAGTTGGGGTTAGATTTCTTTTCTTGTAGATGAATGGAATAGAGGTTATATGTGACGAATTTTCTGATTTTTTCGGGAGCGTAGGCGAATGGGAGTTGCAGCAATAGGGGATGGATGATGGTTGAAGATTGGGTGATGGAGAATGGATTCAGGAGGTACAAAAAGGAAGCACACAAGGCAAAAGGAAGCACCTATCCAATGCACACAAGGCAAAAGGAAGCACCTATCCGCATATAGAACCAGGATTTAGGAGGTACAAAAAGTAAACTTATCCTCCACTCTCATGCTCGTCAATCACATATTTAGGTACATCCCAACACTCAATCATGCTTCATTCTCAACCACAAGTCAAACAAACCCTAAACATAACCACTAACCTCAATATTTGATTATCATCATGATCCACGGCTCTTTAGGCTTGGTTCACGTCCATTCTACATCAAATTCGTCATTTTTCACCAAAGTGCACTGTGATAATTGATTATCTTAGTGAGATTTACCCAGAAACATCATGCAGGAAGGGATAATCGATTGATAATCGGTTATTCTCGAAACCACACTCAAAACCAACATGCAGATAACCGATTATATCTTATGATAATTGATTATTTCCGAATCGAAACATATCTTGGACATGATTCAAGCATTTAAACAGACATACATCAATCCTAGATCACATGGAAACATAATTAACACATCATACATGCATTCAAGCATCACATACCCATGTAAACATACTCAAACACATATAATACATCACTTGAATCATTTAGATCCAATCATTGACATGTTATACTCTCATAATAGGGTGCAAAAGAGTCTCCGATAACAACACCAAATAGGGTTTTCGACAAGTCAAACTAACTAAGCATAATGCTTACAAATGAGAACCAAGAAGATGAAAATTCTCCAAAACAGAAATGTTGATGCGAGGCTGATTTCTCCCAAACTAGACCTTCTATTGACGATCTGGACGATCAGAATGAAGAACCATACGTTTGAAATCCAATGTACAAAAATCAGTCTGGTCCAACGGTGAACAACTTCACAACGATGAAAACACAAGTGCAAATTTTATGTTATGCGGGAACGACTTCTTCTCTTCCTTTCTCTCTCACTTGGTTGTTCCCCCACTTTAAATGACTCTAATGTGTCTTACTAATCTAACTCATCTCCACTAAAACAAAGTGAGACATAATGACCCACATTATTTGGCCTATTCTCCACATAGGAAGGGAGCCTTATAACCCAACACTTACAACATATATTTGCATGAAAACCCCCAAGCATCATATTGTTGTTCTCCCTTCCTTATCATCAAACCTTTTATTAGGATAACCCAACTAAACATACATAATACCTTCATAGGGAAAACTCATCACAAATATTACATAAACTCTATGCTCATTCATACACAAACTATTATCCAACAATAATCACAGATAATCATAATCATATACACATGTATCAAAACAAGGATTACCAATCAAGATAATCAAGAACACATATAACATACAACCATAAACAAACAAAGGTAAGTTTCCTCATACCTTGGTCAATCATATAGTAAAAAATGAGGCTACTAACACATCCATTATGTTTCGGTTGGTCAGAAACCGAAGCATAAAATGGGGCGGTGGCATTTTTGAAATTATTGGAACAATATATGCCTCGGTTCTATCTTAACCGAAGCCATAAAGCACCTACAGCCTCGGTTACAAGGGCAACTAAAGCCATACAACCCGCGAAAGTTGCCAAGAAAAAAACTTTTCAACTGACAAATATCTCTGTGCAGGGTTTTTGGCCTCGGTTATCCTCAGAACCGAGGCCAAAATCCCCTGCTCCAACTGAGAGTCCTATATGCAGTCTGACAAATATCTATGTGCATATTTATGCCATCATTTAGCCTTTAATATTGGATTCATAATTAGTTTTTGTACTTTAATAGAATATTTTAATTAAGATTTTTTATAATTGAGTTTATTGAGCATGAGATACAAAAACATGACAAAAATAGCTTTTTAGTTGCATAAATGCTCTTTAGATATTTTGAGGTGTGCTAGTGTAGTTGCAACTAAGTTGAGCTCATGGATGTGTGAAAAAAAAATTGGTTAAAGTGTCATGGCATCTTAAAGATAAATCCAAGAATGACAAATAATCAATACCGCAAGAAGTCAATCCAAGCATAGCATGAAAAAAGTGAAGAAATTTGGCTAAGCCAAGAAGAGGGAACATGCAACAAAAATTGGATCTTGCGATTTTCTCTATTTTTTTTTACTAAAAGGGATTTCATAATTGTTAAATGTTTATGATTAAAGATAATTTGAGAAAAATATATCTTAAATATATTTTATTTGATATTGTTAAATAATTATCTTATTTAATTATATCAATAAATATCATAAGATAATATTTGTCAAATATTTTTTAATCTAGCAAATATCTTCTCAAATATTTTTAGATTTCCACAACAATCAAATATATCTAAACTCCTGTTTGAATTCTTGGAATTTTTTATACATACTTTAAGCATCTGCATGAGTTCTTAGTGACTCCCTCGTGTCTCTACCTTTAGATTATCTAATGCTCTTTCTTGCTCATTGACCATCCTCTCTAATGATTTATCCTTCCATTTCTTTTCTTTTTCTGTGTTCTGACAAATCGGACCAATTGATGTGTTTCTTGGTGACAAAAAAAAAACTAAAAACTATCCTAGTTTGAACACCATACATGCAACTCACACTAACACACAAATGGTTAATTGTCTCTTTATTTCTGGTAACACAACAATGTTAGTAAGCATTCTGGTTACATAACAATGTTCTTAAGCCTTCAAGGAAGCCTGTCTTTCACCACACAGGATGTAATACGTATATCCTAACAAAAAAAAAGATAATGTGTCCCTTCAAGACACTTATTCCCCCTATATAGTCCCGTAATACTCTTATCCTAACAAAAAACAAGATGAGGGGTCCCTTCAAGACACTTATTATCTTCTCTCGCATAGGTCTTTTTCTTATGTTTTTTCTTGCGCGAGGCAACCCCTATATTTCCCAGTTCCCCATCTCAACTTAGACCACCATAGCTACGAGCCCCTTTGACGAACCTCCATCTCTATTTAACCAGGTTGTCATCTCCGTCTCCACCAATGTCATCACGTTTGAGGTCTTTCACTCCATCTTCTTCTTCTCTAACACGTGTAGGGGAGGGGCAGTGCCTCTATTCTTTCTCTTTCACATAATGATGCATCCAAGCATTGTCACTATGCGGCGCCACCGTTTTCCACTCTAAGTCCGGCCAAAGCCACTGTTTGTCACCGCTTTTATGATCAAAGACACATCCTGCATTGTTTGGCATGAACTCTAATAATTTTTTCCCCAAAATTTTATCAGTTTATACTGAAGGATTCAATTGAAAATTGAAGATATTTTTTTTAGAATGTGTTATTCATTCTTTTGGATTGGTAAAAATAACAAATAAGAAAAAGAAGAAGAGCGAAAATAGAAGATGAACCAAATCGTGATATCTACCGACAAAGAAAAAGAAGAGCGAAAATAGAAGATGAATCAAATCGTGTATTTACTGACAGATTTTACGGACGAATTTTGTTGTCGATAATTACCTACGAATTTATCGACTGATTTTTCTATCGATAATTACCTACAAAAAATCTATCGATAATTATCTACAAAAAAATCTATCGATAATTATCTACAAAAAAATCTATTGATAATTATCGACGGAACAAAATTTCTATCTATAAAATTTACCGATGACACTTTTATGGATGAATTTTTTACCATCATTAAATCATCGATAATTTAGTTTATTGACAGATTTTATGTATTACTGATAGATTTTGATAATTGGTAATATCAATTTTTTTGTAATGTTTTTATAATAAAAGCTGAGAAAAAAAAAACAAAAATAAATTACCATTGGAGAAGACATGTTGCTTCTCTACAACTCATAATTCCATATCTTCTCTTCAAGGTAGAATCAATGAAATATTAAAGAAAAAAAAAGTGAATTAAGCTAGAAAGATCTATATCTATCTATCTATATATATATATATATATACCTTTTCCAACTTATACCTTTTCCAACTTGTTAAGAAAGATTTATAAAGAGATCCTATTACATAAACTTTATGTTTTATGCTTCACTAACCATTTATTGATATGAATTTTAGTCAAATTAAAATAGCTATTATTAAAAGGAAAATGAAGAAAACATATATAAGGAAAACCTAAAGGGAATAATTGATGTGAATTCATATAAAAAAAAAAAGAGAAAAACACTTGATTCTGTTACATACACATGTCTCTAGATGTTAGGTAATAAGATCGAAGCTAGACATGCTTTAATTGCTACCTTGAATATATATGCATTAGGGTTACAATTATTATATCCCATCATCTATAATT
The DNA here is from genome assembly GCF_029865625.1 of Vigna umbellata. Classification (NCBI taxonomy): domain Eukaryota; kingdom Viridiplantae; phylum Streptophyta; class Magnoliopsida; order Fabales; family Fabaceae; genus Vigna; species Vigna umbellata. The sequence continues at coordinate 64,952,127 of NC_142168.1, forward strand.
GTTGATACACTTTAAAATTTGTTCACAATAACAGCTGTCACCATAACTACATTCTGTGCAACAACTTTTCCTCCAACTCCTCCGATGAAGGATTGTTCTTTGATTCCAGAAACAGAAATGCCGAAAGAACAATGAGGGTCCTTGTTAAGGGTTGATGATAAAGAAGCATTATGTATGTAAGTACCAGTGAGGGAAATTAATTTGAAAGGTCCATATAGAGTGAAAGGAGAAGCATGACAGTGAGTGTTACGAATAGTGACATTGGAAACAGTTCCTGAAGCATTCAGCACTATGATGCTAACTTGGTGATGACGAGCGAATTTAACAATTGTCCTAATCACATCATAGCTTTCAGGAACTTCAATGAAAACAGGTTTTACAACACTCTTATTGGCTTTGTCAATCACAAGTAGTGGTTTTGGCTTGTTCTTAGAACCTACTGGTCTGCCAAGTTTTCTCTTTCTTGATTGATGGTGGTGACGAGTTGTTGAAGATGATGGTTTCTGCAGAGAGGGTGAACCAGCAACACTATCAGTATCAGTGGAGTGGTCAAAAGAAGAAAGAGAATAGGATGATGGAAACACAATATCAGATTCAACCATTTTTAAGGGTACTTAGAAAGTATTTCTGAGATTGAGATGGATGAAGGCTAATGAAAGAGGTATATAAAGAGAAACAGAAAGGGAGAGAGAAGATAAGAGTTACTTTTCCAGAAGAATTAAGGAGAATAAATTGGAGACAGTTAAAGAAAAGAAAAAGTTGCATGATTGTGTTATCTTCTTGGAATTATGAAACGAAGTGAATTTTAAGGTTACAGTTACAGTTTCATTGAATGGGGAGTTATTACAAGATTAATGAATCTTTATATGCATGGAACAAAAGATTTTAATGTTTACAGCACTAGTCACATGATATTAAATTCTATTTATTTATTTTTTTCTTTTTATGTATAGAATTTTTCATTGAAAAGTGCATGATAAGATTGAGACTAGTTTTTGTTTACAGTAAAAAAAAAATGAGATTTTTCTTTATATTTTGTTGAATATGAGCTTTTTCTTTTCTATATTTTGTCATAATTAACTCATACAATTTAGTTTATATTTTCTTGTGTTAAGATTAGTTATAAGATACAGGAATCACAAAAAATAGCATTTATTTAATATTTTCTCAGAATGAAGATTAGTTATAAGATACAGCAATCACGAAAAATAGCATTTATTTAATATTTTCTCGGGATTAAGATTAGTTATAAGATACAGGAATCACGAAAAATAACATTTATTTTATATTTCCTCGGTTGGTTTGGTTATAAGATAGATCTTATCATAAAAGTTAATTTAATATAGTGTGAATCAATGACTCACATATAGATATTAAACTTAAACTGATAATAACAAATACTATACTTGATCTTAGTCAAAAGTGGAGAAAGGTATTTTTCAACTAGTATAAGTCTTGAAATTTATATTCTGAACTTCAGCTGCATGTCAGAGTCCTGTTCAACATGGGACTTTATCATGCACCTGCTCCAACAATGTCCTAGGTCGTAAAATCAAATAACTTAAAGTTGGGTCAACAATATTGTTCAAATCTCGTACTGACAAGTGAGTTCAAACACATTACATCATTCTGTGAAATAACAGTTTGTTTGAATGTATTACTAGTTCCTCTGATGTTTCTTTCCATACACTTAAGTGTGGTTTTGAATGCTTCAAAATGGGTAAGAGAGCCTTTGTAAGCTTATCAGTAGCAGCAGAAACATGACAGACTTAAGCTGTTGGTTTAGTATCTTCTAAAAAACATCAATTAATTCATGCTAGTTGTTTGGTAACAGTGTCAGTCAGTTACTTGTGTCCAGATTCTTGTTGAAGAACATTAGGAAAGAACAAAACTGACAACAATCCAGATTTCATATGTATATGATGAGGAAGAAATATAGAAATATGTTGAGAGTCATGCATGAGAACAAGCATACCGCATAGAACTGAAGACTTGCAATCATAAGAAGCAGCCCGAGTCACTAGTAATGAAGAGTTTGTCGATATCATAAGAAGAACAAGATATACAATCTGCTGCCACTAAGCATTGGAGATATGTAATAGAGATTTGTTGATTTTTATGCTTTGTTTTTTAAATTTTAAAGACTATTCAAACTTACTTGGGTTTTGGTGTTCATTTTGAGATAGATGTATGTTTTTACTCATTTTTCCTCTTAGTTGGTATATGCACATGTGTTAGTGCTCTTTATTTTATTTCCTTTTATTTGACTGTATTTTATTTTATTTTGGAACATCTTCACCATCATGCTATTAATATAGAGAACAATCAGATTTTGGAACATGTTCACCATCATGCTATTAATATACAGAACAATCAGACCTTGCTGGGTGGTTAGGTTCGAATTTGATAATAATTCACAACAAAGTCAATGTTAAGGAAACAGAACATATGTCTCATTAGATTTTGAAAATTCATTTTATTTGTGGAATTAAGTTAAAACAAAGTATAAAGTGTTCAGATGATCGAAACTGTTAAAATCTTCTTAATGTGATTTTCCTCATCAGTTTTTTATTGTTCACGACATATCCTTTTCAAGTACCAATTCAGATGAACTTTTCTGATACTACTAATGACATCTAAATTGAGACTGAACTTCTCTTAATTTTTACATATTGAAATGTTAGTTTAATGTCCCTTTATAGAAGAAACTCAACTTTCAATATCCACTTGCTTGACTTTCAATATCCACTTGCTTGAATTCAAACAGTGTAAATATGTAAATGGAACGTTGGAGGTGAATTTTGATGGTGCAACCTCATACTGGCAGCAGATCATTGTATAGAATTTAGGCATACCCTTACTTTTCTTATTTTGTGTTCAGTTTTTTGTACTCTAACTCTTCATTTTCTCTGTGTCGTTACAACAACAAAGTTATAGTGAGATATTTATATATATATATATATATATATATATATATATATATATATATATATATATATATATATTTTAGGGGACATTGATGTACATGATATCCAAAAATGGTCCATTGATGTAATTCTGATAGGAACCTAGAATTGAAAAGAGACAAAAGAGTAATATTCTTTATTGTATAGAGTGTATAGAACACAAAGAATAGGAGAGCACTCTCTCTTCCAAGGATTTCCCCTTCACAAAGAGCCAAAGCTCAATCTACAAGATTATCCAAAAGTAACTTCACACAAGAGCTCTCTGCCTTCTTATACAGGCCCCCCAACCAACTAACCAAAACTCTCAACTAATTCCTAAACTGTTTCGTTTTATTTTGCACACATTACCCATTATAACCTATTACATCATATCCTATCATTACAACCTGCTGCAAAACAACCTTGTCCTTAAGGTTGGTATAGTAATGCTTGTTCCCATGGCTCATCTTCATCATAGGAAGGGAACCCACTGGCTACTGCCCTCCAATTAAGGTATGGAGGGTTGGGTGGTGGTCTATATGAAAGAATTGTTGACTCCTTTAAGAGTTGCTTCTTTTCCAGAATTTCCATGGACCATATGATTGTTCTGTACTGTTTTCTGACCTGGTGACCACTTACATATGGGCCTGGATTTTAACAATTTTTTGATGAATGATCAGGAATTCTTTTCTCTTCTTCCAACCTCGAAACTTTTTTTGTACTTTTATAGCAGCAGCGCTGGATAAACCCTCTCCTTGTCCAGAATTGTTCATCCTGGAAGCTAAAAAGGAAAGAACTTGTTGATCTGACCATCCAATTTCTTCATCATCATCATGTTGAAGTAATTGTTTCCTCTGAATGTTGTATTGCAGCCCCGCAAAGAAATATCTCTGCCATTGGTCTTCTGCTGTTTTATATGTTTGTGACAACCATATCTTGAATTCTTGGATGAATTTTCCTCCACTCAAAACAGGGGCATCTTCTACTTTATTTCCAGCCATCATAGTCACCCTGTTCCCACCATATTATGCTTTCTTTCCTCTGTCTTCACCCTTCTTCACTGTTTTGACATACACATCACAACCGACCCCACTATCTCCCCTTGAAACAACAGCTTTTGCCACTTCCTGGGCAGCAGTAAAAACAACAACTTTTGCTATTTTCTCAACAGTAGTAAAAACAGTAGCTTTTTCTACTTTCTCAGCAACAGTAAAAACAACAACTTTTTCAACTTTCTCTGCAGCAGTAAAAACAGCAGTTTTTGCAACTTCCTCAACAGTAGTAAAAACAACTTTTGCAACTTTCTTAACTTTCTTAGCAGCAGTCACATCAATGTCTCCATCATAGTTTTCATCATTGCCTTCCTCTCCACATATATTTTCTTCTCTCCTATCCTGCCCTCTAATTGTTGCAAAACCATCAACACTCAAAACAGCAGCTTCCGTTTCGCTTTTCTTCTCACTATTGGTTGAACTTTCTCCTCCATATAAGGGTTTCTTGGCTTTCTTGATGTCTAGCAGACTATCTTGCCCAGCCTCCATACTTATCTTTGTTTCTTTCTTCCTTTCAAGACATCTTGAAGAAATTCCTCTCTCCTTCCTATTTTTCCTCTGTTAACAGAATCTTGATCTCCATTTACAGACCCTGGACTGCCTTTTAATCCCTTTTCCTGGTTCCCCATCCTTCCTCCAAGAACTTGCAAGAGTTCTCTAAATTCCTACCGCATTTCTTGCATATTTCTTCTCCATTCTACCATGCTCATTTTCAGTTATGCCCTGCTCTGTTCGCTAGTCCTCCTCTCCAAAGTATTGTCTCTTCCTTCCATTCTTCCACCCTTTCTTGATCACTTCTTAATTCGCAACCTTTGATCCGGTCGTCCTCTCCTAAGGGTATCCTGCAGGTCAGACCAATTGATAGGAACCCAGAATTGAAAAGAGACAAAAGAGTAATATTTTTTATTGTATAGAGTGTATAGAACACAAAGAATAGGAGAGCGCTCTCTCCTCCAAGGGTTTCCCCTTCACAAAGAGCCAAAGCTCAATCTACAGGATTATCCAAAAATAACTTCACACAAGAGCTCCCTGCCTTCTTATAGAGGCCCCCCCGCCAACTAACCAAAACTCCCAACTAATTCCTAAACTGTTTCGTTTTATTCTGCACACATTACCCATTATAACCTATTACATCATATCCTATCAAATTCTGTCATCATGGTAAGTATGGTTACTATTGGGTTCAAATTAGTTCAAATCTAGCACTATGAGAGATAAGGTTATGAATGTCTCCATGAATTTGAGGAGGGGTTCATTCTCTGCATATCTTACTGCACATCCGAACCTTGAATTTTCTGGAGAAGGTTCAAAACAAATCATTCGAGTTTGGGTGGTGGTAAAAAATGTTTGCGTCTTTTGTGTATTTCTTAATGTTCATATGTGAATTTTAATCATGTGAATTCATCCTAGTTATCTCACTGCCTTCTTACTCCATTTTTTTGACTAGATTACTACAATTTTCTCAGCAAAAACTAATAAAACGCCAAGTGTCAATAAGTATAATCCAAACCTGCTAAATTTCTCCTCTAACAACAGCCAATTCCATCACTCATCAGCTACTATGTTTATGAACTTCATAACAGATTGAACCAGAAAGAAAAAAATAGAAACTACTAGATCTGACCTGATGCAGCATAAGACATCTCCAGTGGTCTTAGATTACTTGCTGATATGCCCTCCTTTTTCTGCAACGTTATGAGATCAGTCTACACAACCTCAAGCCCCGCACAAATTGACCTATAAACTAGTTCACACACCTTAAGAACTCCATTAATCATTCCAACACACACTCCATAAATCCCTACTGTCTTCCTCTACAGACTTGTAATTCCCCTATCTAGTGTTGAACTGATAAGACTTCATAGTCAGAATTTCCAGCAGCTATTTATCAAATGTGAAAATAATAACTCAGTTCAAACACATACTATTTCCAGATACTTTTGTGGATGTTACTATTACTTACCATGCTCTGATTCTAAGTGTGAAGAAGTGGTAAACTTAATAATAAGATATACCCTGGTGAGAAGGGCAGAACGTAATTGGAAAGCACATGTTAAGCCTTCACACATCTCTTGCAAGCCCACTTATATATACACTAGGCAATGTATGTGCACAAAAATACAACACTAATGTGAAACTTTAAATTAACAGAAATAGTGCACAAAAATACAACACTAGGCATAGTGAAACTATCACCTAAAAGAAAAAGTGCACAAAAATACAACCACGCCTTTGAAATCATAATCATTAAGAACTAGATACACATACCAACTCAGGAAATCACAGTTATAAATCAAATTGGAAGTCACAATCATTTAGAACTAGATAAACTGTCTGAAAATCAGGAAATCAAGAAATCAAATTTGACTAAATTCAAGAAATCACAGTTATAAATCAAATTGGAAGTCACAATCATTTAGAACTAGATAAACTGGAAAATCAGGAAATCAAGAAATCAAATTTCACTAAATTGGGTGGGACGCACCAGGTCCTTGCATTAGTGCATAGCAAAGACGATGCTTGAGAGTCTCAGTAGCAAGCCACTGTGATAGACCCTCTCCCTCAAAAAATTAATTTAATATCGTGTGAACCAATGGCTCACATATCAGATATTAAACTGATAAGAACAGATACTACACTTGATCTTAGCCAAAAGGCCGAGAAAGGTATGCTAAATGAAATGTAAGTCTTTGAATTTTATATTCTGAACTTCAGTTGCTTCTCAGGTCCTTGGTCAATGTGGGACTTTATGACTCGCTTGCTCCGGCCATGTCCTAGGTCCTAAAATCAAATAACTTAGGATGAGATCAGATATATTGTTCAAATCTCATACTGACAAGTGAGTTCAAGCACATTATATCATTCTGTGAAATAACAGTTTGTTTGAATGTATTACTAGTTCCTTTGATGTTTCTTTTCTATACGCTTAAGTTTGGTTTTGAATGCTTCAAAATGGGTTAGAGAGCCTTTGTAAGCTTATCAGTAGCAGCAGAAACATGACAGGCTTAAGCTGTTGGTTTAGTATTTTCTAAAAAACATCAATTAATTCATGCGAGTTGTTTTGTAACTGTCAGTCAGTTACTTGAGTCCAGATTGTTGTTGAATAACATTAGAAAAGATGGAAAATCCAATGACAGATGATTGATGATGGTTAGTTTCGGCTGATTTTGATACTAATTCACAGCAAAGTCAATGTTAAGGAAACAGAGGATATGTCTCGTTGGATTCTGAAAACTCACTAAACATTAATGCAAAAATATAGAGAAAGTTTTCAAGAGGAGAAAAGTAATTTAGCAAACTGAAGCACATTTAGACATACAAAATATAGTTATGTACGGGTTTAGAATAATATGTAGAGTCAAACTTGAAACTTACCGGCAGAAGGTATATCTTATGTCAAAGTTAGTGTTTGTTCGGTAGTTATATCAGTTGTAATAAATGCAATCACCTATTTCTTTATCTTAAACCTGTATTTATAGTTTTCGGACTGGACTTTAGATTGGTAGCCTAATCACGGTCCAATTGTTGATAAACATGTTTTGCTTTAAGCTGATTAATGTTAACATTAATTTTGTGAAAACTTGGTCGTTTGGCCAGTTAGGTAATGACAATACGGTCCATCACAAGAATATGATTGTACGACCATTAAATACATTTGGTAATTTGCTTAATCTTTTATATATATATATATATATATATATATATATATATATATATATATATATATATAATATAAATTTTAACATAATACACTTATTTAATGCTTAATCTCAAAATAACAAAAGTTATAACAATGTACAAAGACAATGATGATCAATCCAAGTTCAAAGATGTTTAAATTTAAGAGTATTAGAGACCGTTTTGAGATTCATGAAGAGTTACATTTATTCATGAAGAGTTACAACCATTCATGAAAAGTTAAAATCATTTATGAAGAAATGTAACTAATTAGAATATGGTATCTCTTGGATGTGAAAGATGTCTAATCAACATCTATATTAGGGATGGCAACGGGTCGGGTAAAGCACGGACAGTGCCTACCCGCAACCCGACCCACATGCAAAAAATCGTACCCGTAAGATATCCGCATAAAAAAAATCCACGGATTTTTTTCAACCTGCGGATACTCGTTTTCAACCCACAAATATTTAAAAAATATATGTTGTGAATTTTTAAATAAGATTTAAGTTAAATTACAAGTTAAAGAAAACAATTTAATATATTTGCTACATATTAAAAAGACATAATTTAATTTTTAGACAAGTTAAAGAAAACAAATACTGAACAACTTTTGAAAAAAAAAAGATATGAGAAAGAAACACCCAGTAACTGAAGTCTCAATTTAGTGACAGGATTAACCCCCAAATACCCATCAATGTATGAAATAGAGAGATAAAGAATTTCCAAGAAAACGCAAACAGGAACCCTAAACCCAAATTTCGAAAACAAACTCAATCACAGAAATCTCCAAATCACGATAACCACTAGGGTCTTCAAAAATCCAATCTGCATCAATGAACTAAAATCCAAAAACACTCAAAACACTCATTCGAATCATAATCCCAAAATCGCATCACCAATCAATAGGGAAGAAATCAAGAAACGAACTCCAAAAGTACGAATCAAAATGTGCAAAAGAAACCCCCAAAATCAGAGAACAAATAAAACCCTAATTTCAAATCCCAAATTGGAACAAAACCCTAATCAGAACCGAGAGAGAGGAAGAGGGAATGGAGCCTACTCCCTACGCGAGCTGAACCAGAAGGAAGAAGAAAGGAGTCCTCCGTTAAGAGAGAATTTTCTATTGGAATTCTATGTATATGTATGATATCTCTACCTTTTTTTCTTTTAAAAAAAGGTAATTGAAAGGAATCCTAAGTCATTGTTATTAAAATTTCCCTTTTTTAAGAGTAATAAAAAAATTAATTTTAAAAAATATTAATTAATTTTTTTTTATTTTTTTTCGGGTAACGAGTATTTGCGGGTTAGATAGTATAATACCTGCATCCGATCCGTTTAGAAGCGGGTATTAAAATATCCGCTACCCGTTATCCGTGAGTAATAAATATCAACGGATAGTAACTATCCGTCGTGGGTTTTATCCGCGGATATCCACAGGCACGGATTTTTTTCCATCCCTAATCTATATAAAGAGATCATGTGCTCTATTGATGTACAGATAATAGAGAGACTTTTCTCTACATTCAGTCATTCACTTAACACATAAATCAATTCATGAGAATTTTATTCTTGTTTGACGTTAATACTAAGAGTGAGTAATCGTTGTATTTCTCTTTCTATCTCAAAAGTGAATTTCGTGATCCCCTTCACTCTTATATGGGACGAAATATTGCTTTTAAAAAAGTGTGTATTCATGCCTAGAAGATTATATCAAGTTTACGTTGTTGTTCATCTTATTTCCCTAAGTTCTTGGAAAATTGTTCCAACAGTTTAAAAGCAATATATTCCCTAAGATGACAACAATTCGTGAGATGTCTGCAAACTTTCACAAATTATACAAGTTTGAAGGCGTTGGTTTCCGCCAATGGCAAAAGAAGTTGCATTTCCTTCTCTCGGTTCTAAACGTGGCATATGTTCTAAGTTCTCCTCAACCCAAAGAAAGCGAAACCGATACATTAGAGGAACAACGAAAAAGGAATAAATGGGAGAATGATGATTATGTTTGACGTGGTCACTTTCTGAACGATATGTCTGATCCTTTATTTGACATATATCAATATGTGGATTCTGCAGAAGAACTTTAGGATCAACTTGAAAGCAAATACATTTTTGAAGATGCATCAAGCAAGAAATTCCTGGTTAGTAATTTGAATAATTACAAAATGATTGATGCTAGACCAATTATGGAACAATTTCATGAAATCCAAAGAATCCTAGGAAGTTTTAAGCAACATAATATTTCAATGGATGACATTCAATCTTTCTTCTATAATTGACAAACTACCACCAAATTGGAAAGATGTTAAAAATTCAACAATTATGAATGCTCTCTTGTTTCAACTCCTATGGAACCTAGTTTAAAGATATTACCTAATGGTGGTAAAGTAGTTTCACAACTGAAATATGCAAGGGTAATAGGATATTAAGTACAAGACCAGATATTGCTTTTTTGCGGTAAGCAAATTGAGTAGATATACTAATAACCCTAGTCCATCACATTGGCAAGTAGTACATCGAGTACTTAAGTATTTAAAGAAAACTATTAATTATGAATTAACATGTAGTGGTTATCCTTCAGGTTTGGAAGGATATTCTGATGCAAGTTGGATTAAAAATACAGAAGATTACTCTTCAACTAGTGGTTGGATTTTCCTTCTTGGGGGAGGTGCAATTTCTTGGTCGTCCAAGAAATAAACTTGCATTACAGATTCCACTATGACTTTAGAGTTTATAGCTCTAGCCTCGGGAGGAAAGGAAGTTGAATGGTTGAGGAATCTCATGTTCGAAATATCATTGTTACCAAAACCAATATCACCAATAACAATACATAGTGACAATGCTGCAACATTGGCAAAGGCTTATAATCAAGTATACAATGGCAAATCAAGACATTGCTGTGAGACATAGTTATGTCCAAGGACTCATCAAATATGAAATTATTACAATAGATTTCGTACGAACAAAGTTTAATTTGGCTGATGGATTTACTAAGGCATTGGCTAAAGATTCCATTTCCAGAATGACAATTGGAATAGGAATGTAGCCCATGATTAATCACAAGTAAGGGAATCTTAACTTAACGCTTAATATGACGTTGGGTCTTAAGTTCAATAAGATTAAATCTCTTATTTCATGATTGAAAGCAGAAATAATTATTTCAAGAGTGCTTTAGATCTGTGATGCTTATAAGGTTGACTAGTTCTTAATTGATTTCTTGAATTTATGTTTTGTCACAGAAACATGTTTACCTAAGAAATCATCCCATATAAGAGGAGCTAAGTTGTCTTGTTTACATAATATTTGTACTGAATGATTCTATGAAAACTGTTACTGATATGGCAAGTTGTGATAATGATAGTTGTAAGGGATACTAAAACTCTTCTTTTACAAATTGATTTTCTTTTTGTTTTAATCTAAATTTGTTACATTTTGAAATTAATACCTCTAAATAGAAATATGTTGTTAATTTTATAGTTGAATTAAGTTATATATATATATATATATATATATATATATATATATATATATATATATATATAATCTTATTATTAGCTGAGAAGAGATAGTATTCTAACTTCTTCTAAGAACTATAAACTTGGTTGTCCAGGAAAAAATTTACCCCAAATCTTGTGATAATAAACTTACCTACAATTAATCACAATTGAGCACCACCATCTTCTAGGATTTACAGTAAATCATTTATAAAATTATTTTGATGCTTGAAAGAAAGAATTGAAATGTGATACATTAGTATCTGAAATAAAGACGAACATAGTAATTTTATACTTAAAGAAGAAAATGCCGACTAGTAATCCTTTCATATGTCTAAATATTTTAAAGTTGGATAAAAAAAATATAGGCCATGCAATATTTGTATTTAGTTACTTATCACTAATCTTAACTTTCATATCATATTCTAAGGTGGAACCATATTCTAAATAATATAATATAAAGTGTTTCATGTATTTATCAACGCAGAATCGTTAAATTAATTGTTTTTTCAGTGGGACTTAATTCCACAGATAAAGCAAACGTGCCTTTTTTTTTATTTTTTTCTTTCATTAATAGAACAAATTAAATAATTTTTTTCCTCAAATTGATATATATTAAAATTGGAATCTTAAACATTTCGAATAATTTGTTTATAATCAATATATGCGGAAAATATATTAATTTAGTCATCATATTTAACCCTGTTAATTTAAAAGATTTAGAATAATTGAAAAAATTAAATTAGCTTCCTTCTTTAATCTTAAATATAAAACAAAAATACTGAAAAAAATTTAGAATTAAGAATTTTAATTTGGTAAGATATTAATAAGTTAGTCGTCAACTTAAAAAAAGATATATCTTTTAAAAATCTAATGCTGCCTACTTCAAATTCTCACTCTAGGTGATATTTCATTCAACATCTATTATATACTTAATTTATCTTTTTATTTTTTTTATAGCATTATTTAACATAAATTTATCATTTTTATTCTCCCTCGAATTTATATTAAATATTGATGCACTAAACATCTATGAATAAGTTTTCATTCAATTTACACAATAAACACGGTTGTATAGACAATTGATTAGGAGATAACGATAATTTAACAATATTTTTATGATAATATTTTAATATTATTTATATGTTATTACGTGATTGGTATAGTGTATAATTATTATTATTCACTGTAATAAAAGAAATGTTATAAAAAAAATAATGTGTGAAGCTATCATAATCACCATTCAGGTCACGTAACATCTGTTATTCTCATCTTTCACCAAACCTACGAGTCTGATTCCAGCATCAACGTTCATGTGCCACGAGGTGGTAGTGATAAAGGGTAAACCCATTCTGAATCTGATTTCTGAACTGTTATCAAATCACATCACTATCAACTCTCTGATTACAAGATTGTCTGATCAATAAATAGCCTTGACATGTAAAATCGTAAACTTTGCACAAATCCAAATTCCCTTATGAATGTACTTTTGAAGAAACTAAGAAACTTTGACAGAAGATTTCAAACAGTCACTACGGCAACACACAGTGATATATATGTTCTTATTTAAAGGATTTGGAAGAAAAAAGTAGTGTAAGCAAATTGTTCTCAAGTCAAAATTGTTTTCTTTAGTATGGAGTTGTTACATGTAACTAGAAGCTACAATCTCAGGACCAGAAGAAACTAATCTATCAAAACTCAGCAGCTTATTCTAAGAAGAACATGCGGAGAAGTGAAGAAACTACTCTACATAAGTGATGGGTCTCAAAGGATTATACAATGGATTAACATCACTTTCAATCCAAAACCAAAACCAAAATCTGAGTTGGATCTGGGGTCTTCTATCTTATATATATATTATATGTTTGCTCAATTTTCTCATTTTTATCTAATATCAAACATAAACTGACATTTTTACATTATAGCTTGAAACAAAAGAAGAAAAGGCCAAAAGATCTGAATGAATGTTCCACTTATCTGTTATGCAAAGGATTAGGACCTGTGTAGATTTTTCTTTTCTCATCACCTAGAATTGCCTCACTAGCACCTTCACCTGAATTCTGTCTAAAACCATGTTTGTCTTCAATGGAATTGGACTTGGACATATACCCACTTTTAAAGTTTTGAAATTTTCCTGACTCCTGAGTGGCAGTAGAAAGGCTCTGTAATAGCAGCAGAACCAACATGAAGAGAAAGAAACAGGCCAAACCCATCAACCTCATGGTCTCACTGCACAGATCATGCATGGATAAACTGTGACATTCTCAAAAGTCCATAGACAGCAAAAGCCAAAAGAGCTTCCTTTGTGGATCTGATTCAAAAGGGCAAACCAAACAAAGCCTAAAAGACAAAGGAAAAACAAAGATCTGATGCAGCTTCCTTTTTCACCCCTTTTGGAACCCTTTCATTCAATGAAACCTTGAAGTCTGAGCTCTGAAAATGAAGATGGTCAATCAGAGGTGTGAGTCAATTTGCATAGGGGTTGGTGCTTTGAGGCAGATAAACGTGGTGCAGACTTTGTTTGGATGCAGATTTCAGAGCCCTTTTTTACTTGCGAACCATAGAGCGAGAGAGAAGAGAGGGATTTTCCTCACATGGGTGATGCTGTTACCACAAGTTCATTCATGATGCATAAATACATATATTTACTTCTTGACAATAAAAGACTGAACTTTTGGTATATCTAATGTATATATTATGCAGTATTTTCTTCCAAAACATCAAAAATCATAATTCTATATTCAGAATGAAATTAACATTTTCACCCCACTTTTGTTTGCGTTCTCCTTACACTTCTTGTTATGTCAAATTACTTAACGTAAAGACAGAGAAAAGAAGACACTCTTTTTCAAAAGTGTAAGGTGAGTATAAGAAAATGATGTACAAAGTTGGAAAAAAAGGACTAATGATGTGATTATAACAGCTGTGTAAACAATATTTCTACTTTTCTGGTTCATGTTCTTTTTACCCTTTTATCTTTCACTATATATGTTTGCACATATATATAACTCTTGAATCTATATATTTTGGTATTGAAGATGGTATTTCAATTAAATTTTTGTTGAGATTAAAAAATTCACATAAATATTCACTAGTATCTGGCAACAAATATACTTGAATTTTGTTTGTATAGACTAAATTTTGTCTTCATTCATATTATACTCAGTTTAACATCTAAGACTAACAATCAATTTTACTATCATTTGTTGACTTTTTTAAGAGAAAAGTTTCGTCAAAAAATACAACATTAATAAAACACGAAATCAATCAATATAAAAAATGAACATAACTTATAATCTAAGAATTTGATATAATAAATTAAGAAATATTCATTTTTTATCAACTTTCTCGTTTCTATCCGAATTTAAACTTACATTTGAATTTTGAAAATGTTTATATAGCTCAACCTTCAAGAAAGGAAAGATAATTGAGTTGGTGCATACACGACCAAAAGGAGCAAATTTCAAAGAAATTTATATTCAAAGGAGAAGGTTGGTCAACTGCTAAGGGCTTTAGGAATTAGCTTATAGAGTAACTGCGGGCATGATGACATAAACTAATATTAATGTTAATGTCAGCTCTTATAATTTTACGAGCTATCATTGGTTGCACTTTGGAAATTGATCTTATAAGAGTAAAAGGTTGGTTCTTGTTTATTGAACAGTAAGAAGAAAAAGTAAGAAATAATACAAGTAACACAATTTGAATTGGAGTATTCTTTTTTAAACTAAAGTTAGTTTAAATTAAATGCTATTTTACTATCTCATTTAATACACCTCTTTCATTCCACATAAGTACAATCTATGTTAAGTAGAGTCTTATTTAGCATAGAAGCATATCATGCTTGATCATCATGTGAATTTATCAAACATATAATATAATGTTTTTGTGTGGGGTATGAAGTTTAATAAAAGAAGAAAAATGAGTTTGGTCAAAGAGGTGGGGTTTGACAAATAGGTCATGCAAATATGGACAATGAAGTGAATGATGTTGTCTTCATTCACTTTGCACTAGTGAAAAAGCTGTGACTTTAGGTTATAGAAATTTGTTTTATTTTCTTATCTTAAGGGGCCCTCTTAGATTTATAACCCTACAAATTTGTTATAATAAATAGAAAATATTTACTTTAATAGATTACGTGATTTTCCTTAGATTACATATTTGCATTGTGATGGTGAATGTTCATTTTAGATGACATATTTGTAAAGTGGTGACATGATTTTAATATCAAGTATCTTCGTTTAACAGTAAAATCTAAGCAAAATCTCTACAACATCTAAAAACACACTACATTTTATTTATGGTGTATAATTTTATATCACTTTTATGAGTAGTAGTTCAAATAAAAAATCATAAATTATATTTATTTTATTGAATATTTTGATTAAAATTTAAATTTAAATTTTAATGGAAAACACTTTTTTTTGTACGTTTTCTTTCTTTCAATCATACACTCTCTGTTGGATAAATCTAAGATTGTCTCTCTTGTCAGATCTTCCACTCATCGCATATTCTTGTGTTCCTTGGGATCAATCACGTGCGAAAGGGTCACGTGACCCTATTCATTATATCTTACCCTATTAAGTGCATTTTCTTTGTCTGTAATATATATTTTTTTTTATAAAAGGAATTAAAGAGCCCAACAACATCTTTAGTGTAGAGTCATATATTCGATCATTATATTACAATTTGGATTTTATACCACTTTTCAATTAAAATATGTTAACATAACATTAAAAATAAGGTTGAGTCTTAAATAAGACTTTAAGTTATACAAATAAAAAATTATTTTTCTATGTTAAAATATATATTTCTGAGCAACTAAAACAAATATTAATGAGAGTATAATTTTTATAAAACTTTTGTATATGGAGTAAACATGGTAAAAAGATATTATTGTTAGAACCCATCAAATGATACAATAAGTATTATAAATATATATTTTCGTTTTCAGTATAAATTTTTTAATTTCAATAATTTTATTTTATTTTAAATATTTTAATGGGTAAAGTAATTAAATATATATTTAGTAAATTGTACATTATATATATATATATATATATATATATATATATATATATATATCGAAAAAATCAACATTCATATGTAAATGTGAGGAGGTAGTCTTTCAATTTTTTTGTAAATTTAAAATTTTAATTAATAATTACATATTAAAATTATTATTTTAAAAAAATAAACACACGTAATAATTATTAAAAAAACTAAAAAAATATATTAAAATACCTTAATCATCAATGGAATTAAGCCAAAATTAATAACATAAAAGTTTTTGTATTAAAAAATGTAATAGTTTGTGTATTAAAAATAAATTATATCAATATATATACTTGATATTTTTACCCAAGATTAAATTAAGACATCACTTAATAAATCTTAAAAAGAAGTTGTTAATGTTAGGATTTGATGTTAGAAACATTTAGCTTGTGTAAAATTAGAAAAAAAAATAGGGGTTTTAAAAATAAAGTAGTTTTAAGACTTTGAGATTTTATTTGGCAATTAGTGTTATTGAGTGTATATTTTTGTTAGAACATAATTGTTATGTTATTTTTTTTATTTTTTTATTTTTGTCTAGGAGCAAAATAGTCTTTTGCCTTTATTTAATTAATGTAGAAATTAATTAAGGTGGTGTATAAAGGAAAAACATGCAAATTACATAATCTAGATATATTTAATAAAATGATATTATGTAAATCTTTTAGAAGATTTAGTTGATGTTATTTAAAAAATTAGTTAAATGAATAGAAGAAGATTTTATAAACTGAAAGATTTTATTAAAACTAAAAAGATAGAGTTAGAATAAAAGAAGATAGAAAGGAGAAGAGTAAAAGCGAGTCTACATTTTGTTACCCTAAAATCAAAAAACGAAAATTAAAAAGATAAGGGAGAGAAAAGACGTTTTCTAGGAGAAAAGAGGAAGAGCCGAAGAAAACCTTAGTGCAATGGGGGATTTATGCTGTTTTTGAAGTTAGATAAAATTCTAGTATTGGCAAGGTATGGGAAAACTTACCATTGGTTTTTGTATGCTATACATTCTCAATTTACTTGCATGAAGTACTTGTTTGATATGTGTTATATGATTATGATTATCTGTGCTATTGTTGGACAAGGGTTTTTGTGTGCATATGAATAGGTTTTTGGTAATATTTGTGATGGGTTTCCCTATAAATGTATTATGTATTTTTTGTTGGGTTATCTCAACAAAGGGTTTGATGTTAAGAGAGAACAAAATCATGATGTTTGGAGTTTTCATGCAAATATATGTTGTAAGTGTTAGGTTATTAGACTCCCTTATGTAGAGAATAAGCCAAATAATGTGGACCATTATGTCTCACTTTTTTTAGTGGAGATGTGTCAGATTAATAGAGCACATTAGATTCATTTGAAGAGAGGAAAAAACCAAGTGAGAGAGAAAGGAAGAGAAGAAGTCATTCCTGCACAACATTAAACCTGCACTGATGTTTTCGTTGTTTTGAAGTCGTTCACAGTTGGATCAAGCTGAATTTTAGACAATGGGTTCCAAACGTATGGTTCTTCATTCTGTCCGTTCGGATCATCAATTAGAGGTTTAGTTTGGGAGAAAAAAACCTCGCATCAACAAATTTATTTTGGAGAATTTTCATCTTCTTGGTTCTCATTTGTAAGCGTTATGCTTAGTTAGTTTGGATGATTGAAAACCCCATTTGGTGTTTTATCAAAGACGTTTTTGTACCCTATTATTGATCATAGGAGATTATTCTTTAGTATGGACGACTCGTGGTTTTTACCCTTGCATTGAAGGGGTTTCCACTTTAAAAATTGTTGGTGTCTCTTTGTGTTTTGGATTCTGTTTTTTCTCTATTTGTTTGGTGCTCCTCATAGATTATCACAAGAAGGGGGATTGAATTTCTGTTGCGTTATTACTCTTTGTTAAGTTGTTATTGTTTTTTACTCTTTTTCCCATCAGTAAGGGTGTGGTAATAATCATATGCAGTATAATTGGGTTTATTATGGTATAACATGTAAATGGTTGGATTTGGATGATTCAAGTGATGTATTATATGTGTTTGAGTATGTTTACATAGGTATGTGATGCTTGAATGCATGTACGATGTGTTAAGTATGTTTCTACGTGATCTAGGGTTAATGTATGTATATTTGAATGCTTGAATCATGTCCAGGATGTGTTTGGATTCAGCAATAATCGATTATCATTAATTATAATTGACTATTTGTACGTTGGTTTTGAGTGTGGTTTCAGGAATACTCGATTATTGGGATGATAATTGATTATCCCTTCCTGCGTGATTTTTTTAGGTAAATTTCACTGAGATAATCGATTATCTTAAGTGATAATCAGTTATCACAATGCATTTTGGTGAAAAATGACAAATTTGATGAAGAATGGACGTGGATCAAGCCCGAGAAGTTGTGGAACATGATGATAATCAAAGATTGATGTTAGTGGTTATGTTTAGGGTTAATTTGACTTGTGGTTGAGAGTGGAGCATGGCTGAGTGTTGGGATGTACATGAGTATGTGATTGATGAAAATGAGAGTGGAGGATAAATCTACCACTTGTACCTCGTAAATCCTGGTTTTATCGACAGATAAGTGTTTCCTGTTGCTTTGTGTGGATTGGAATGGTTGTTCGGGTATTGAGCCTTTGGGTAAAGGTGTGTTTCGTGTCCTTGTGTGGCAGGACTACATGTTCCTTAGCTAGATTGCGGGACTACTCGAGCATATCTGAAGGGGAGACTATAAATGATCTGTTGAGGAGGCTACAAATGTCCTATAGGGGAGCCTACATATGTCCTCTAGGGGGGCTAGAGGTGGGTTGTAGGACCAGCTACAATCTATAAGGTAGGGTATAAGAGTGAGATGGACTTTTTCCACTATGGTGTTATGGTATGGTGATGCTCATGTGTTGTTCATGACTAGATAGTCATGATGGTGGTGTATCTATGATGATGATCATGGTACTTTAGATGTTCAAGGTATTACTATGTTGATAGTGGTGTTATTATAATGGTTATAGTAGGTAGTTTGGATAATTGCTAATGGGTTGATAGGCCAAATGTTTAAGTGTGAGATGTTGGAGATGACATAACGATTTGGATCGAGTAATTAATTATATTTGAATTGTTTATATTAGAAGATTAAGAATCCTATTGTTATTACATCATGTAGGTATTTGATTACTTTTGGAATAATATAATTGGAGAATTGAATAAATTTTATAGGGTTTTAAAAATTATGGTAAAGTTTTGAAATTTATAGATTTTTCTTATAAAATCGTGATATTCCATAATTTGGAGTGTTAGACCGGTTGTGTTTGATTTCGAGTGCATACTGTTTACATGAGCAGACTGTATTTGGATAAAAAGTTGCGAACGTGGAATTAGAGGTGAGTTTGGAAATGGGATCCTCTTAAGAGTGCGAAGATAAGCAGAAAAAATTATTTGTTTATGTGTAACTTTACACATGTGCCCTTGCTTTATTCTTTTTCTTTTTCACATCTAGAAATGCAAAACTCAACCATGAAGGTGGGGAAATGCAGGTCCGCGGACATGCTTTTAATTAATAATAATAATAATAATAATAATAATAATAATAATAATAATAAAGTATTTTAACTTATTTTCTAATTCCATTTTATTTTAATATAATTTCATTAATTTTAACTTTTATATGTTAAATAATAACTTATATTTCATTTTACCATAATTTGCACTAATTATATTGTACTTGAATTACTTTTATGATTAATGATAAAATAATAATTATCTAATTTTATCTATCAAACTATTTTTCTGATTTTTCAAATTCATTACATTATTCAATAGTTTTTTATAAACTTTCTTCTCATTATAATCTTCATTTTTTTATTATCTTATCCTGAATGCAAACAACATTACTTTTATTTCTTTTTCTTCTTAAATTTATTTATCCAAATTCATTTTTAGAAACAAACACATACTAAAGTATATTAACAATCACGGATTTTTGAATTTTGTGTGAACTTTTTAACCAACGCTAATTTCCTGTTTTCTTGAATAAGGTTGTGTGACTGGGTTTTTCTTATACATGGAACCAGTTAAAAAGAAGGAAATTTTGAGCAAGAAACAAAAGATCCAACCATGTGAAACAAGTAAAGTGTGATGAATTGAACATGGAAAACGAAAGAACATTTATAATTCAAAACATCTATAAGAAGATAAAAACTAAAATACATCTTCTTGAATATTGTAATGTTCTGTGAAAGAAAAAAATTAAAGAAAATTAAAAAAATATGAAAATTATGAATATAATTGATAAATAATTTATGAAAATAAATAAATTTTAATTTTATTTTAATTTTACATTATGTTAAATTCATTGGACAAGTGCTCAGGGAGCGGATTCAGTAGACAAAAGTCCACACGTATGTAATTTTCCTTTTCTATTATTTTTATGTGTTTTTTATTTTATTTAAAAAAATTGAAGTTTTCTTAAAAAAACACACACATATAAGAATTCCATCTTATCTTGTTTGTTAGATTAGAATTCCATCTTATCGTAGTCTCTATTCTGAACATAATCGTATTATGTGATGATTTTGTGTTTCTATTCAATATTGCTTACACGTTATGTTAGACATATTATCTGTATAACACTCACGCAACTCAATTATGGCATTTGGTCATTATAAAAGGAAAAGAAATCTTCATCGATAATAATGGTGAGTGACACCCACCACCCTCAAAAGTTTTCTTAGTTTCAATTATCAGCTTTCAACCTTTGACTGTGAACAAACAACTTCAAAAGAAACCACAAAATTCTTTGAGTATTCATCATGCCCATCAAATAAATTGTTGTACAAGCAATTCAATTAATCAATGTCTCTCTTTCTCATTCTGTTCTTTGCTTTAGATGATTCCCCTTCTTTTTTTTTGCCACTTAGTTTTAGGGTACAATGGAAAAAAAAATTCTTATGTATCAATTAAGTTTAGCTTGTTGAAAATCTATTTACTATTTCTTTTTCTTATTTTTCTCTCTAGAAATACTGATAAAAAGTTTATCAAAACATGGTCATACACTAATTTTTTTCTTATTTTATAACATCAATGTGAGTCGTAGATTATAAGTTTAAATTAATGGAAGATATTTAGTCTGACGATTATATAACTTAAATATAAAAATGCTTTTTTTTTTCATTACTAACAATAGATATGTAATTATACATTTTGCATAGATACTATACAGAAAACAAAATAATTAAATATATTTTTCGTACGTAAATTTTGAGCTAAAATTAGAATTTGTCTCAATTTTAAACTTTTTGATATAATTTGATTTCCAAATTTTAAAATAAAAAAATATAATTTTTTTATTGTGTTAAATATTTTCTATGTGTCAAATGCATTTTAGGACAACACTTGAATTGTTTACATAATTTTTATAAGTTTAAATTCAAATATTAATTTAGAATATTGTTTAAGAAAGTTCAAAACAATTAATGTCATTAATTTAGGATTAAATATGTTTTTAGTTTCTCAACTATTAAGCGATTTTAGTTTTAGTCCCTTTTTCAAACTTTGATACACTTTGATCCTTGTCCTTAAGGAAACTATAATTTTTTGTCATCCAAAATCAACGTCGTTAAATTTAATCTAATGTGGCTAACGGTGTGCCACATCACTTTTCTTTTTTTCTAATTCTGGCATTGAGACTTCTCTCTCTTATTCATCTTCATCATCCTCTTCAATGCCTTCAATGTCGTCAACAATGCCGACAACGATGCCACCACCTTTCTACGAATCACGATTCCAGAAAAGAGAATGGAAAGGAGGCTTTCTCCTAGTAGCGTGACCTTGTGCCATGGCAGAAGAGGAAGAAATTCTTCCTGCGTTGCGTGACGAAGAAGCCTTGCCTAGAGAACAGAGGAACAATTTAATAATAATAAAAATAATCCAAAAAATGGAGTGGTACCTTGAGAGTGATGAGTCCACAAAGAGCCACAAAATTACTTATTGCAAGAGCCATCTTTGGTTTATGATTTCCATCTTTATACAAATCTGGGTGTAACTTGTGCAGAATTCTAGCCAACTCCTTATCAGAGTGATCCTGAATAGACAAAGCCTTCACTAGTACAAAAATATTATATAACGTCGTTATTTTTTTGTCTTTCACGTCGAATTCGAGGTCGACATCATATCGGGAAACGTTAAATTGACGTCGAATTTTAAAAATTTGACATTAATCAAATTGACATCGAATTTTTTTAATATTCGATGTTAAGCATTTTTTTTGTTTTTTTAAATTAATTGTAATCCTCTTTTACAACTCTACGAGACCTAAAAAGTAGAAAAACAACAAATTTCAGTTTTTGGTATTTTATAAAGCATGAACTATGAACGTGTAGTATAGTATCAACAACAAACAACAATAACAAACAACAAACAAGCTCAATCAAACAACACCAACAACAAACAAGTTCAACCAAATAATAGCAACAAACAAGTTGAACAAAAAACAACAAAAAATAACAACAAACAAGTTCAACAAATAAGTTCTTCAAAACAAAAACAAAAACAAAAACTAGCCTTCAAAAGGTGGGTTCGTCGGAATAAAGTGTTTCTACCAGTGAGAGAGAAAGCAGAATGCGCCTATGAAGGACAAGAACACGAAAAGAATCGGTCAAAACAATCGAAAATTATGCATAAAGTAGTTTAATTAACATGCATTTGTATCAAATGAAAGAAACAATACATGTGATGGTCGTCAAATTTCGTTCGAGAAAAGTTTGAGAAGAGAAGAAGGTCTCGTGCACTAAGATAAAGTGAATGAATTTTCAATCTCCCGCTCAAATTAAAAAGGGGAAACTTTTTGTTCACAAATAATACGTTGAAGCTCCTACAAAATTCGACATATTATATGTGGTTTAAAAGAAAAAAAGAAAAAAGAATCACTTTTTTGCTTCTGGCTGACAAATAATACGTCAAAGTCCTAATAGAATTCGACATATTATTTGTTGTTTAAAAGAAAAAAGAAAAAAGAATTAAAAAGGGTGACTCTTTAGCTTTTGACTGACAAATATTACGTCAAATATTACGAGCATTTAGAACCTTGACTCGCGGGGTGGTGCTGAGTGAAGAACTAGTGATTCTGGTTGTTCGGAGAAGGCGATGACACTGTGGAGGTGCGATCTGGGTAGGGCTTCCTCGTCACGCAATGCAGGAAGAGTTTCTTCCTCTTTCGCCATGGCACAAGGTCACGTTGCCTGAACATATCGCCACGTTTCAGAAAAAAAAGTGATGTGGCACAACGTTAGCCAGATCAAATTAAATTTAACAGCGTTGGTTTTGGAGGACGAAAAATTATAGTTGGTTTTGGAGGACGAAAAATTATAGTTTCTTTAAGGACAAGGATCAAAGTGTACCAAAGTTTGAAAGAGGGACTAAAACTAAAATCGGTTGATAGTTGAGGAACTAAAAGCATATTTAATCCTTAATTTAGAAAAGGACTATATTCATTCATTTTTAAAAATTTGTGAAAAAAATGTATCAAAGTTTGAAATAAGTATGAATTTCAACTTAATGTCCAAATTTAAAAACTAAAAAAACATATTTAACTCAAAATAATTAACAGATACAATAATTTTAATTTATTGAAATAACACGTGAAATTACATTCTTCAAATTATAATAGTTAAATACATTGAATATAACACGAGGAAGAGGACAACTGTGAGGGCGACGACAATGGCGTCAAGGGAACAACCAGTTATCAGGCCAGGTGCCTCCAACTATTTGGGCCCTTACTAGGCTTCAGTTTCTTGAAATGTCCAACAACAAGTTTAAAGGTTTTGTCTTTGCTTCCATCTCTGCGGCATTCACCAAACTCATTTTGTCTACTAACGAATTTTCTTCCAAATTCCCAACACGAATATGCCAACTCCCTCACCTTCTGGAGATTGATGTCAGCAAGAATCGCTTCACTGGTGAAGTTCCTACGTGCATAAGTTGGTTAAAAAAGATACAGAAACTTAGGATGCAAGAGAACATGTTCAATCCCGCGAAATACCCAGTAACGTGGCCCTTTAGAATGACATGACAGAGTTGAACCTATCATTTAACCTATTTTCCAGTTCAATCCCGCGAGAACTTGGGAGTTTACACGATTTGACAAACCTTGTTGTGTCTTTAATCTCGAACCCAATTTGATTTTGATAAACCTTAATTTGGTGGTGGTTAATTTCATATTTCAGAAACTTTTTGGGTTTCATGAACCATAATTTCGTAATGAACCCTAAGCATGAATCGCTAGGGTTGAAGATGATGAAAGGTAAGGTTGAAGATGATGAACCTTAATTTGGGTTTCAATTCTTAGAAACTTTTTTTTAATTATATATTCTACATAACCTACTCTGAATGTTCCGTGTCATTTAATGATTCCACCTCACACTGACCCATCACTTAGACATTAACCCAATTTAACGATAGAGAGCCAATTGCTTCAATTTTTCACTTTTAGGGACCCAATTGGAGAAAAAAAGAGACCTATTTAAGAAAACCCAACAGAAATAGGGATTGCGAAAGTGGTTTAACTAATAAATAATAACGGTGAACTTTGAAAGTTAAACATGCTTAGAGAATGGAAAAGACATGAAATGATATAGAACGATATTCACGCACACATACACAACGCTATATAGGTACTGCCCAACACCAGTTGTAGTACTAGAGGACCTTGTTCTCTTACTTTGTGGTGATGGACGTGAATTTTATGGTGCCTAGTGTTGTTCTTCCATGATTTCACACTCTTCTTGCTTCTCAAGGATGTAAACATGTCTTGGCTTGGATCATTTGTTGCAAAATTAAAAAAAAAAGGAATGGAGATTAATGTAATTATTTATAAAACAATGTAAAAACGAAAATTAAGAAGGTTAAAAGCTGAAAAAAAGAGAGTTTTTTTTAATAGAAGATAGGCTTAAATAATTTGATCCATATTTTTGTTGAGTTTTTCAATGTAGTCGTATTTTTTTTAGTTGTTCAATCAAATTTCAATTTTCATTTATTTTTGTCAATTTAGTCCTCTTTTTAACACCGTTTAATTAGTTAAGGGCATGTGAACAAAGTATACCACATGCTAGTTTGTGATTGTTTTGTTATTTTTTTTTTAATTTTTTCTTATTTAAAAAAAAATTATCCACATGTTAAGTTAACATTGTGTTATTACGTGGAATTAATATTTAAATTAAGATGGTGTATTAGCTTTTAACATGGCTAAATGTAATTGGTCATTGTAGTTAAAATAATAGATTAGAGATTTTGTGCAATTCAGATTAGGGATTTGTGAACTGAATAAGGTTTAGAGAAAGAGGGATTTCAAAAGGAATTAGAGATTTGAATGTGAATAGGAGACGAACATCGTGAAGACATTTGAATTAGAATCGAGGGGAAGACGAAAACAATCACCTCAGGCTTTTGAAAGATGTACCGAAAACGTTCACGATAGTTAAGGTTAGTTTGCTTTTGTGCTTCGTTTTGTATTGCGTTTTCGTTTTAGGGATGGGAAATGGGAAATGGGTTTTTGCGTTGTGGTATGAGTATTTATTTGGAATGTTTTATGCGGTGTGGTCTTGATATTGACTTTTGAAATGTGTAGAAGTGTAGATGTTGTGGTCCCCGATTTCTTTTTCAATTGTGTAGAACCAGTGGTCCCCTGTTTGAGTGTTTCGGTGGTGGGAGTCTGAAATGAGGAACATTAAAGAGGTTTGGACGACGTTAAATACTTGATCGCTATTCCACCCATGTATGCATTTACTGTTATAAATGGTTTATATACATTTATTGCCCCTACTTTTCAGATTTATATTTACTCACATATATTAAATCAAGTTTTGATCAAGATCTAGATTTACCCGTACATCAAACTGTGACACTCTTGTCAAAAATATGTGTGAGGGCTTCAATCGTGTACTAGTTCATACTAGGTTTAAGCCCATTATTACCATGTTAGAAGACATTAGGGTTTACATTATGAAGAAATGAGCTACGAGCAGGACAAAGATGACATCATATGAAGGTTCTATTTGTTCTAAAGTTCTCAACAGATTTCAAAAGGAATCATGGTTAACTAGATATTGGATACCAAGGTAACTTTAATGATACAATTAACATAATTTCACATGATCATTACTTTATTGCTAACTGTGTTATGGTTTTGTATACATGACAGGTGGTCAGCAGATAAATTATTTGAAGTCAGACAAATTTCTCAATTTGGGGAGCAATTTATTTCAATGTTGACAAATTGGAGTGCACGTGTAGAAAATGGAGCATTATTGGCATTCCTTGTAGTCATGCCCTTATTGCAATGAAATTGCTGAATTTAAATGGAGACGGATACATTGGCCATTAGTTTGGGAAGTCAACATATGAAGAGACCTACAACTCTATCATTTATTCTATCAATGGTCAACATGTGTGAGAAATTACATCATATCCAGATGTATTACCCCCAGAGAAAAGAACAATGTCAGGAAGGCCTAAGAAGGAAAGTGAATTAAGAAAGGGTGGGACCATAAAAAGATGTGGTGTCTGCAAGCAACTTGGACACAACAAAAAATCTTGCCCACAACGACTTCCAATACAACACACTGAATCAACAATCTCTACACCACAACAAAGTAAAGTAATAATATCTCCACCAACATATTTGATTCCTACTCAACAATCAACTGATGTTTAATTAGTTGAAAATGTTAGGACTTTAATTTTGTAAACAATGTTTTATATTTGATGTAATGTTTAATTACAATCCCTGGACAATCCTTTTTTTTGTTCCTAATGCAAAGCATATATATACTTTGTCAAAGAGGATGCCATGTATTTTGATAACTTTGGGTCTTTGTTAAACTATATTATTGGGTTTATTTTTGTGTATTTATTAATGACCATTGTTGAATATCCCTTCTTGCTTAATGAGTACAATTTTTCATGTAATGATTAAACTATATTTGGTTCTAGATAGACACCATTTTCTATTTACCTTTTACACATTGTTAAACACTAATGAGTAAATGTTTTAATTAAAACACATTAATATTACAAATACCTAATTACATTACATAAACTTCTTACAACAAATCAACCAAGTTTCATCAACATTGATATTATAATTACATTAAAAACACATATAACAAACACCACGCCCATTAACACCTTCAACCACTTTTCCAACATAAAAACACATTTATCTAAACAAGCTATTTTGATCTTTTCAACATCTCTTTCTTCCATCTTCATCATAGTTCCAGCCATTTCCTCATTTCTCGCACTTTCACGAATCATTTCTTCCACATTCACCATATTTCCACATATATCTTTAGGACTTTCTTCAATTCCTTCTTCACTACACCACTAAAAAAAGTTGTAGCCAACCAAATCTTCACTCCCACCCTGTTCAACAACACACTTCAAAACACACATCTACTCTATCCTCAAAACCCAAAAAAGGAAACCTAGATTTGTGCTTCCATGAAACTTACTTTGAAGTTAGGGCAACCCCAGAATTCCATCCCCCCGTAATTTTAGGGGTTCTCGCAATGCGAAATACTACATTCTCACCATAGAAGCAAGTGGGTTTTATACCCAACCTCCTTGCACCGCCACTACTTTGTTGTATGCCCCAACCGTTGCATGTGCAAGACAAAGACGAACGAGACATTCCTCAACTGAACACTTTTCTGTTCCAGCTTCCACAACCAACTCTTTCTCAACACGAAGAACAATGACAAATTCTACCTTAAGGACCCCCTTTAAATGTTAGGGCAAGCATAATAATTTCAGGGTCCGCGTAGAAATGATCATTATAAAACACGTCAGGTAGTGAAATTAATACACAATAACACGTCCTCTAAAATAAATTACAGTTCAACATTTCTAGATGCTGTTTTTGACCACTTAACAAAAAATGGCTTAATTGTTACAGTTTTACATACTTTAAGACCCAATTGAGACTGTTTTCAACAAGAGGACCCACTTGAGATTTCTCAACAAATATGAGGACCAAACGAGAGTTTAAACCTATAATATAATTATTAGATTTATATTTGATTTTTGTTACCTCTAAAAAAAATAAGATTAGAGTTAGTTTAAATTAGAAGGAAAATTCTTCATTATTTTTAAACCAATTCTAACTCCATGGAGCAAGAATCAAACATAAATCTAGTAATTATATTTTAATTATATAGTTAGAGTAGGTTTAAAAATAATTTAAAAAATATTTAATAAAAGTGTGAAATTTAATAAAAATATCAATATAACATTTATATAAAAATTAAATTTGGTTTCAATTTAGAGAGACAAAATTACTCCATTAAAAAAAATCAGACTGTATTGAATAAAAATAACAAATATAGGAACTGAATTGAATATTAGACAATAAAACATGACCGTGACACAATCATGTGACAATAACATTACCATGTGACAATTTTGAATTGACACGAAAATATTTTTTTTTTTAAATTAAGAAAAAATAAAAATAAAAATAATAACAAAAAACACTCAATTGAGATATGACATACATATCATTAACTACTTAAAGAACATTTAAAAAGACTAAATTGACAAAAAAAAATAACGAAAATTGAATTATTTTTGAACAAACAAAAAACTGCGATCACGTTAAAAGAACTCAATAAAAATAAAGACTAATTTAATATTTAAATTTAAAAAATAATTAAAATAATGATAAAAATTAATATTATCACATTCTTTTTTTTCAGACGTTGATGTTTTGTTTAAACTTGACCTAAACTTTCTTCTTAGTCTATTTAAAACTTTA
Source organism: Vigna umbellata (assembly GCF_029865625.1). Taxonomy (NCBI): domain Eukaryota; kingdom Viridiplantae; phylum Streptophyta; class Magnoliopsida; order Fabales; family Fabaceae; genus Vigna; species Vigna umbellata. Next base: position 64,981,128 of record NC_142168.1, read on the forward strand.
TGTCTTCTCGTATCCTTTTAAACATATTTGGGATAGTGCAAAAACTTAAAGAGATTACTACTTAAAGAATATTTGAGAAAATTGCTTGCAAAAATAAGTAAAAGAAAAATACTTGAATGTTTAGGCAAAAGTAGTTATAACGAATATTTGCTTAAGTTTATAGTTTAGTAAAATTTTATTGTTTTCAAAAATCGATTGTGGTATCGTGGTGGAGACAAATCAGTATAAAATAATGTGGTTCTCCTTCATGTTACTTACAAAATATCTTTCTATTTGAAATATCTTTGAAAGAACTAAAAAAAAAATGAGACAAAAGTTATAGAAAACACATTTCAACCTCCATTTTTTTGTCTTATTACATTCCTGAAAGACGCTGAAAGATGCTGAAACACGTTTAACCATAAATAGCAACCAACCAATTTAACTTCATGTCAAAGAAAGCTGGCAAGGCAATGACCTTACAGACAAGTCGACAAGTAACGATCCAACCACCCACATCAAAACAAGAAAAAGAAGAGTCTGAGAGATGGTATCAAATCTGTACCTGAAATGGGGCTAAATAATTTTAATTATCTTGCTCTGTGTAAATAATAATTTCTTTGATCTTTTTATAATTATACAAGAGACATGTATGCTATAACTAAACATCGTACTCAGTGAATCTGTGATGTCAAACTTGAAACAAAAATTTGGGGATAAAATTGCAGGCTTACATTCAAATGAAAAGCTTTCACTAGCTTTTGGCAGATTACATGCATAACTTCTTCCTTCCCAACTCATCAACATGAGCGGGCATTTTATTCTTTCACTAAAATGATGGGATAAAGAAGATGAAACACTTAGTGTTCTCTCACTTCAAACATCTACATATACTTTTAATAGTACAATATGGGATTATATCTTGGAAGCATCAGCTGTGGCTCGGCTAAAGGCAATGGCAGTCTTTGAGCCAGATGGACGGCCCAGATGCTTGCTGATGAAGTCACCAGCTGACATGAGCTTTCCAAGATCAACGTTGGTTTTCACACCAAGTCCCTTTAGCATGTACACAACATCTTCAGTGGCTACATTTCCAGAAGCTCCCTTAGCATATGGACAGCCACCCAGACCAGAAACTGAAGAATCCACAGCACTGATCCCCATCTGTTTTGATACAAATCAATGTCAATTAAAAACTGTTAGAATGCCAAAAGACAAAATGTGCGCCGGTTTAAACTTGGTTATAAAATCCAACTTAATGGGAAAACATTTTTTTCATAGATGGAATAGAGTGTCCATTAATTTTAATTGTTCAAAAGTTTGCAGAACAGTTAAGAACTTTTATTGCATGTGATGGAGAAAAAAGGTTCAATAAACTCCATCAAGGGACATGCGAATGAATTTGTTGACTTACTTGGATGGACACAAGAATATTTGGAAGGGACTGCCCGTAAGTGTCATGGAAGTGGACAGCAAGCTTCTCTGCTGGCACAACAGCCATTACAGCCAAAAGCATCGGAACTACAGTACCTGATCGCAACAGAATGAACAGAAGACAATATAAGTACTAAGTTCGTATTTGAGTAACCAATAGAAAGTTTTCATAAAGAATATTCATATTCTATTTTACTACACAGCAAAGAGCTAGACATCTATCATGAAAATCTGCCAAGATCTGACAGTATTTACTTTGTTATAAAAGCATAGCTAATATAGGCACACAGTGTCACAAAGAAAAATAAATTAATAAGCAGTCAGGACTCAGATCGAGAATCGATAATAGGCATAGAGAAAACAGGTTGCAGGGAATTAATAAGGGAAGGATGACCATGTTAGATACTTTTAATTAGGTGTAGTGCTTAAAACTCATCGTGGAAAAATGTGGATAGAGCCAAGAGGTAAATAAATGTTTTTGATACTGAACATTCTCAAATGAAGGAAAATTATATTGCAAGTTCAAAAATAAAGACAACGTAATACCACAAAGCACAAGAAAGGTTGAGTAATAAGCTAATTTTTAGTAAGAGTTGTTTAAAGACATGCCAAACAAAGGAATGCAATCATGGAGCTAATATAGTATGCTGCATGCTTTTTTTTTCTGGGCAAGGGAGAGAAGTAGAGTACGTACAGATAACATGCTTGTCATACTTGGAACTTGGAATGTAAAATAAGAAAACAAGGACAAATCAATGAATTACCAAAGAAATTCTTCCACGAAATTATAGTCTATACTCTGGTTATAATTAGTTTTCCAAGGAAAATGGATTTATATCCAACACAGAATTATGAAGCTTAGGTGATTGCACTAATTACCAGAAGAGACAAGAAGGCCACGCTTTTAGTTTGAGAACAATAAATGTGAGATTCAATGAAAGATATGATGTAAAATTAATCAATATGCCAAAGAACTGTGGGATATAATCGATCTCTATACTATAAAACGGACAAATAACTACAAAGCAAACTTTAATAGACTAACAAACGAAGATTTGAAATCTCCCTTATTATAGAAGTGGAGGCTTATCAGACAAAAAATAAAAAAGGTAGCAACACTGAAGATTCCTAATTTTATTAATTTTACACTACTTAGAAAAAACCTGTACCAGAATATCACCAAACGAGAGTAGTTTCAACAGAAATACTGAACAAGGTATGAATAGTTTGTAGTTTTCTAAAGGATATATCTAATTGATTACCCGGAGTACCAACTCCAATTGTGTCACCAAGCGAGATTTCAAAGCAGCCCATATCATACAGTTCTTTAGCTACATATGCCACTTTTGATGGCGGGACAGGTCCTTCCACCGGGCATCCAACAACGCATGATACATACCTATGATATTTCAATACAGAGAAACAGATTGGAATAAGCGAAACAGATTGTTTCTTTCTTTCATTTAATTGTTAAGAAGAGAGAGAAATGAGATCAAACAAAATTAAAACAGCATAAAATAAAATTGGTATGCTTATTATCAGTTCTTCACTTCCGATTAGAGTCATATACGTAAAAACTGCTAGAAATCTAAGATACAAAAACAGATTCCCTGGAACAGCACATGTAGAAAACCCCACCGAAGTAGGATATAAATTGTTTAATTAATAAATATAAATTAATAAATATAAACAGGTAACCGTATTACCCAAAAACAATAATTGCAGGGCAATAAAAGCAAATTCATCAGAAAATATCAAAATGGAAAATAAATGCACACTAATAAACATATTGAAATAGAGAAGAGTTTATACATGGTTAGAGTAATGAAGAAGAGAAAAGTCATACCCTCGCACAGGAATTGAAAGCTCTTTAGCAGCCCAAGTAACAGCTCGATAGCGGGCAAGGCTCTCTTCAATGCTACAATTAATGTTTGATTTCGAGAAAGATTCCGAAGCAGATGCAAAAACAGCTACCTCTTTAGCGCCAGCCGCTATAGCAGCTTCAAAACCCTATAAATGTAACAGATCAGATATAACAAAGTAAGTATGTCCATTTATAGTTGTTCTCGTTATTAGCACCTTTAAATTAGGCGTCAGAACCGGCAATCTAACGCCTCCCAGATTATGAACTGCTTGCATTACATCCTTTGCATCTGCCAACTGAAAGGCACAGAAAAAGATTGTTATTCAAGCAGGTAAAACTCAAATCACACTGTAAAATTTCATGATACTCAAACCGACTTGATGTGTTTGCACCTGGAAGAAAGTTCTGCCACGACAGTCATTCATAATATCAATGGAGTCAAGTAAATATGGTAAAGAAATTATACCTGTGGGACCCATTTGGGAGATACAAAACTAGTAGCTTCAATGACAGATAACCCAGAAGACGCCAACCTATGAATCAGTTCAATCTTTACATCTGTTGGTACAATGTTTTTCTCATTCTGTAATCCATCCCTTGGACCAACCTCAACTATCTTTACAAAATTTGGTATACCTTTCATAAACTGCATTGCCCAATTACAAATTGTAAGTTACTTACCAGCCATAGAAATATGATCAAATCAACCAATTACGCAGAAGGTGCAAATGCAGAATATGAAACACAAAAAGAAGCACCAAGTAGATAAGTAATTAATAATTGAACAAAACGTACTGTATCCATTGCATTACCTTATATGCCATATCCTGTACATTTTTGGTATTGCTCTTTGGACTATACTGATAATCCGACGGGTAAAATGAATTATCAATTGCTCCAAATTTCAACGAGTTCTTCCCCATGGTCATAGTCTTTTGACTGAAAGAGTCACCTCGGGACAGGTCCCTTGTTTGCCTTCTCCATGGAAATGTCTCTGCTGTATACTCTTCATCATCTTCACTGCACCAAAGATAGGTAGGCTTCACGAAATGTTATGAAGTAGGAAAGAATAAGTTAAAAAATATATGCATCAGTGTAGACTTGTCGTAAACAGCAATGTTTTACTCACTCGCAGCTGTTTGATGTGCTGCAGCTTGGTCCTTCAATCCAGCAGTTTCCCATACCCAAATTATCTACTCTGGGACGACAAGCACCGGATGAGAACCTCTGGATTCTATCTATGGTATTCATGCTTGGCAACTTGTCAAGGCCAAGTGGCTCCTCCAAACTTGACATGGTGATCTGGATGATTAAAAGGGAACTGGCAAAAGATATTGAGTAAGTACGTGCATCGGGTAAGATTTTGCTATCATGTAAGGAGATACATACGCTAATAAAAAAATGTAAGGAGATACATATTTTCATCTGCATATTTTTTTGTCAATTCTATTCATCTTCACACAGTGAAATCTGATGACATATAGGAATCCACATGTTCAATTCTTGACACACAGCAAATGTCATTCGTTAACAAATTCATTTACTGCAGAAGATAATGAAAAAAAAATGTTCACGTAAAGTAAAGATGAAGGAAGGAAAGACACATTAACTCGTCAGCTGTACTTGATTATTAGGCCATGCTTCTTTAAGCAGGTAAAAAATTAGGAGCAATTTAAATGTAAAGGGTTTTGAATTGATTTTCATTCCAAGGTTCCAACCTCCTTATGTTCAGCTTACTCAAACAAGGATAGCCTTACCCACAAAAAGGCATTACTAGCAATGAAAGTATGAAACAAACCAACATATCTCCTTTCCAACCATAACCATAGATCCAAAGAGGAATGTCTCAACAAATACGATGGTGCCGCAGCTAAGTGAGAGTTCTTAACGCGTCTAACAACCTTATAATGTATCAAATGCCAAGAGTTAAACAAAGCCAAATGATGTCCTCCACCTAAGACTCAAACAACAAGATCCTTACTAAATAAAACACAGGAATTGGCTGCTTTGAGAGCAAGAAACTACACCATCCAGTTAATTTCTAAAACTACAACCAACTCCTTTGGCTTAACACGACAAGAAAATTCGTCAATTTCATTCCTCATCAAAGCTAGTTACAATCAACTCGCACTTGTCACCCCAGTTTATAACTAACCAACTAGCAACAACAAAAAATGCAAAACTGAAAACATAAAATATCAACCACTGAGACTTCAAACCAAGCTCCAAGAACACAAACAACAGAAAATTACACAAATAGCAAACAATTAAAATAGTAACCTGAAAAACGTTAAAATTGATCAATCAGTGGATTTTTATTTTATTAGTTGAATAATTTTGTTGACCAAATTTGGTTCAGCGAAGAGGGCAAAAAGGAGAACCAGAAGAAGCAAACAGACCTGCAACCAAGCAAGGTCGGAAGGAAGAATGGCGAGCAGATAGGGTTTCTGAAACCCTAGAAATTGGGGAAAATCGAATTTGGTTGTATTTACGAAAAAACCAAGGGAAATGAAATAAGGAGAAAGGAGAAGGTGAAGGAAACGTGTGACGGGTTGTTTGGTATTAAAGCTTGTGCTTTGGTTGGTGGGAAGAGAAGAATGAGGTCAAAATTTATTTTCAATTTATTATTATTTATTTATATATTTAATTAATTAATTCATATATTTTTGGGAGAAAATTAAGTGGTTGCTTGAATGAAGGCAGTATTTGAAGTGGCGAATAGAATTTCGACACGCGCGCGAGTGTTACTGTCAGAGTGAAAGAAGATTTGGCGGGTATTTATAGAATATGTTGGAGCCAGTTTATTTTTTATGTTTAATTTAAAGATATTTTAGATAAATTATGCAATAGAAATTTTTTATAACTTTTTTTTTTCTATTTTGAAAATCCTTGCAATTTAAAATAATAAATTAAATACTAATTTAAAATAAAGTTAGATAGGTAGATAGATTTTTCTTATAGTAAATACTTTGTATATAATATTATGTTGATTGAAAATTGAATTATGAATATGATCATGAAAAAAATGTTTTGAATTAAATTAACTCAATTTAGTAAAATGGTTATCATATTTGTGGGTGTAATAAAATTAAAAGAATTTAGTTCTAAATTGTTCTTCTCATTTTTGGACGGAATGTTACTTTTATTCACGACAACAAAAAATGGAATGACAGATATTTATTAATTATGAATTTCAACTATAAAACAAAAAGATTTGCTCTATGAAAGTTAAATAAAAAAATACATTTTTTTTTTGTGAATGTAACTTAGTCACGTGGAGCGTTACCTGTTACCAATTTATTGACGTTCTCACATAAATTCCAAGAAATATGATAGGTGTGTGAGATGTCGGTGTCTACTTTTTTATAATAATAATAACATTTTAACAAATTTAAATTTGTTTTAATTTGATAACATATTATATGTGGTCATTAAGGTTATCTTCATTGCAAAATTAATTTTTCATGACTCATTTGAAATATACTCACATCATATATAATTTAAAATTTTTAATTTTAGATAATAATCGAAATTACTTTGTTATAATCCAGGACTAAAAGAGTAATAAAGAAATAGTACTAATAGTTTTTAAAGATGATACTTGATTATTTTATTATAAAAAAATTACTTATAAATAGTTTTTTAATAACTGAATTTTATTTTATAAAAAAATTTGTCGTTATATAAGATTAGAGAAAATAAGAGTTTTAAAAATAAAATAGTTTTGATATTTTGGATTTTTGTTTGGAAATTAGTGTTTTTAAGTGTATATTTTTGTTAGAACATAATTGTTATGTTATTTTTTTATTTTATATATTTTATTTATATGGACAAAAGAGTCTTTTACCTGTATTTAATTGGTGTAAAAATTAATTAAGGAGTGACTTGTGTTTAGAAACTCTAAATCAAACCCTAGAAAATAGAGGAAGAGAGGAGATTGTCGGTTTGGGAGAATGAGAGAGAGAACGCTGGAAAACTCTTAGTGTAAAGGAAAATTGGTGGTGTTTTAGGATTGTAGATAACTTATGATTGTTTAAGGTATGAGGAAACTTACCTTTTGTTTGTTTATGGTTGTATGTTATATGTGTTCTTGATTATCACTAGTACAAAAACAGCGTATAACGTCACGCGTCCAACTACTGAATAACCAACGTCAAAAATGAGCGGTGACATTTTTGTAAATAAATACAATTATTATACATCGTTTAGAATTGTAATTCGACGTAAAAGGATATAAAATGTCGAATTCCCTTTAAATTCGACGTCAAAAAGTTAGTGAATTCAATAAAAATTTGAGCGGGAGATTGAAAATTCATTCACTTTATCTTAGCGTGCGATACCCTCTTCTCTTCTCAAACTTTTCTTGAACGAAGTTTGACGAGCATCACATGTAACCTTTCTTTCATTTGATACAAATGCATGTTAATTAACTACTTTATGTATGATTTTTGTTTGTTTTAACCGATTATTTTCGTGCTCTTCTCCTTCATAGGCGCATTCTGCTTTCTCTCTCACTGGTGACGAAACTTTATTCCAACCCACCTTTTGAAGGTTAGTTTTCGTTTTCGTTTTGAAGAACTTATGTGTTGAACTTGTTTGTTGTTTTTTTTTTTTGTTGAACTTGTTTGTTGTTGTTGTTTGGTTGAACTTGTTTTTTGTTGTTTGATTGAACTTGTTTGTTCTTGGTTATTATTGTTTGTTGTTGATACTATACTACACGTTCATAGTTCATGTTTTATAAAATACCAAACACTGAAATTTGTTGTTTTTTCGCTTTTCAGGTCTCATAGAGTTGTAAAAAATGATCAGAATTAAAAAAAACAAAAAAAATTGATTAACATCGAATATTGACAAAATTCGACATTAAGTTCATGTCGTACGTTAACAAAATTCGACGTTAACTTAACGTCGAATTTTTAAATTCGACGTAAATTTAACGTCTCCTAATATGATGTCGTTTGCGAATTCGCCGTTAAAAGTCAAAAATATTTGACGTTGTACGCGATTTTTGTACTAGTGTATCTTGATTGATAATCCTTGTTTTGATACATGTGTATATGATTATCATTATCTGTGGTTATTGTTGGGTAAGAGTTTCTGTATGAATGGACATAGGGTTTGTGTAATATTTGTGATGAGTTTTCCTTATGAATGTATTATGTATGTTTTGTTGTATTATCCCAACAAAAGGTTTGATGCTACGGGAGAACAAAGTTATGATGTTTGGGGGTTTCCATGCTAATATATGTTGTAAGTGTTGGGTTATTGGACTCCCTTCCTATGTGTAGAATAGGCCAAATAATGTGGACCATTATATATCACGTTGTTTTAGTGGAGATAAGTCAGATTAGTAGGGCACAATAGACTCATTTAAAGGGAGGGAAAAACCAAGTGAAAGAGAAAAGAAGAGAAGAAGTCATTCTCGCATAACATAAAACCTACACTAGTGTTTTCGTCATTGTAAAGTCGTTGATCGTTCGATCAGGCTAATTTTTGGACAATGGGTTCCAAGTGAAAGGTTCTTCATTCTAACCGTTCGGATCCTCAATCGAAAGACTAGTTTGGGAGAAAAAAACCTCGCATCATCAACTCTGTTTTAGAGAATTTCATAAAATTTGCACTGGTGTTTTCATTGTTGTGAAGTCGTTCACCGTTGGATCGGGCTGATTTTTGGATAGTGGGTTCCAGACATATGGTTCTTCATTCTAATTGTTCGAATTTTCAATCAAAGGTCTAGTTTGGGAGAAAACAACCTTGCATAGCAACTCTGTTTTGGAGAATTTTCATCTTCTTTGTTTTCATTTGTAAGCATTATGCTTAGTTAGTTTGCTGATTGAAAACCCTATTTGGTTATTTTATTGGAGACTCTTTTGCACTCTATTATTGGGGGTATAACAAGTCAATGATTGGATCTCGATGATTCAAGTGATGTATTATATGTGTTTGAGTATGTTTACATGAGTATGTGATGCTTGAATGCATGTATGACGTGTTAACTATGTTTCCACGTGATCTAGGGTGATGTATGTATGTTTGAATGCTTGAATCATGTCTAGGCTGTGTTTCGATTTGGAAATAATCGATTATCATTAATTATAATCAGTTATCTATGCCTTGGTTTTGAGTGTGGTTTTAGGAATAACCGATTATCTAGGATGGTAATCGATTATCCCTTCCTATATGATGTTTCTTGGTAAATTTCATTGAGATAATCGATTATCTTAAGTAATAATCAATTATCACAGTCAATGGCGAATTTGATGAAGAATGGACGTGAACCAAGCGTGAGGAGCTGTGGAACATGACGATAATCAGAGATTGAGATTAATGGTTATGTTTAGGTCAATTTGACTTTTGGTTAAGAGTGAAGCATGAGTGAGTGTTGAGATGTACCTAAGTATGTGGTTGATGAACATGAGAGTAAAGGATAACTCTACATCTCTTTATGATAAGGGGAGCATCATTTTCTTAAATGGTGTGTAAGTGTTTTGATGTTCTTTAGCACATGCTTATTCCATTATACTTGTTTTGTCATTTTTTTTTGCTAATGCCCAAAGGGGGAGAGTAATTGGAAAACATGTTTCTTGTTGGTCATCATAAAAAAAGGAGGAGATTGTTGATAGGGGGAGATAAACTTATCCTTTATATATGTTTTTTATGATGAACAAAAGAATGGTTTTATAGTATCTTGCACAACAAATGGCATAACAATTGTTTTATCTTTATTGTGTTAATGCTTGATATATGAATTCATTGTTTGTAAATGAATCATGCTTTAAACATATTGCACATATGATTTCTGGTAGAAATAAACGGTTAAGTAATGTATATAATCTGTTAGATTTCTCCATATATCATTGTATGCTTAACAGGGGCAAACAACTATGTAGTAATCGATTACATAAGTTGTATAATCGATTAAAACTCAAAGCTATGCCAATATATGTTTCATTAGTGTATTGATCTATTTATAATGAAAATGGATTTGAAACTTTGCTTAAGTGTTGACATAACTGATTTCATAACGAGTTAAATATGTTTCATATGTCAAAATCAATTTTATTTAATAGCCTGAACTGTTTTAATAGTCAAATGAATTTATTGTTGGCTATGAGAATTATATAATCAATTGTATTCTCTGGATAATCTATTAAAATCAAAACAGAAGCAAATCTAAGAGAATCTGATGAAGCAGAAGGGAAAGCTTAACAAATTACATAAGTTTCGTAATCGATTATATTGCATTAGGATTCAAAAAATCCTATAAATAATTGTCTTGTGCGCTGTTTGAAAACAATTGAATAGCAATCAATTTCATAATTAACATTTTTATTGATTTTTATATACAAGAGCGTCCAAGAAGTGTCTTGAAGAATCAAGGATAAATTTGAGTTTCATATACATCAATATTCTATCAAGAAAGTGTGCTGAACAAGTTCTGATTCAATCTACGCAACTGGAGTGTGCTTAAAAGATCAATTTCATCTTATACAATCTGTGTAGTATGTTCTTGTGCTGGTGTGCCAAGGGAAAGAGCTGTGAGTGTTCTTTGTGAGAGCTGTGATTGTTCTCAGTGTGGTAAGAGTGTGAGGGTGTTCAGCTCTTGTTTGCTATAGTGATTTTGAGTGTGGAGAGAAGTACATTGAGAGATGATATCTCTGTATTCTTATTAACTCTATCATTATAGTGGAATCTCTTCAACTAAGGTTGTTGAAGGAAGAGTGGATGTACGCTTGGCCGAACCAGTATAAACTGCTTGTACAAATCTTTTTCTATCCTTTCTCTTTTATTTTGAAAGAGTATAGTCTTCCTTAGTTTTCTGTTTAGTTTTTTCCATTGTAAATTGAGTCTTTTTCTTTTTAGTCCTAGTTTGTCCTTGCCTAGAAGGGTAGTTGTCTAAGTGTGGGGTGTGATAACTCTCTAGTTTTGCTTATTTTCCACTTTTAAAACTCTTTTCTTAGGCTTCTTTAGGTTTTAATTATTTAGAAATAGAATAATTTAGTGTAAAAAGGTAAAAATAGGCTTTTAATAAAATTAAGTTAATTTTCTCTTTTTAGGCCAATAAAATTAGTTTTTAAAGAATTAGATTCTTTTTTCCTTTTTAAAAAAATTGTAGAAAAAAAATAGTTTTTTAGAATAGGTTATATTTTCTATTATTTTTTTTAACTCTTTTTTAATTCAATTCTTTGGGCTGACTATTACTAAATTGGGCCACTGCTTAGGCTGAGTTGAGTGCTTCTCCCTACACCACTACACCCTTCTTCATGCACCTCCCCAGTTTTTCGTAATTCCAAAAGTAACCTTAAGTAAATATTAGTTACTTTTACTTTACTTTTTCATTTTTTTTTCAAATCCTAATATCATTCTCGTTTCACACGGTCGCACCCCACCCTACCGCCACATTTCATTTTCTAAATTCTCTCTTTCCATCTTCTTCTCCTCTCCATTCTTTCTCAGTACCACTCCAACCCCTTCTTCACCTTTTCAAAAAATTAAAAGTGCACCACCATCTGGGCAACACCATTTTCGTGTTTTATCTTTGCATCCCTTCAACACAACCCATCATTCATCTTCATTCCCACCATTTTTCACACAAATAAAATCACAGAGCAGATTCAACCCCATGCTCCATTCATCATCATCATCATCATCATCATCAACCAATACATTTTCCTTCACCTTTACCCTTCATGTTCATCTTCTTTCTCACCTCTTTATCATCTTCAACAAATTCCAAACTTCAACCTTTTTCCTCCAACATCTTTTTCATCTTTTTTCTCCAACAAAACCATTTTCTAAACAATCATTCAAGGCCATATCATTTTCATTCCCTCCATGTAGCTAGCATTCTCGTCCAACACATACAAACCCAATCAAAAGAGAGAAACATTTCGAACAGAGAGCGCACTAGGGAGGCAGTGCGGCTGCCAACTCCCGATTTGTATTTCGAATGAAGAAAGAAGTGTCGATGGTGGTGGTCCCGAAAGCGAACAACAGTGTGACCCAAAGATGAATAGGGAGTTCACGTCTTCGCCAGCGGTTTGGTCCGCAGGGAAGATGCGCGACGACGGCAGCGGCGTTATGAGCTAGGTAGATGGGGACGTAAGGCAACAACTTGTAGCAGCTGAAGTCGTTGGAGAAAGAAGAAACCCCTATTCTTTTGCGAAGGGAGATGAAGGGCAAAACATACTAGAGTTTGCTGGAGTGCTGGTGCAGGATAAAGGGTCACATTATATAATAAACAATTAACAATGCTCGAAACGTGAAAGGGATGTACAAATTCGTCAAACGAATATCAACATCCGTTGAAGGAGAAACACATGTCCATATCCGTTTGCCCATCAATGAATGCTGATATTCGTTGACAGATATCAACATTCATTGAAGGACAAACGGATGTCCATATCCATTGACGGATATGGACGTTGAAGGCCCAACGAATCTCCCATTTTCGTTGAGGCCTTCAACCACGGTAGTTTAATTTTGACTGAGGGGTATTTGTGAAATGAGTAGTGGAGGAAGAAACATGTGGTGGTGTAGAGAGAAACTCTCGATTGAGTATTAGTGAAACAATGTGTTTTGTCTGAGAGGTCGTTGCTGCCTTAAGAGGTTTGAGGTTTGAATGTTCATTACCCATATGCAAATAAAAAAAAAAACCCACTATGCTAGGGTTCGTTTCGAGAGCGAGAGAGATGAAGCCTGAAGAAGATGATCGGAGCTTGAATCAACGAGATGCCAAAGTGATCAAAGGGTTTAGATGCAAGCTCATAAGCAAAGTGAATGAGAGACGTCCGATGGGAAGTGCGAAGCGCCGAGAGACGACATTTTCTTTCCCTTTCCCTTTTTCCCATTAGTTTCTCACCCTATAAAAATGGGTTTTCTTTGTAAAAAAAAGTATGTACAGTTGTAGACAGTGGTGAGTAGAGTAGAGTGTAGAGAGATCTCGAGGGTAGGGTTTCTCTTAAGTTTTCTTTATGCGATTTTGGAGTAGCTTTGTACTGTAATTATGGACTTGAATTGAGCAATCACGGTGGTGATATCCCATGGTTTTCTTTGCCAAATATGTTAGAATTAGTCATTTCTTTTTGAGAGCTAATAATTGGATTTCAGTTTTAATCTCTTAGACTTTACGTTCTTTAATCATGATCCCTTTCAAGTTAAACTTGTAATTTACTGCAACTTTCTTTTACTTTCCAGATTGGATTCATTATTTCAATTTATTCTAGCTTTTTATATAGGTTTATGTTCATTTAGCTTAGTTCAATTTTAGTATTTTCTCTTTTGCTTAATTTCTTGCTTTCTTTAAAATAGTTTATAGGTTAGATTTCCTTTTCCTTTTTAATTTCGTTGTTTTCTTTTTAATTTCCCACCTTGTCTAACACTTAATAATTAGTAAATAATAACAGGACTTTACTTAACACTTTAAACTTTATTTTATCCGAGTCCAAGGATTGATATATTGGTTGTCTCTATGATATATTAGTAGGAACCAATTTTATTTTATTTTAAGTGATAAAAAGACAGTTTAACAAACACCTTGGTAAGAGTGTCGTTTTCATGCTTAAGGGATTCGATGTTTTTAACACTTTCAACTATAGTTATATCTTCTATAAGTTTTCTTATTTTGCAAAAGGGTTTTCTCCTTCTCCTTTTTAGAGGTGCTTAACCCTTTCTTAAGATTACTAACATTTTGTTGTAGCAACTTTACATCATCCTTAGATGAAGTTACTTCTTCTTTCAAAGTATTATTTTGGGTTAAATATGTTTTTAGTCCCTAAACTATTGGTCGTTTCTGGTTTTCGTCCATCTTTCAAAGTAAGGTACAATTTGGTCCTCATTCTTTTCGAAACGTTCGTTTTAGTCCTTGGAATTTTGGTTTTAGTCCTCATTTGTTGCTAAATGAGGACCAAATTTTTAAACAGTGTTTAGTTTTCGAGGACTAAAACGAACGTTTCGAAAAGAATGAGGACCAAATTGTACCTTACTTTGAAATAGGGACGAAAACCAAAAACGGCCAATAGTTTAGGGACTAAAAACATATTTAACCCTATTATTTTCTGTAAGGAGTTATTTACACTATTGTTGTAAAAACCTGTGTGTGTTAGACAATTTAGATGAATATGAAAGCATATCATAATATGCATGAATAATTGAGTGTAGGTTGATAAATCTACCTCGTCATCAGAGTTGTTTGATGTACTTTCAGTATTTCCTGCCACGAGGCATACTTTTGCTTCCTCGTCTTCATCTAATGTGTCCAGGTCCTCCCAAGTGCTCATCAATAGTTTCTTCTTTTCATATTTGGGACCGACTGACTTTTTCTTCATATATGAAATGTCTAGGTTTGTTGCACTCATAGCAGACAATTAAGTGCTCTAGTCGTCTGTCCTTTGATTTGTTCCTTGAGCTAGATCTAATATGTCTGCCATTGAACATCGTGCCTCTTTTTTCCTCCACATAGAATGAAGCTTTCTCGATATGAATGAAAGCTCCTCTTCTTCGTTTTCATCCATGGAGTTTTGTTCATCATTCGACTCCTCAGAGGATTCATCTGTTCTAGAGCTTTGGTGGGGGTCCTCATGATGGCTTTAAGCACAATACTCTTCTCCTTTTTTATTGATCCATCTTGTAAGAGTTTAAGCTCATGTACTTTTAAGATTTTGACTAGCTTTTTTAAGCTCATCCCATCGAGATTTTTCGATGTTCTGAGCGTTGTAACCGCTGGTCTCCACTGTTTGGGAAGACTTCGAAGAATTTTATCAATATGATTGAAGTTATTGTAAGACTTCCCCATAGATTGGCATGTAGAGACCGAGAGGTTGAGGTTGACACGTACAGATGTGTCGAGGTCGAACAAGATCGAGATATGGTTTAGGTCAACCATGGCCAAGATATGGTTGATGTTGAACAAGATCGAGGTGTGTTGAGGTCGAACAAGGCTGAGATATGATTGAGGTCAAACAAGACTAAGATATGGATAAGATCGAATAAGTCGATATTGCAAAAAAGTCTTTTTGCATTGCCATTAGACAGTTACTTAGTTTTAGTAAGTACAAATCGTGTATGAAATTTTGAATAATTATTAAAGTTTAAACAAAAAGAAAATTTTGAAAAGATTTATTAATCAAAATCCGATAATTGTTTTTAAAAATTTAATTTTTATTTAAATTTTAATAATTATTTAATTTAATTTAATATTTTAATATAATTTAATATATTTAAATATTTTAATTAATATAATTTTATTTTATATTCCATAAATAATTATTTTTAAAATTTTGTTTTTTATTTAAATTTTAATAATTATTTAATTTAATTTAATATTTTAATATAATTTAATATATTTAAATATATTAAATATTTTATTTAATATAATTTTATTTTTATTGTTATTGTTTATTTTATCTTTATATTTTTAATATAACTATTATTATAATATAAATCATATTTTAATAATGGTTTAATGTCTCTGTAGGTCCTTATTTTGGTCCGGAATCTCAATTTAGTCCTCTTTCTTTTTGGCGTATCAATTGGATCCTTGTTTTTGTAAAATTGGAGCAATTAGAGACCTGTCATCAAATTCAACAAATGCCCATTTAATTGTGCATCAAGTGGCACGAAGAGTGTTTTCACTAGTAACAATGTGCGTTACGTGGCATGGGGAGTGTTTTAACTATAACACGTGGAATTAAAAAAGAATTTTGTATTAAAAAATATGAAAGCACATATGTTAAATGAGCTTTTGGGAAAGGGCACAGGGGGGAACTTATTACGATTCCCACCTCAATCATCCGTGTTCCCCTTCTCCTTCTCATACACCACCAGAACAGAACATGAATAGAAGTGATAGAGTCTGAACCTGAAACCACGCCTTCAGCTCCGCCAACCGCTCCAAGACGGCGTCGAAAACCTCCGTCGCAAAGTCGCAATCGGGGTCGAAATGGGAATCGTCAGAGTTGGAGGAGGAGACGAATTTGCGGAGGACCAGGGCGACACCCTCGGCGAAGAGAGTCTGGAGGAAGGTTCTGGAAGGTTCCCAATAGGAGAGGGAGTCCTTGAAGCCGGTGAGTCGGAAGCCGAGGGGGATGATTGAGGTGGCTCTGTCTTTGCTGAGGCATTTGGCGATGTAGTCTTCAAAGTGACCGAGGTGCCAGGTTCGGGAGCCGATTTTGACGTCCATGACAGAGGGTTTGGTGTAGGGGGCGATGAGGTCCTAGAGGAGAAGGTGGGTGTGGGGGTCGAAGCCGTCAGAGGCGGGGACGACGGCGGTGCCGTGGAATGCCAGGAAGAAGGGGCGGATGGAGGGTGGGACGGCGAGGGAGGTGTAGAAGGAGAGCTCGGCGGAGCCCTTGTCGTGTTCCTGCAGTGGCGTGTAGAACTTTCCAGAATCGTCCACCAGCGGACCCAGAACGTCGTTCTTTGCCATGTGACCCGCCACCTAGTGCTCCCACACCTTCAACATTTTCACAATTCCGAAACGGAGAAGAGAGGTATGAGGAAGAAAACACCCACCACAATACAACAAATCAACAAAACCAATTATACTGTCTGGGGAAGTAGAAAAAGGTTGGAGGAGGAGAAGTAGAAACATTAATCAGTTCGGTCTGCCTGGGGAAGAAACAAAATTGGATTGATGTGTGGAGGGGTTCGTGTTTAAATGGAGCAAGACGTGAGAGAAGTACTGGGAATAGGTTTGGCTTTCGGATAGAAAAAGAAATTTAATTAGAAAGAAGGAGAGTTGGAGAGAGGTGCAGGCCGTAAATTGACTAGAATGCTAAAATTCTTTGTGGAGAAGAGAAATAGGAAATGATTATCTAGTATTGGGTGGGCCCCATGTGTAGATAAAGTAATTTAGGTTTTAGAAGGGTAGGATACTAGGTTGCAGTAGAAAAAGGATGGAATAATAATATTTTATAGCTTTCATATTTTTTAATACAAAATTTCTTTTTAATTCCACGTGTTATTAGCAAAAACACTTTTTGTGCCCACGTAATGCATAATTAAACGGCCGTTTGTTGAATTTGTTGGCATGTCTCTAATTGCTCCAATTTTACAAAAATAAGGATCCAATTGAGACGTCAAAAAGAAATGGGACTTAATTAAGATTCCGGACCAAAATAAGGACCTATAGAGACATTAAACCTTTAATAATTATTAAAATATAAAATTATATTAAATAATATTTAAATTTGAAATTTAATTATTATTATGGTAATGTAGAGTGTTTTTAACAAGAAATAGACGAAAATGAAACACTAGTACAATAAGAGGAAATGACACCGGTTGCTTTTGCTTATAGACACCGGTTCTACAACCGAGGCATATACAGACGAGGTAAAAAAGGTAGATTTTATGCCTCGGTTATGAACCGAGTCAAAAAGAATAGGATTATGTCTCGGTTTTGTTCGTAACCGAGGCAGTAACCCCTTTTTTTTTATTTTTTTCAGTCTGGCCAACAGCCCCTCTAGCGTCCCTCTCCATGATGGCTTCACAGTTCTTACCAATCCCTCCCTCCACATAAGGTAAGCAATCACCAGAGATGTAGACCGAGACACCCCTTGACAACAGTGCACAAACACCCTCCCACCTTGTTCCCTAAGGTCCTCAAAGTAGTCAAACACATCATACAAGATACTAGTAATGTCCTCAAAGGGACTATCTTGCAGCCACAAAGTCCTGTACACAAAATCAACCTTAAATTATACAGGACACACAAACCCCACACAATTCAACACATGAGTGAAACCATTATGGAAGACAAATCAAGTTTCAACCTTTCACCATTGCTATCATTACCTCTCCCTCCTGGGGTGGTGGCCGGTTGCGGCCACTCACCGATGTCGTCGGAGCCCGCCTTCAGCAACTCATCAAGACTCCGTCAAGCGATAGACAGCGATTGCAGCGGCAACAAGCAAGAGCGCGCCTTACAATTCTGCTGCGACCGAGGCGTAAGTGGCGGCGGAGGGAATCGCCGATTCTCTCTGAGAGGACCTTCTGCGTTGCCAGAATCCGCAAAACCCTTACCCGGTTCTCTCTATGAGGACCTTCGTCAGTCCGGGAAGATGACCACGACGCCGACCGCCAGAACATTTTTCGGGAGGCGGAGAGGTGAGCCGCGTCGTCATTCCCCACCATGCCCACTTCGTAGAGAATAAAAAAAATCGAATTTTGTGCAAAACCCACGAAAGATTGGAAGACCCCTAGGGTTACTATTTGAGAAAGAGAGATGAACCCACGAGGAGGAAAAGAGAGAGTGACGCAACGAAAGCTCGTCTGAGTCTTGAAGTGAAAAAAGGCGAGGCTTGGCGGCGAGGCAGTGACGCTGTTGCGGGAGGCAGCGACGCTGTTGCAGGAGGCAGTGACGCTATTGCGGGAATGAGAGGCTTCTTCTTGCGCGAGAACACCGGAGGCGTGGTGGCGACTGAACGGCATAGTACTGGTGACGGTGACGACCATGTTTCGAAAGGGTTGGAGAACACAGTGAGAGACGAGAGTTTGCGCGAGAAGAGAGATGGAAAGTTTTGGAAGGTTTAGTGCTGATATGAGGCTATGCTCCCTCGCTTCAAAGAATAACCGATGCCTATACTATCAAAAAATAATAAAAAATTAAAAATACAGAGGCAATTTTGAATTTATAGGACTCGGTTGACGCCAACCCGAGGCGAAGGCCTGATCTTTCTGCCTCGGTTCTGCAGATGCCCGAGGCAATATCTTTGTCAATCTGGATTTCAGCTTGTTTGCAAGGCGGCAAGAGGATACGTGGTATACGTTATGTTTCGGTTTCTGAGCCAACCGAGGTAGTAAACATATTCTGCTTCGGGCGCTTTAAAACCGAGGCATATAACTTCTCTTAAACTACGAAAATGCCATTGCGCTTTTATACGCTTCGGTTACAGTAAAACCGAAGCATATATAGCGCGTTAAAAAGATGTTTTTTTACTAGTGAAAAGATATTTATTAAAGTTAAAAATAAATTTTTTGAAAAAGTTAGAGATGTAAGATAAGGATGTGATCTTAGAAACTTAAAAATGAGATTTTTGAAGGTGCATGATGAGACATTGGAGGTGTAGGATGAAACACCTAAAATGCTTTGTGAAAGAATTGATAACTAATGATATAATACAACAAGTTGAAAAGGCTTTGGTAAACTATTTATCATATCATTCCTCTCAAGTGATTTATGGTTTTATTAAAGCCAATTAACTTTGACAAGGGTTGTAAGGACCATTAAATTCAGTAGGGAGTGGAAGCCAGGTATAGGTGTAAGGATTCAGAAATTCAGAAAGTAGAAGTCAGGTGTGTGTAGCTAAGTGACTGATCAGTTTTGACGGTAGTATATAATGAAACTTTTCAAAATTTCGTGCCACTTTACTCTTCATGCACTTCTTCTCTCTAAGTTTCTGAGTTCATATTCTCCTCCTTCTCTCTACAATTCTCTTCCTTCTTTCTACAAATTCTCACTTTCTTTTTATTTCGATCATCAATCAGGTAACGCCTAAGTCTTCCTAGTGTCAAGGGCTTCACTTTGCACCGATCAAGTTGTTGTTTTGAGCTGGTAAGTTCATCCTCTTCTTAGAAAGTTTGTTTTCCGGTACATGCAAACCAAGTTTCTGGTTGTATGCGTTTATCATATTCTTATCTTACAATTCTGATCACATTTATGGTCTTGTGGTTGGTCTATTTTCACAAATTAGTGAACCTTAGGTTTCTAAGACTTTTGGTGGTGAGCAAGTTTCTACACTGAAAGTTCTCTATCCAGTTAAGAGGTAAGGGAAGCTAGTAACTTAATTATGTTTTTCTGTGTTTGTGTTTGGAACCTCTGTTTGAACGTTTGCATGAATGAACAATTGTATGTTTGATTGAATTGTATGCAATATTCTGTGTTTGGACGAAACCTGTGAAGTGGTTGAGAAGTTCTGCAAGTTTTGTAGAAAATCGAGCGATCGGTATAGAACGACCCAGTCTGGTCATGTAATCGGGCTTAGCGGTATTCGGTTTCGTAGTGATAATCTAATTAAGTGTTGTTCGGTTTAATATTGACATTCAGTTTTAAAAGTATTCGTTTTCAATCTCGGTAGTCTTAGGGTAGGTATTATCGTTTGTTATTAGTCGTAATAGGTTTAGCGTTCGTTATTACTAGTACTATGTGTTAGCACTCGTTCTTGGTAGTACTCGGTTTGCATTGGTGCTCGGTCTTAACTGAGTTCTACTTTTGTGGATCCTTAGTTAATGACCGATCGGTCTTGTATTGATATTCAAGTGAATATAGTAGTCGGTCTAGACATAACATTTGATCGTAAATAGCGTTCGGTCTATCATAGGCTTTAATTGTTATTGACCGCTCGATCATGTACTGTCTTAGTAGTGCTCGATTCGTTACTAGCACTAGGTCTCAGAATTAGTACTCAGTCTTGTTCTTGTATCTTATTTCAATAGTGTTCGGCTTGAGCCAATAGTGTTCGGCCTAAGCCAATGACGTTTAGTCTACGAAAATAGTGTTCGTTCTAAATTTCAAGTGTTCGGTTTTAGCTTTAGAATTCGGTTGTTCTGGCGTTCAACTTCAAAGACGTTCGGCTCATGCCTGAATTTTACTCTTTACATGACCGTTCGGTCATGTTCACATATGGGGAGTGTTCTTCCGTCCGGTCTTGTTCATAGGTTATGTTTATCTTTTTCGTTCGGTCGTACTCGGAGTTGTGTTGTTGACGTTCAATTTTCTTCTATGAATGAATATTTAGTCTTTAAATGCTATTGTCGTTGTTTGACTTTGATGGGTTGAGATAGTTGTATTGATCTACTGCGTATGGGAAAATTATATTGATATTTCAACAAGGCATATGTTTCAAGTAATGTGGAAGAGAATTCCAAGGAAGAATGTCTCAGTGAAAAGTGTATTGAAGTGGTTAATGTCTTAGTGAAAAGTGTATCAAAATGGTGTTATAGTATGAATATGGATAGTGAAATTCGCGGAGTTCATCCTGATATTCTGATGATTACCAATTCTCAAGTAGAGATGGGTAAGACATTGTGTGAGAATGGCAGGAAGTCCTAGCCCATAGGTTCTTGGGTGAGTTATAACGGACTAACCTTAGGTGGCAGCTGATGGTTTTCCAGTTACTACACCACCCGAGTGCATGAACGACCTCAAGCTACATATTCATACAATCTGGATGGTCAAGTCATGTGTTCAGTTCATGCATAAAGTATAGTTTTCAGTTGTATATGCTTACCTATATTTGTTGTGGTATGTTGTAGTGTTTGGTTCTACATTGGTTATAATTGTACGAAATGTATGTATGTTTGCACAATTAAATTATATTAGCTTACCCTTATTTCCTGTTTTGTCCATTTTCCCGTTCGATTTTTCTCTTGCGATGATCGCCTTTTGGGTGTGAGCAGAGGATGTGGAGTGTTCATTGGAGCAGGAGTTGGAAGGCGAGAATCCTGCAGTTAAAATATGACCGTTCGATCATATTACTGTTTTTAGTTTTTGGATTGGACCGTTCGATTAAATTTGTAATCCTGAATTACCGATCGGTTAAGTTTATGGTTTTGAGATTGTGTAGAACTTTGGTAAAGTTTTAAATTTTATGGTTATTTTAAGATAACAATAATCTTATTATAACATTTTTAACTGTCTTACAATATTATTATATGATAACTCTTTTATATGGTTTATATGCTATATATTCTGGGATATTACAAGGGTAACTTATTACAAGGGTAACAATAACAGTGAATATCTTAATAAGTATAAGACGAAAATAAATACTTTTATAAATTAAAATTAGTTTGTGATAAAAAAAAATTCAATATAACTACTAAAAAATAATAGGCTTGTATATAAATTACTTTTAACTGACTTTTTTTTTCTTATTTTTCTATTCTATAAGTATTCTTAAAAAAGTTTCTCCTCATAAATCTCAAAAAAATCTACAGAACGAAGAAAAAAAAAGTTGCATGACAGCTTTGAAATTCATTATGGAGCCCTAAAGAACACATACCATGATACCAACTCAAATTACAGCAAGAAAATACTCATTATTTCCTATTGAATAGTCACATTTGAATAGACTAGAAAGGGAATAACACTCCCTGAGAATCAAAAACTGAATACAGGGAAACAAATCATGCTAATTATTAGGGGAACAAATCATGCTAATTATTGGCAGCAAGTCCTAGGAATTCAAATCAGAAATAATTCCCAAAATTTTGATTCTAACTCTAAACAGATTCTTTGACAAAAACAACAGCCAAAATTTCAGTACATCTATGATATATTAGGTTGGTATAACTAAGAAACAATTCAACTTTTCCTCATTTCTTGTTTTTCTTTCTTCTTTTCACTTGTTTCTCTAAACGATTTAGTCTCTGATTGACATCAGAAGATGTGTTTGTAATATGTTTTGATGGTTCAACAGGCAATGACTTTGGTGCAATTCTTGCTGCTGTAGCTTGTTTCAGGGCTGGAAATATAGAAGAGGGAGATTGTGCACCACTGGTGGCTGCTGCTTCCGGTATTATGGGGATACCCAAAGCTTTCTTTACACCAGGAGCTTTAAGAACTAGAAAACATTAAAAATAAAAAAGATAAATCAAAGGAGTTTATGGGTATTAAAAAATAAAGACTGTACATTTAACAGAAGTTCACTTTATGTTTTGTATCATAAAGTTAAAAATGGAAACCAAGACTTTTGACACAGAATAAGAAACTTAGACAGAGAGAAACAAATTTTTTATATATAAGAAATATAATATATATATATTAGCAAGAAGATATTTTACAGAGAGACCAATGACTTAGATGCAGACTGAATAATGAAGGCAATGCATTCTCAATGCAAACCAACAAAAACACGGAATGCATATTGATTTTGATGTTATGGATCATCATACATACACTTGTATGATAATATTAAATACCAAACTGCTTAGTGCACTATCCATCATCCTAGGCAAATACCATTATTAATCTCGTGTAGGAATCAAATAATTGCTGCACCTCTGAAAAAAAATCCATTTTTTGCTTGTTGAAATGGAAAATGGTGAAAAAAGACAGTAATACTAATATTGCATATGAAAAACTTAAAAATGAAATGCCTTACCGAGTCCATATCCAAGTGAAAACAAATTTGATGTAATCCAGTAACAAAATATAGCCTGTACAGTTATAAAAATACAAAAAGTTAAAACTGTATAGAATGAAAAAACAAAAGTACATAGGCCAATCCACTTTTCCATTCACAATATATATATATATATATATATATATATATATATATATATATATTTATGTATATATGTATGTGTGTATGTATATATGTATGTGTGTATGTATATATGTATGTGTGTATGTATATATGTATGTATGTATACATATATACACACATATATATACATATATACACACACACATATATATATATATATATATATATATATATATATATACACACACATATATGTATATATTGTATACGTATACGTCCTATATCAATGATTTAGGATACTTCATCAATCAATACTTTAGGATACATGGGGTCTCATTAACAGAATTAGTTTGTAAAATTTATAAACCATTTATATCCAATAAAACTACAAAAAAAAAAGAAACACATTGTTAGGTCTAAGTCTAACAGAAATGTCTCTTCATAAACCAAAGATGAAGATTTTTGTTTTAAAGTTCGACATTTCTCATATTACTAAAACAAGAAAATAAAACAAAGCCAGCAACGGGGAGGACCAAACCAAAGCCCATGTAAATCAACAAAATCTAAACTCTAGGAAACCAAACCGATTCCAAAACAATTCCTCCCTAACACCAAGCAAGACCCAACCCGACCCGAAAACAACATTCAACACTCCGTATCACTCTTTTGTTCCTCTAGGTTCCCCAACCATTGCAGAAATCAGAAACGAAGGAGACTCACTGACAACAAACTTTACTAGAACTATTAGATATCATTCTAAGTTTATAAATAAATTATTTTAAATGCTGACAAGATGAAAAGCAATGAGAACTTGTTTGTCGTCAAACAAGATAAGGAAAATCTTACCTTCGGAAATCCCATGGTAAAAGGAACTGTAAGGACAGCAAGAACCCTCGAGACTTTTTTCATGGTGCCAGCAGCTGGATTTCCTTCCATGCCTTCTTGCATGTTGCACTGGAAATAATGTGAAATCAATGAATATAAATTGGGTAAAAAAACTAACATATAACACCACTCATTCCTCTTCAATTGAGACTAGGCTTTCAGGTATTATAAGCAGCTCATTCTTTTTAGTTCTTTGGCAGGATAAATTCATAACAGAAAACTGAGGACGCACAAACATTCAGGTAAGAAACTCAGACTGTCAATAATACAAAGTGAACTGAAATGAAAGGTTCTGAAAAGATAATGGTCACCTCTACTGTTATTAAGAACGTCAATGCAGTCAGAACTGGCAAAATGTACAATGCATCTGGAGTGGTAAGATCAACAAACCAGTAGGCTCCGCCATCCTTGAATGATGGCATCTTTTCAGCCATGTTTCTTATCTATTGTTAAACAAAAAAATTATAATGAATTGAAACAATAGATAGGTTCCTCAGACTCCTAAAGTTAGAGAAAATACAAAATTAAAAGCCAGCTTACCGCAAGGAAGAAACTAATAAAGACAGGACCTTGAATAAAGAGCCCCTTCAATGGAGTAAATGGACTTGCACCATATCTAGATTATCAAACAAGTGAGGAAATTAACAGCTAGTGAAAGAAAAGATCCAAGAAGTTTAAATTAGTATCTAAAACACTGTAGTTCGTGAGACATCCAGGCCAGTTATGTCAGTTTTCAAATATTAGCAATAACTAGTCTTCTAACATATATACAATGGTTACACAGCTAAGCAATAGAAGAAATTTAAATATTTAATTTATTTGCATGTAGCTTTAGATAAAACATTCATAGATTCAATTGGATGGAAGAGAAGAGAGAAGATTGACCAAACTATGTAACAAGGATTTTTATGATACCCGTGTGAGTGTAACCTGAAGAAAATATACTCATCATCCACTCCTTCTATTTTTAGTTGTTATAATTATAGAAATAAGAAACAAATCCTATATAATCAAGAATATCTAGATTACAAATGTATTATTTAGAACATTTTTATTCATTCCCTATCATATCCCTAAAACATCTCATAAACACCGTTTCATTTCAAAGTTTCTCTCTTTCCTATAGTTTAACTTACTATTTAAAGTCTTTTTTCTAACTATGTTGGCCCAGTAGATCCACTGTCACCATAGGATTTTTTCTGTCAAAACTTTATCCCAGTTTTCGTAATTGTTCCAGCATCACTTCAGTAGTGATCATGGTCACATGGCCGAGACGATCAAAACCGTATGATCATCGGTCGAAACCAGAACTTCAGTAGTGATAGCGATAGATGACGCCGGTAGACAATGGTGCCGCTGACAACAGTAGATGGCGCTGCCACCAACAACAGCGGGTGTAGTGGCAGAGGCAACAAAAAAAAATTTCCTCAAAAGAACTTTAGGCTCTGATATGATGTTGAATATAGTGAAAATCTATGTATGAAATTAATCTCCCTTATTTTGAATATGCACATAGGGTCCTCTATTTATAATAGAAGAAATATGGGCTAAGCCCAAAATACAAATAAGAAATAATAACAAACTAACTAAATATAAAAGATAAAGATAAGATAAAGACCATATATCTAACAAAGATCAAGTTCAAAAGGATAATATTAGTGGAATGACATTATTCATTTGTGAACTCATGACTAAAACAACTTCTAAAATAGCTTAAATTTGATGGAAGTTCTCAAATGCACCTTATATATGACAAGCAAGCAACATTACACATTGCCTTTAATCCTATCTTTCATGAGAGGACCAAACATATTAAGGTTGATTGTCATGTCATAAGAGAAAAACTAGGGTTTGGAGACATCACCACAACATTTGTCAACATTAGTGAACATTTTATTGACATATTCACCAAGTCCTTAAGAGGACCAAGGATGGTTATATTTGCAACAAGTGAGAAATATATGATTTGTATGCTCCAGCATGCGAGAGAATATTATAGTTATAGAAACAAGGAGAAAATACTAAATAATCAATAATATATTGATTATATATGTATTATTGGGAACATTTATATTTATTGTCGTATCATATATTCAATAGTAGAGGAAATTTAAAATCCCACTATTTATTGTAAGATTTCTTTTTCCCAATATAAATAAAGAATTTGTGTTGTCTCCAAAACACAGTTTCAACATAATGTCTCTCTCTTTCCTACAGTCTAACAATAGTGTTGTAGTCCCTGACAACCTCTAAGCAATTATATAAGTTGGTTATTAACATTTAACTACTTTCCAGCTCTTGTGCAATGCCATCCCCTTTTTATTACTCCTAACGTATACCTATCTAACAAGTGGCATGATATAAAAAAAAAAATTCCATTTAATAAGAAAAGGGCCATTATGCTCCATATAACAAAGGGCAATTTTACTGATTTCAGTTAAGTATATCACAAGTCAAATAAAAGATTGCTCCTCTAATACATCATATCACGCCAAACAAAGTAATTACATCAATAGGAGGATCAAACATGACTAGTACCAGCTAAAGCCTGAAAAGGCCAAGAAAATTGAAAAATAACTTACTCCTTAAATAGCATCTTCATTTTTTTCTGACCTTCAGCAACAGCAATGGGATCCATAGCCTGAAAGATGAATCAATGATGTGATTATAGAAAATGTGGTTTCTGGTAGAACAATCTATAACATACACGTAAGAAAATCCAAAACTTCAAATTTCAATAAATTGGGAAAATACCAACAATATCTCAACAGGCACAACGAATTCACATCCAGCAACCAAAGTCATTGTTTTGTACAAATACAAGTAGTGTATAATTATTGAATGATAAAGTCAACCATATATTTATGCAGAACAGAAGATAATACCACACTGAAAAAAAAAATGGAAGTTAAGTTTAGGTATTAGTTTATGTAGCACAAATCATGTCATAATCTTGATGAAACCACAATTATAAAATATCTTTCAAGAATATGGTACTTAGGGGCAACAGAACCATGCATACACCATATGTAAGGAAATTTTAGGCTTAATTATATTTTCTGCCTTGATAAATTAGTCTATTTGGCTATTAGTCCATACAAAAAAAATTCCATTTGATATCCAATTTTGTTAAAATACATGGTTGTAATTTCTATCATTATTTTTTTCTCCATTAAGAGGTGACTTGGTAACCATATCAACAATGTCTAGCAGAATCTGATTCTGACACTATTACCAATTGCACATCATATATCCACTATTCCATTAGTTAAAACTGTCTTAACAAGAAAAAACAATTGACTGGAAAATGTATATCTGTATTACCTTATCTTCCATCTCTTCCTTTATTTTTTCCATGTGAGGCCTCATCAGCTGCAACACACATGAAATAGAACATAGAAAAAGTTATAATTTATTGATAACTACAAGCTTGAGGACCTTCACAAGTAAATGGGAAAGAGAGATAGGGAGAGTACAGCTGAGAACTAATTAACTAACTTGTATTAAGAATATCTTAAGTCAATGAGAGGAGAGGGGATAGAGAAGAAACAGTTCCATCCGAATGTTTAACATTTATCCCCTCCAACCAAGATATATGTGAAAGAAAGGCAAAAGGAACACACAAAAAAGTGATCGCAAATACATTAATTTAGCAAGAAAAGGTGATGAAGCTACAAGCCGCAAACATACCGTAAGCTTAGAAGTGGCCTTAAGTTGATTTATTAAGAGTGGAACTGTTGCACTTCGAATCAAGAGAGTTGTTATAACTATGGCTGCCCACCTGAAACAATCAAGTAATAGAGTGATGAGCTTTCTTGGATTTGTACCATGTGCCACCTATCTTTGTTGAAATGTGAAGACACAGATCACCAGAATTAGGCCCAGAACATGAATCCTGAATGGCACCAATCCAAGAACAACCTTGCTAGCATAATCCCAAAACCCCTTAATTATCAATAAGCTTTGAAATGTTACGAAAGAAATGTATTTCCATTTAAAATGGCATTCAGTATTTTAAGATGAAGGAACAACCTATACGTATACACATGTACTTATTATGGAAGAAAAAACTACACCATAAAGTAACTGTGTTCTCTCATAAAAGAGCACTCTTTAGGCATGTAGAGAATTTTAAAACTTAATATTTGGGGCAAATCAATTGCTTGAGTACTTATTATGCATGGTAAATCAAACTTAGTAACTAAGAAACCACAGAAGTTGATAGTTAAAATCAAAAACCTACAATCTCATAAAAGCAAACCATCCACCAATGACAGCTTGACATGCATGGCATTCTGTAATATTGTGGAAATTCCTCAGAATTAAAGCAGATTTTAGAAATGAGGATTAAATTAATGTCTCTTACTGAAACTATAGAGGTAAATAAGTATAAACTTACCAGTTCAATCCAGTGTAGGAATGCATGGCATCTATAATGTACTGCAAGGCCTTCACAGGTAAAACAGAATCAGCAGAGGCAATTGCAACTTCTTTAAGAATAGGTGCCTGAGAATTCACAGCTTCCATCGTATTGTTTTTTAGAACATCTGCTATGTCAGTCATTATTTCAATCTTATCGGAACCCTGATTAGTTGTTGACATATGTCGATATAAATTATACCCAGAGCTCGGAGAAAGGAATCTGTTCGAAGACATTCTATGTTCAGAATAGGCAAAACACCACATTGATCCATCCACTGAGTTCCCAAACATCCTTCTTTGGAAAAAATTACTAATCCCTGCTGAAGATGACCTTTCGCCAGTGCTTTCATGTTTCTCTTCATCACTGTGGAGAACATAACTGAAAGACGGGTGGCACTTTTGATTCATGAGGTTCCCTCTTATCAAGAGGCAACGCCTGTGGGCCATTTGTATTCTTTGAAATTTCTATCAAGCAACAATAAGTAACCAAATTTACAAGTGCAATCAACGAATATTATTCCATGTCAAGAAACAGCATTTCTGAGAAGTTTGGTTGGTTTACAATTCTGATACCAAGAGAAACTTGACTCATAAACAACAAGCATAACTACAATTTCCTACATCAGTGTGGACGATGAACACTCTTTCAATTGGACAAATGCACAAATGAATAGAAGATGTTAATATTCTGCCACTTGTTGTTGGAGGTTTCACACCTAACTAGTGATAAGATCAGTTTAGAGTATACAAGTGAGTGCAAATTCAATCTTTTTGTAAGATCGAATTAGGCTTAAAATTCATTTATTCAGAAATAGTACATTAGCTAGTTATAACTTTAGATTTTTAGAGTAATTCCAAATGTAAAATTTGGTAACATATACCTTCCACAGAACAAGTTGAAATATTTAGTAGTTATTGCGGCTAATGAACTTTCACTTGTTTAAGACTATAATCATGTTTGGATACGAAGCTGGATAGACAATTGAGAGCCTCTCTACTGGAAAAAAAGTTCTACATTTCTGATCGAGAATCTCTCAAAAAGCACTTGTAACTTATATCTATACAAGCCCCACATATCTCCGCAAATCATAACTTTTATTTATTAAAATACTTCCAAAGACGTCATACTCCTTCAAGAAACAAGTGGAAATTAGTGTGCATGGTGTTTTTTTAACAATTGGGTAGTGCACTGAACAAGAATTGCCTAAAACCTAAAACCCCGTTTTTTACATTTATTTTACAGAACTCTACACAACCGAACAAGGAGCTATAAAACGAATAGGTCCCCATCAACTTCGTCACATGTAAAATCAGAAAAGATAAATGAGCTAACCCCATAAAACCTAGATCAACAGAAACAACACATATGAATGCAGCAACAAGAAAAATAAAAATACACACTTTATTTTTCAGGGATCTGATTCGTGGACGAAGAAACAAAGCACAAACTCTATAAGGCAGACGACAACGTAGTAAGAAAAACCAGACAACATAAACGAGGAACCAACAGACCTGGCGACTGATGAGTTATTGATGCTTCTGCTGCATAGACTAAAAGAGAGAAAAAAAAAACGAAAACCTCTGAACTCTGTTTTGTTTGTCCAATTAGTCAAAATGCTTTTACATCCAAAGGAACTTCAGATTTATAAAAATAAAAATAAAACCACATTAAAATGTTGAATATATTTAGGATTTCATTTATATACGCTATTATTAAACTGTTATTCGGTTATAAATTATTATGCATAATAATATGTGTTAATTTAAAATCGTTGTTATATAATTTTTTCAGCTAGTAATTATTGACTATGTATATGAAAATTGTTTTATAATGGTAGTATATTGAAATTAAAATAGTTATAATAAAGACCATGATTCTAATCATATACAATACTCCATGATCAGAAATTATTTTGCGACGGTAGTATATTTAAATAATTATTTTTATAATCAATATCAATTTGTAAAAATGATTTTAAATATATTTTGATCTCCAAAAGTATTAAATATATTTTCTAAAGATTGAGAAAATTCTAAGACGAGTATTTCACTTCCAATAATATTTTTTTTTGTTTAAATTGAATTTGTTTAGTTATCTACCTAATGATTCAAATATATATAGTTAGCATGGTTGCATAACAAAGAAAAATATATATCTAATTTGCACTCAAGTTAACATAAAAAAAAAAAGTCCTGGCAAATATTCCAAATTTTATGCTACAGAAATAAAATACTTAAATTGTAGTCCGTTATTCCGGTATATTTTATTGAATTAGTAAAAATTATCATGCCTGGACGATATTAAATGGTTTTTAACATTCACTTACTCTACTGTTTGAAAATCTCGTCACCAGATTTTAATTGATTTTAATTGGGATTTTTTTTTATTTTTAAAGATGTAACGTAATTTAGTCTCTTTTTTTACTATAATACTAATAACTCATGTGTCTATGTAATTTTTTTTAATTGTTTTTCTTTAAATTATATTTTTTATTTTTCATCTTTTAAAAAAAAGAAATATTGTTAAGTATCATATCACATAACGTGATAATTACAATGTTACGTGTCTTGTCATAATTCTCAATTTAATCCTAAACAAAATTTAATTTTTATATAAATATTATAATTATTATGATGATATTTTTATTAAAATTAATATTTTTTATAAGATTAAGTTTATTTAAATTAATATTTTACATTAAATTTTATTTAATTTTTTTTTTCAAATTTTAAATATATTTATTTTAAATTGTTATAAAACTATTTTAATATTTTACATTTAAATTTATAATATTGTTATTTTCAAACAAACTCTAACATTTGTATATAAATTATTGATATATAAATATATGGACCAAAATTTAAATAAGTTTAATGTAAAATTTAAATTTAAATAAACTTAATATGGTTAAAAATATTCAATAAAAGTATCATTATAACATTTATGTAAAAGTTAAATTTGGTCTCAATTTAGAGAATGATGCAATCGCTCTAGTTTTAAAAAAAAAGTAGACTAAATTGAGACAAAATACAAATAAAGGAATTAAATTTAGATTTTGCACATGAGATTTATCCCAAGAGTGACATGTGACATTGTTATTGTCAGGTCACACTGTCTCTACTACATGGCAGGATCCTCGTTTGACATGTGACAAAAAAATTTGAAAAAATAAATAAATAAATAACTGCAAACTGACATGTGGCACATGAGTTAATGTCAGTAGTATTGTACTAATGGAAACGACCAAATTATATCAAATTTTATAAAACGAGGACCTAAATGAGACCTTTTAAAATTTAATGACCTAATTGAGAATTTTGAATAAACACGAGGACCAACCAATGATTTAAATGGTTAATATAAAGAAAGATATTTTTGCACGCTTATATAGTAAGGTTTGAGTAATTAACTTTATTTAACACTTAGGCAGTGCATGAGGTCATAAGGTGAAAAGTTATGGAAGATTTGAGATTAAAGTTGAAAAAGGTAGAGACCTTAAAGTGTATAAGGAAAACTAATATGTAGTGTGGAAGACTTATATGAAGTAGAGATTAGATGATTAATTAGGTAGGATGGTGTTTCCCAGGAAGGGAAAATAGTCTTTTTGAAGAGGATAAAGTATCGTAGGGGTTTTATGCCAAGTTCAACATCAGTAGGAAGTGGTTAGATCTTCTTAACAATAATAACATCAAAGTTGAGAGAAGGAATATTAAGGGTAAAGAGGTTCACATGAGATAAAGGTTTGTTCTTAGATTAAGGTGATATGAATAAGGTGCAAAAAGGAAAGACACAACAAAGTTTTGTCCTCAAGAGGAAGGATATGTTTTCAAATTGTATCCAAGTGAGGAAGTAGATGGATGATCTCCCGTAATGGAAAAGGTGTTTGTAACACCCCATTTTAGGATGTCATGATTACGAGTAAAAATTTAGAATTTTTAAATCTTAATACCATTGCGGAAATATAAATTCAATAAATCTTTACAATTAACCAAAAATAAAATGTTTATTATAAAATAAAAATCTAATAAATTTTTTATTCAAAACAAAACCTTAAATTCTCGAACTCTCTCAATCAACTCATCGCGCTATACAATATTCAAATTATCTGCATTATCATATGCTCCCATATAATGACACGAGTTATACGATTATCGCATACAAACAACAAACAAACAAACACAAGGATGAACTAATTGAGAATCAAACATAAGTAGAATAACATAACTCATAAGTGTTAAATATTCACTACAATATTAAACACACCAATAACCCAAACACGGTTATGCATCATTACCACAAACCAATGGTCAATCCCTCATACCCTACCATACCACCTATTCATCATAACTGACTAGTTTGAGTCGTCCTTCCATCGTAACAAGACATATTTCCCTTGCCTCTCAAGGACTTACAAGTAACAACTTCGGCGAATCTCATAATGGGAACTATACTCAGCAACGAGCATGAGCGATGATGAAACGTCTTTCTCCTTTCCATTGCATCACACAAGCAAGAAGGTATGACACATAAACTATTCTCTTCTACTTCCTCACACAAGTGAAAAGAACCTCTTTCCACTACCTTGCACAAGCGAAAGAGTCATTGTTGGATTTTCTAGGTACGACGAGACCCCCCAACAACATGTCTTATCTCCACACACATACAACCACACTATAAACTCGCATATTCTCAACTTCACACACGAAAACTTGTTGTCTTGTAACCCATTCAAAATCATTCCTCACATAGTGTCATTCACAAGACAATACCCTCTCACTTTGTAACTCAAACACACACCAGTATCTGTTGTTAAGACCTCGGCAAGTGTACCAAATCGTATCAAGTAATATAAATGGTAAGACCAAGTATCGTTTCCCAAGAGACTCACGGTACTAAACAATTGTGTAATTATTTAACTAATTAAGACGGAAAAGATATTTTGTTGGTTTTTAAATGCAAATGCAACAAAAGTAAATATGAATGCAAATTGATCAATTGAGGCTAAACACTAGAATGGATGGATGAAGTTGATAATATGAATATGTTGTTGGGGTTTAGGTTTCACCTAATCACTTTCATGCATATAAGAATTCATCTTCTTCATTAAATTGTTAACGTCACTCTCTAAATTTCTTAAAACATGATCCCTCGGCAAAGAAAATATATCCTTAATTATTAGACCACAATCTCTTGCATCCCTAATAATTAATTCTGCATTACGAACAGAAGCTTAAAACAACCAAACATCCTATCCTCATCCCTGGGCAATATTGCTTTAGGATGACATTCTCTAGATCCTGATTTCTAGGTATTTCCCAATAACAAAGAAAGCCAAATATAATTAACATTGAGCAAAGGAGAAAATCACTAACAATTAATGAAAGAAGCATAAAATAATTCAGAATATATTCAAATACATGAAAGTTTCGAGGTTACATCTTCCCCAACAACAAATGAGATTAGTTCTCCATCATCATGGAGAAACTAGGTGTACAATGGAAGAATGAGATAGAAACCCTAAAAAGAGAATAGGAGAGCTCTCGCATCCCAAATCACCCTCCAAAGGGACGAAAAATGTGTTTCTATGATGTAGCCATCAAAAGATACCAACCATAGGTCATGCAAGTCCTTAAATAGATCAAAATTGGATCATGGGCCAACGTTGTTAGCGCTCAGTGCCCTAAGTGGGGGCAAGCAGGCGAAACTGCGACAGAACTAGCGCTTAGGGCCCCTAAGGAGCGCTCAGCCTTGACTGGCGCTCATGGCCCCTAAAGGGGCGCTCAGCCTTGACTGACTGGCGCTCAACCTTGACTGGCTGGCGCTTAGGGCCTATGAGGGGGCCCTCAGCCTGACTTTTCTGCACTGTATCTTTTTCTCTTTTTCTGCATTCCAACTCCTTAGTACTTTAACTCCTCTTTCAAATCATTCCAATAACTTACAAAATCAGGAGAATTTAGTGATAAAATCATCAAATATAACATCAACTCTCTTATTCATAAAAATAAACTAAAAATAAGAGATTAAGCAAGTTTCTAAGTAAAAAAAAGTTTATTTTATATCAAAATTGCATCACAGATAACAGTATACTAAACCATTATCACCTATACCCTCTCAACATGACTCAAACACACATCAGTCCCTATACCCTCTCAACACAAGTTACTGTACTACACTGCTCTTCCCACGCATACAACTTAACTCATCCGTTTATATGACCAACTAGGAGGCATGCTCCCATGAAGAACTTACGAATGCTCAAGATCAACACACTCCCAGCAGGCCTTGTCATGTCCTTGAGACTATGTAAAAATGATGGTGAAACAACAACCCAGACTCAACCTGAAACAATAACCCTTTAGCTACAAAATTCTATTAGTATGTAAAACTTAATTACCCACCTTATAACACCCTCAAACCTAGACAAAGCAGTCCTCCAATGCTCCATAAAATACCTGCACACACCTTTACGTAACACATCTCCTTCCAACCATTTAAACTTTTCCCTTATATTCTCATACATCCTACGTAACGTAGTCCCCTTCTAGAGTAAATACAACCCCAACCCAGGAAAACCCTCACACCCAACCCTTAATCCATATTTCATCAATATAAACCCATGCAAAGACTCACGTTCCATCTTTATTTTTTTTTCCTCTCTCTATTTTAAAAATCATGCAAGATTCATGTTTACTTAAATGATTCTCTCTCTACAATCTTTCAATGGCAATTCCCTAGACCCACTCACTTACACAACAAAATAAAGCCCAAGTGAATTTTCACCTAGCAAAGTTCAAATCATGGCCCATGCAATTATCAATACAAACCCCAACCACAAGTCTACAAGCTTTTCATTTCATAATACACAAAAAAATACCCATATAAATCATACAAACCATAACTTATGTTATTAAACAATAAATCAATAAAACTATAAATTAATTTATTTATCCACTAACAATTATAATACAAAAGAAACAAATTTATATCATTTTTTTTCTTTTCTCTTTATCATATATATTATTTTATTAATTTTATTCAAGTTTTACATTCTTTCCAACTTCAAAAAATTTCGTCTCGAAAATATTTGTATTTGTAAAAAAGATACAGATACTCCTTCCTCATGTACATCTTCTAATTCCCAACTCATTTCCTGAGTCCCTTCATTCTAAAGTACCTTCACCGTGTGAATGTTCTTTCCTCTTAGTTTCTATTCCCATTATACAAAACACTCTTCTTGTTGCCTTGACTTTTCTCTAGACAACTTCTAATGTGATTGACTCCATTAAGCTATTTTCTTATATGGAAAAGGGATAGCAAAATACCCAGGCTTGTCATAATTATAACACTTCTTCTCGTCTAACTTTCCAACTGCAATCTTTAGAAAATTTCTTCTAGATGATCTCCCTTACACTCAAAACACTTTAAAGTTCTTTGACTGAACTACTGTTGTCAAGAGTAAGGTTTCTCATGTTTCCTTCCACAAAAAAAAATCGCCCTTTTGAGTTCTCATCACAGGACTCTGGTCCACCTCAAGTTGTTTTGCCATTTTTGTTTGCTCTACAATCTCTATAAGCTCTTTGATCTTTAGATGCACAATCACTCTCATTAGATTCTAGCGTAAACCCCATTCGAACTTTCTGCATTTCCATTCTTCGCTCATGTTCTGAGTAGAACCAAGTGAGATATTCAAAGCGATCAATGTATGCTTGCACCATCCTATTCCCCTATTGTAGCATTAGAAATTTAGCGTCCCTCTCATACTTCGCACTATCAGGGAAGTATTTTTTCAGAAACCTCGTTCTAAAATTGACCTAGTTGATGTCCTTTCCTCAAGCGTCCATCAACTATGTCATACCTCTCCACCAATATGCGGCTTCTCCCGTCAGCATGAAAGCAACAAACACTAGCTTTTGTTCCTCTGAATACTCAATAACTTCATAAATCTCTTGCTATTACTTATCAAATCATCAACCTCATCCATAGTAGTTTTCCCATTGAACTTATTTAGGTTATGATGTAAGAAATCATTCATACTATCGTTGTAGCACGTCCACCATCCTCTCGATGGCTCGAGCTATCTTATCAATAGCAGATGAAAGGGTTTATGGTCTACATGCCATAATCTGGCATATTCAAGCATCACAACTTTTAACACAATTGAAAGTCACACAATAGAAACTAGATGGGGTCACTCCCCAAGACCTCAGAAATTTTTGAAAATCAGGCTTTGATACCAAAATATAGTGTTGTCAAAATGAGTTAGAACCCGTTAGCCAATCCGCCCTACCATAGATGATTCGAGCTGGGTTAGGTTGAAAAAAATTGAAATTTCGATACAGGCCAATTTTCAGCCCGACTCACTAAAAACCCAGCTCATTTGGGTTGAACCTGTAGTGAGCTAGGTTGGCTCACCCACCCACTTAGTTTTCTACTAAGTACTTTTTGTTGGGTTAATCAATTACAAAATATTGAAACGAAGGCTCGTATGAAATTATTTTGTATGGATTAATTAGGCAACATTATAAATCCACAAATCTATACTTATTAGCTCAACTTTTATGCAAAAACAAATTTGAATCGATGTGAAGCCATTAAAAATTTTGTTAAGGGGATTTTGTGATATCTTTGTGTGAATGAAATCTTATGTTTGATCGATCATAAATATAATTTAAGACCATTTTCATTTATTCAGATTTGAATTAGAAATATTTTTTTTATTTATTTTGGAAATAAAAAAACTTTATAATTAAGTGAATCAATGAGCTAACCCGTTTAACATACCAACTTGTGGTGGATCGAGCCGGGAAAAATGAGTTAGGTTGGGTTATCTCACTAAGTGACAAACTCGTGGTGGATCGAGTCAGGTTGAGCCGAGTGACCCATTTTGACAACACTACCAAAATGTAACACTTCATTTTAGAATGTCATGATTATGAGTAAAAATTTAAAAATTTTAAATCATAATACCATTACGAAAATCCAAATACAATAAGTCCTTACAATTAACCAAAAAATAAACCAAAATTTCAATTTATTACAACTAAAACTCAAAGAAAATAGCTTATTCATAACAAAACCATAAAATTTTCCAATTCTCTCAATCAACTTGTTACATTATACAACATTCGAATTATCTACATTATCATCTGCTCTCGTATAGTGACACGAGTTATACGATCATCGCATACACACAACAAACAAACAAACACAAGGATGAGCTAATTGGGAATCAAACAAGGTTACACACCGATAACTCAAACAAGGTTACACACCAATAACTCAAACACGGTTAGACATCATTGCCACAAACCATTGGTCTTCTCTTTCGTACCCTACCATACTTCCTTTTCATCAGAACCAAGCAGTTCGAGCTGACTTATCATCGCATCAAGAGTTGTTTCCCTTGTCCCTCAATGACTTACCACTAAAAACTTTGGTGAATAAAACATTGGACACTATACTCAACAACTTTCATTAGATGATGTTTATTTCATCACTTAAATTTAACTTTTCTTCCATTACCATTAATATCAAATCCATGTTTCAATCCAATATCAGACCGATTTCTCTTGAATTTAGTGCATTTCCAAACATAATGGGATTAGCTTAATTTCACTTCAAACATAAAATAATATTTTAGGAACGTAAAACATTGCAGTAGAGGTGAACTTAAAACATTGCAACAAAGCTTTGGCACAAATTTTTGAATAATGTAGTGAAGCACTTTATTTTTTCAAAAATAAAATCATTTTTTTTAACAGTGCAATGCAACACTTACTATAAAATACATTTTGTGAGGCAGAGGCACAACAACTAAAACATAATGCATAGGAACACAATTTTAATGGTATAGGCACAAGAACTTACACAAGCTGAGATCGAAGCCGAGATCGACGATACGTGAGCGACAAAGACGACACGAGAATGAAGGCGATAGAATGAAAGCGTGAGAAGGAGGAACAAAGAGGCGAGGATAAAGACGAGATTGGAGGCGAGAACCACGATGCGAGCGATGATGCAAGAAACCACAAGTGAGAGCGCAAGAACGAAGATGAATCCTAAGAACGAAAACACAATTTGAGTGAATCGCAAGAGAGGAATGAAGAAGATGAGTTTCGTCATTAAACCTAAATCAGAAAACCTAATTTGGTGTGCCCTAAAAAAGACTTCATTTTATGTCTTCAAAACTTCTTTGAAGTCCATGTGTTCTCAGAAATTAACATCTACTATGTCTCTAAGACCGTTGTTTTTCATTCTTCTCGAATTGTTTCTTGATTTAGTCTATAATTATTCTCGAATTGTGTTTCCCTTCTAAAGAGTTACATGTTCTCATGACATTAAAGAAGTATTTAGTAAAATTGTCCTTCACCCTCTCCAACTCTAGAGTATAATTTTCTTTGGTTTAGGACCATTGAGGTTTAGAAGACACGAAACGAATTCTTAATAATTGTCGAAGGGGCTTTTATCCTTTGCTAACACTATCCCTGTGAAGATTTTTTATACCATCACCTTTTCTTTTATCCATCTTCATAAAAATTGACTTTTAATCAATCAAGCAATATAAAATCCGTCTTTGAGTCAATTGCATGTAATTTACCTTATTAATCTTGTACTTTATTGTGATTCTTGATATCTTAAATAATTTATTTTTACTTTTCGATAAAACAAATATACAACTTAAAAAAATCTTATTTATCCAAATCCTATATAAATAACTACTAAGACCACATAACAACCACTAAACTGAAAATGCTATGGATGTACACCATATTTCTATCTTTAGTAATTATAAATAATGCTAACAAAATAATATACATTAACTCATTTTAATAAAAATTTAGAATATATTAAAAGTATAAAAAGACCATAAAGTCTTTTATGCTTATAATATAATATCTAAAAACAAAATATGGAAAGAGAATAAACAATGCATGTAAAAGTTCAAAAATAAGATATAAAATAAAAAATGTTAAATATATTTTTAGTTTTTAAACTTTTACTCTAAATTGAAATTGATTATTGGATGAAATTATTGATATATTTTGATTCTAATTAATGGATATAATTTTTTAACCCAATTATGTCAATTGTTTTACTTATTAAACATGTTTCAAGCTAACATTTCACTTGCTTATACTATTTGACACTTTCCTTTTTCAATGTCATATAGGAAATACATTTGACACAAAAAAAAATTAACATAATTGAGTTAAAAATATTATAATTATTATTTTTAAAGTTTGGGAACAACAATGTACTAAAGTTTCCAACAAGATAAATTCTAATTTTATGTCAAAATTCAAAGACTAAAAACTTATTTAATCCAAATAAAAATAAACAGGAACTCAATTGATTAATTAATAAAATATTTAACTTTTATTATAACATAATAACTAATTCAAAATACATTAAATTATTTTTAAAAATTTATTTCATTAAATATTATCAAAAATATATTAATATACAACTTAAGTTTATTTTATCTATCACAAAATTTTCAATTTCTTTCCCTAAAATTTATTTTCTTTTCAATTCACCCAACAATTTTTCCTACTACAACTAAGGATAAGTACTACTATTAGTTGTATTTGTCCCAACGCCCGGGCATCCGTAATATTATCATAATCATTACCAAATATATATTATAATTATACAAAATCACAATAAATAAATAAATCACTTCTCATACCATACAAAATAAAATAAACATTCACACAAATTGAACTATTTAATTAATTATGAATATCGCCAAAAATAAATAGTTATTGTAATACCATCACTTAATGCATTCACCCAAATATATTTATAATGATTTAAAATTATGAAATAAAAAACCATTTAGTATAACTCTACCAACGTAATAATAAAACATTTCATATAATTTTACCAAAGTTATAAAAACAGTTTTAGTATAACTCTACCAAAATAATAAAAAACCATTTCATATAATTTTACCAAAGTTATAAAAAACATTTCATATAAATTTACCAAATTATAAAATATTATAATATCTAAAAGGAACATTAGCATTATTTTCAAATATATCATTATAACTATAAAAGTATTTAAAAAAATTAAATAAATCACATATTATATCAAATCAAAATTCGTTACAATGAAATTACTTAGTTATGATCACCCTAATTATTAAAATTACGTAATACAATATTATGCTATGAATTGAAAATATAAAAAAAATTATTATATTTAGACATAATAAAGCCAATGTCAGAAAACATTTGTCAACGTTATAGAGCATTCTTTTATAAACTAAATATAGTAAAACCAAATATGAAGTGAATTTGATTTCAAAATAAAAGACACCTAATTACAAAATATTAGTTGATTATTAACCGTCTAACTGCTTTCCAACCACTCACCTAATAAAGAAAATAGCCATGTTACCATAGGGAAATGAATGTTTACTGATTTCAGTTAAGTCTATCACAAGTCAACTCAAACTTCAAAGATTGCTCCACTAATACATTATATCACCAAACAAAGTAATTACATCAATTGGAGAATATATCCTTTACAAGCAA
This sequence comes from Vigna umbellata, assembly GCF_029865625.1. Classification (NCBI taxonomy): domain Eukaryota; kingdom Viridiplantae; phylum Streptophyta; class Magnoliopsida; order Fabales; family Fabaceae; genus Vigna; species Vigna umbellata. The sequence continues at coordinate 65,022,465 of NC_142168.1, forward strand.
ATTGAAAAACACTTACTCCTTGAATAGCATCTTCACTTTTTCTCTGACCTTCAGGATCAGCAATGGAATCTATAGCCTGACAAATGAAATTCATGTTGTGATTACAAAAAATGTGGTTGCTGGCACAACAATCTATAACATACATACATACAAGAACATTCAAAACTTCAAATTTCAATAAGCTGGGAAAATACCAAGAATCTCATCAGACACAAGGAAAACACATCCAGCAACCAAAGTAATTGTTTTGTACAAATACAGGTATTGTATAATCAAGGTCACCTATATATTTATGCAGAACAGAAGACAATATCACCAAATCTAAACCTTACACACTAGAAACTAAATTGTTTGTTAAGTTATGCATTAGTTCGTGTAGTACAGGTCGTGTTATAATCTTCTTGATGAAACCACAATTATGCAATATTTTTCAGGAATATGCTACTGAGGGACTACAGACCATGGATCCACCCTATGTAGGCAAGATTTTAGGCTTAATCATATTTTCTGACCCTGAAAAAATAGTCAATTTGGCTTTTAGTCCCAACTAACAAAATTCCATTTGAAACCCAATTCTGTGAAAATATATGGTTGTAATTTATATGCTTGTAAACAGATCAACAACATCTGGTATAGCCTGATTGTGCCACTATTACGAATTGCACAGCATATGTCCACTATTCCAATAGTTAAAACTAACTAGAAAGGAAAAAGAAACAGACTGGAACATATATAACTGTATTACCTTATCTTCCATCTCCTCCTCTATTTTTTTCATGTGACGCCTCATTAGCTGCAACACACATGACATATAGTTAAGTAACAAGACAGAGTATAGAAAAAAGTTCTTACTAATTAGTCACTACAACAAGCTTGAGGACCTTCACAGATAAAGGGGCGAGAGAGATAGGGAGAGTACAGCTAGGAACAAATCCACTAACTTTTGTTAGGAATATCTTAAGTCAAAGAGAGGAAAAGGGCCAGAGAAGAAACAGTTTCCTTCGAATGTTTGACATTTATCCCTTCCAGCCAATACATATGTGAATGAAAAGAAAAATAAACACGAAAAAAATTATTGCAAATACATCAATTTAGCAAGAAAAGGTGATGAAGCTACAAGCCGCAAATACACTATAGGCTCAGAAGTGGCCTAAAGTTGATTTATTAAGAATGGAATGTTGCACTTCGAGTCAAGAGAGTTATCCGAAAAATGGTCAAGAAAAAAACAACTTTCAAATTGTACAATCCGGAAGTCATTTGGCTTATCACAATCCAAAAGTCATTTTTGGCTTTCAAACTGTACAATCTGGAAGTCACTTCCAGTTCCTAGACTCGGAACGACAAACTGAGAATTTTTTAATATGGAGTGCAGGGAAAAATATATAGAGGTGCATGAAGAAGCGGCCCATGCATGGTACCAATCCAAGAAAAATCTTGCTATCATAAGCCAAAAGCCCTTAATTATCAATAAACTTTGAAATGTTATGAAAGGAGTTGACATGCCAATATCAGGCATCACTAATAGTGAAAAAAAAAAAAAGTATTTCCCTTTAAAATGGCATTCAATATTTTAAGATGAAGGATCAACCTATATGAATGTGGATACGATGGACTCATCATTGAAGAACGTTTTTTACCAAAATTATAAAGAACATTATCATATTATAAGGAACATTAACATCATTATTAAATATATTGTTATAAGTATAAAAGTATTTCAAAAAATTAAATAAATCACTAATCATATTATATAAATTAAAAATTCTATAAAATCTAATTACTTAATTGATTAAATATATTTAATTGACATTATTCTTGGCTACCTTGATCATCAACCAGAACCTTAGTCCCACAACAAGCCTTTTTGGTCTGCTCTTTAATTACTACCTTTCTACCACAGCATCCTGCATCCTTGTTACCAAGTTCGGACCTCCTCTCTAGGAACTCACTGTTCTCCTTCCAAACCTCCCCATTTGAATAGACCTCCTTTTTCCAAATAGGAACTTTGGCTTTTATCTCATCTATCAAAAATCTACATGCCTCCAGTGCATCTGCCCTGTGGACAGATGAGACTGCAATGAAGACACTTGTTTCACCCACAGGCACCGTGCCTATACGATGAGCAACAGCGATGGAATGTAGGTTCCAGGATGCTCTGGCAGATGAACAGATCATGTTGATACAACGTATTGCCATTGGAACATAAGCTTCATATCTCAACTCCAAGACTGTTTTCCCTTCAAAGGTGTCACGAGTTGTGCCAGCAAATGTTGCTATAGCACCAGCTTGTGGAGCACTAACAAAATTCATGTATTTAGCAACATCTACTGGATTCAGGTTTTCCAAGATTTCAATAAGATTTTTATCATCTTTCGCAGCCATTTTCCACAAGTCAGATACAATGATGATGGAACAAAAATCCAACGTGATTTGAACACTTTCTTCCTTCGAAAATTAAAGTAGACAAGTCCAGCAGTTCATCCTTCAAATTGATTATAGCCACTCATAGTTCCCAAAGACCTGGTGAAAAGCTTCTATAATATTAGGTTATAATCTCAACATCAAATGACCTATAAATAAACAAATCACATATATATGTAACTGGTTTCTTAGGAACTTTGAAGGCTAGAAAGAAACCTTGGTAATTACAAAATATTAATAAAGTAATAGTATTAATAGTAAAGAAAATAGCAGCAAGACTGGTTTCTAGAGTTGCTGTAGGGAATCACGACTTTTTAAGAAAACTAAGAATGATTGGTTAATTGAATATTGAAATCAGAGAGATTTGTATGCAGTTAAGGGGTGAAAGTACTTGAAATGTAAATACAGGAAGAGGAAAGTGGAAAGGTAACACATTTCATGAAGTGATTGGAGAAACTGATCTCTCTTCAACCACACTGGTTAAGATTAACGAAATTAGTAGTTCTACTTCTGCAATAACACCAATTTTATTCTGATCTAGTTTCTATAACAACCTAAAATCCAACTAGTTGTCTAACTTTCAGAGTATTGCTACACGGTCTACTAACATATGAATGGAGTGGGAAATTTTAAAAATTATATTAAAAAAGGAAAAAATTAGATTTCACGTGGGGTTCTGCTGCTTTGTGTCTAAGTGATAGTCTTGACCTACCTAGTTGCTATCTTCACATAGTGTTACTTTCTGTCACATTAAAAGACAATGATACTTCAAATAAATTTTGCTCCCTTTCAAATTAAATTAAATCGGCCAGAGGGAGGAAGGAAACATCTTTCAAAGACTTCAATACCAATATTCAAACTTATCCTATTATGACAGCATACAATCTTCATCAGAAGTCCGTGCACGTCTTTGTAATAAAATAAATAAGTTTTTCCTTTAGAACCCTGAATAACTACAGTACTACATACAATCAGAGTTAACTACAAGAATTAGAATTAGCTAATCTGCTAGCAGATATGAACTAGTTGTTTAGTAGGTAGATGTATAACGCCAATGACTCATATTTGTATTTAAGCAAGATTTGATAAGTTAGTTCACATGGTAAATGTATTTCAACTCTTATATGTTTGTTCAACTATCATATCATCCCATTACATAGAAATCATCATGACATTTAATGTATGATATGACCCCAGGGCCTTTAACGCCATTAATTATTCAGAGATGAGACAAGGGCAGGACTAATTTCATTTGACAAATTACAATTCCTAAAACTAATTCTAAAATTTTAATTGTTGAGATTAAAATGACACTGCTACAATTTCGAGGATATCCATCAACTTACCCGTTTGTCTGACGTAGGATACCCATTGCTTCTGTGGATGAAGTCCCTTTTTCATCTTCTTCCAATTTGCAACCTCGCCACCTGAAAATACATTTTATCAAACATTTTACATGAAAAGGTCAAATAATTGAAATTCATTTTGAAATTAGAGCACACATCAATGTAAAATAGACAATCACTTGCAGAGTTAAGAAACACAAGTCTAAAAAGTTAGCAAATGTTTTGGCAACCAACAATCCCTTAAAATCTAAAAATAAGAATTTCTCCCTCTTCATTTACAATTTCAATTAACAAAAAACTGATCTTTCAAGTGAATTCAGAGAAAAAGTTTCTGCACTTACTGGAGGTAAATTATATTCAATGCAACTGCTGAGCTTCGATGCTAGTTGGATTCAATTCACTGATTCAGTCGCAGAAAGAGAGAAAAAGGGGCTTTTGGTTAGGTTGAAGATGATGCTGCAGCAACGATTGGGACCAAATAAAAACTAACTGATGTCATCTGGTATGTCATTTCTTTCCTTCTGCAACCCATTAGCATAGCACCAATGGGGTAGTTAAAAGATTGGACTGTTCCTTTACTTCTTTTAAAAAATTATTTTAAATTGTTTAATAATAACAAAATTATTTGATAATAAAAAATAAAAATTTAAGTTATAATTTAAATTACTTTTTTCAATTTAATATTGTAAATATGTATTATTTTAGATGTAATAAACTAAGATAATTTAAATTGAATTTAAAACAAATATTAAAATATCATTTATAAAATAAAAAACAAATTCACAAATTCAAATTAGAAAAAACAAATAAATAATATCTACAAAGATAAATAAATTTAAAAATTTATTTATTTATAAAAGACTCATTGATTATTTAATTAATATTAATTATTTAATAGTTTATATATAATTGATTAAAATTTAATAGTTTATGTAAATTAAATTTATTACCTTTAAATTACTCTATTATAATTAATAACAAAATTTAATTTATAAGTATCAATAGTTATTTCATTTGAAATACTATTAAATATGTGCATCTTTCAAGTAATATAATACACCATTGCAGATAAAGCCCCAAGAAAAACTCAAAAGTAATGACAAGAATGTTTTACTCAAAGCATAACGATACTTTGTTATTGATAACATTTTGACACGATCACGTGTTATTATCCTATTAGTTTATGTGAAAAATGTTTTAAAAAAATTAAAATGCGGTCGAAATTGAAGGAATAGAGGGTTTTGTTTTCACGACATTCATTTGGAGGAGTTTGAAAAAAAAAAGAAAGTGATTTTCGTGAGAGAAATCTAGAATCCTCCTCCCCCACCCATCACAAGCGTCCCTCTCCCCACAAGCGTCTCCGCCATTATCGGAATTTGAAGTTCGCCAGAGTGTCGCCGTTATCGTAACGTTTGGAACAAACGAACTCCGAAACCGCCATTGGAGGTGGTTTTTGAAGCTTGTCTTTGTTCCTTTCGATAATGTGTTGTTTGTGTTCGATGGGTTTAAGTTCTTTAAAAAACAATTGGGCATTTAAGGGTTGTTGTATTATTTGGGTGTTTATTGTGGTATAGCTAAGTGTGGTCTGAAGTTTTGTTGAACATTTTGTGGTTGATGTGGTTTTTGGGTGGAAAGTTTGAATTTTTTGGGGTTTGTGGTTGTTGTTGGGTTATTTTGAGTTAGATTTTGTATTATGTTTGGTTTGACAGTAATGGATTGCATTAATGAAGAAGCTCATAACAATGTAAGTAAATGTCATATATTGAAAATGTATTAGTTTCTTTGAAAAATGTTAGTTAATGGTTGTTTATGTTAAAAATAATTTGTAGTTTCAATTGCGGCCGTGGTGCGACACCAAAGCTATAGTTGAGATTAATGGTATACTAAGAGAAAATTATTGGACATGTATCAGCGAGACTCCATTCAAGTGGTGCCTTCATATGTCTTCATATCGGTGAGAGTAACCATCTAGGAAATATAGATAAAATATTGATTTTGAAAAATTATCTGCAACTAGCACAGAGGTTTAACAATTATGAGTTAGTTGTCCTTGAAAAGCTCTTTGAGTTTATGTTCCAACAAAACAAGAATCGTCTCATTTAGAGTTCGGTAGAGAGAGTTATGACTAAAATAGTCAGCAAAGGTGAAAGCTAAAAATACATGAGTATGATTAAAATGTTGATTTTAATAATTTTACTGCAATTAGTGTTGTTGTCCAAAAATTACGAATTAGTAGTTATTGGAAAGACATTTTAGTATATTTTCTAATAAAAAAAGAATCATACAATTTTGAGGTATGTGGAAAAAGTTATAGTTAAAATATTAAGCAAATGTCATAGTTGACAATACATTATTTTCTGCATATATCTTTTTCTTTTGATTCATAGATCTAAGTGGCATGCCTTCTCTTAGACTGATTTTAAAATATGATTTTGCATTTTGATTAGACTGTGGAAAAATGATTAAAGACATGGTTAAGTTGGAATTAAAGCATGCTCAACTAATTAAAGATGATATAGTTATTGTGATACGTTGAACTTAATTATTAACTCTTATTCCTATCCAACTCTTACATATCTTGTTTGATTTTATTTTTTAATTTATATTTATTTCATTATCGTAAGAATGGAGTAAATGTGAAGGGATATTTTGTGTGGTCTTTCTTCGACAATTTTTAATGGTCTTCGAGCTATACATTACGATTCAGAATGATCTTCATAGATTACAAAAATGGTTTGAAAAGATATCCAAAACTATTAGCAATGTGGTACAAGAACTTCCTTGAGAAAGAAACCAGACTTTCTTCTCATTCTTTCATTGTAATTAAAGTCCTATATATATTTTATTGGACTTCGGTTGATAAATAAAAAATACAGATATGTTGTAGATCTGTTGATATTGTTGTCACAGTAAGAATGAAAAAGACACTATTATGATAATGAAGTTTTCATTTTCCATATCCATCATTTATATACCCAACAACGTTTGACGTAAATTGCTTTTGTGTATGAACAACATAATCGTTTGGATAATAATTTATAAGTAAATTATTATATCAATTTGAAATTTTGAATGTTGGATTAAAATAGTTAACAAAATTGAAAATTTGTACATGTGTGCATACAAGTAACTCCGTCACCATGGAACAAACATTTCTATAACTCTTCATAAAAAAAATGGGTAGGTACCAAAGGCCCAATAACTGGGGACCTAAGGCAAAAATTTTGCACAACGAGATTAATATAGGTTATGACATTAATTTATGAGTCAAGTTTTTTTTTAACAACTAATGGACATACAAGTCATGTTCAGCCAAGGATGACCACATTGATATCCCATCTATCACCATGGAACAAATATTCTATAACTCTTCATAAAAAATGGGTAGGTACCAAAGGTTAAATAACTAGGGACTTAAGGCGAAAGTTTTGCACAACGAGGTCAACACTGGCCATGACATTAATTTATGAGTAATTTTTTTTTTACAATTAATGGACATACAAGTCATGTTCAACCAATGATGACCACATATTTATACAACTCTTGGTGAAAAAATTGCATTGGTACCAAAGGCTAAATAATTGAGGACTTTAGACAAAGGTTTTGCACAGACAGATCAACTTGAAAATGATATTGATTTTGAAGTGCAAATTGTTTTTAACACTTATTTGACATATAGGTGATGTTCAGACAATTATTATAACATTTATATCGAACTTCATCCCCAATGAACCATTTTTTAAAGAGATATTGGTGCAAAAACTGCATTGGTACCAAAGGCTAAATAATTGGGAACTTTAGGGAATGATTTTGCACAGACATGTAAACTTTCAAAATGGTATTGATTTTGAAGTGCGAATTTTTTTTAACACTTATTTGACATACAAGTGATGTTCAAGCAATGATTATGACATTTATATCAAACTCCATCCCCAAATGAACCATTTTTTCTAGAGCTCTTGGAGATAAAATTGCATTGGTACCAAAGGCTAAATAATTGAGGTCTGTAGGCAAAGCTTTTGCACAGGTAGGTCAACTTTGAAAATGACATTGATTTTGAAGTGCAAAAGTTTTTTTAACACTTATTTGACATACAAGTGATGTTCAAGCAATTATTATGACATTTATATCGAACTTCATCCCCAAGGAACTATTTTTTAAAGAGAGATTGGTGCAAAAACTGCATTGGTACCAAAGGCTAAATAACTAGGAATTTTAGGCAAAAGTTTTGCACAGACATGTAAACTTTGAAAATGGTATTCATTTTGAAGTGCAATTTTTTCGTAACACTTATTTGACATACAAATGATGTTCAAGCAATGATTATGATATTTAAATCGAACTTCATCCCCAATGAACCATTTTTTCTAGACCTCTTGGAGAAAAAATTGCATTGGTACCAAAGGCTAAATAATTGAGGAGTTTAAGTAAAGGTTTTGCATTAACAGATCAACTTTAAAAATGACATTCATTTGTAAGTGCAAAATTTTTTTTAACACTTATTTCACATACAAGTAATGTTCAGTCATTGATTATGACAATTATATAGAAGTCCATCCCCAAGGAACCATTTTTTCTAGAACTCTTGCTGCAAAAACTTCATTGGTACCAAAGACTAAATAATTGGGGACTTTAGGCAAAGGTTTTGCATAGAGAGGTCAACTTTGAAAATGACATTCATTTTGAAGTGCAAAATTCTTTTTAACACTTATTTCACATACAAGTGATGTTCAGGCAATGATTATGACATTTATATTGAACTCCATCCCCAAAGAATCATTTTTTGTAGAACTCTTGGTGAAAAAAATGCATTGGTACCAAAGGGTAAATAAGTGGGGACTTTAGGCAAAGGTTTTGCACAAACAAGTTAACTTTGAAAATGACATTCATTTTGAAGTGCATAATTTTTTTAACACTTATTTCACATACAAGTGATATTCAGACAATGATTATGATATTTATATCGAACTCAATCTCCAATAAACCATAATTTGTCGAACTCTTGGTGAAAAATTTGTTCACACATGCACAAATTTTCAATTTTCAAATCGATATAATAATTTACTTATAAATTATTATTCAAACGATTATGTTGTTCATACACGAAAGCAATTAACGTCAAACATTGTTGGGTATATAAATGATGGATATGGAAAATGAAAACTTCATTATCATAACAATGTCTTTTTCATTCTTACTGAAACAACAATCTACAACATATATGTATTTTTTATTTATCGACCGATGTCCAAGAATATATATGACTTTAATTACAATGAAAGAATGAGCAGAAAGTCTGGTTTCTTTCTCGCGAAAGTTCTTGTACCACATTGCTGATAGTTTTGGATATCTTTTCAAACCATTTTTGTAATCTATGAAGATCATTCTGAATCGTGATGTATAGCCCAAAGACCATTCAAAATTATCGAAGAAAGACCACACAAAATATCCCTTCACATTTACTCCATTCTTACGATAATGAAATAAATATAAATTAAAAAAATAAAATTAAACAACATATGTAAGAGTTGGATAGGAATAGAGTTAATAATTAAGTTCAACGTATCACAATAACTATATCATCTTTAATTAATTGAGCATGCTTTAATACCAACTTAACCATGTCTTTAATAATTTTTCCACAGTGTAATCAAAATGCAAAATCATATTTTAAAATCAGTCTAAGAGAAGGCATGCCTCTTAGATCTCTGAATCAAAAGAAAAAGATACACGTATAAAATAATGTATTGTCAACTATGACATTTGCTTAATATTTTAAGTACAACTTTTTCCACATACCTCCAAATGGGATTATTCTTTTTATATTAGAAAATAGACTAAAAAGTCTTTCCAATGACTACTAATTCATAATTTTTGGACAACAACACTAACTACATTAAAATTATTAAAATGGACATCTTAATCATGCTCATGTATTTTCAGCTTTTACCTTTGCTGACTATTTTGCTCATAACTCTCTCTATCGAACTCTAAAGGAGACGATTCTTGTTTTTTTTGGAACAAAAACTCAAAGAGTTTTCCAAGGACTACTATAACTCATAATTTTTAGACCTCTCTATGCTAGTCGTAGATAATTTTTCAAGATCAACGTTTTATCTATATTTCCTAGATGGTTACTCTCACCGATATGAAGACATATGAAGACACCACTTGAATGGATTTTCGCTGACACATGTTCGATCATTTTCTCTTAGTATACCATTAATCTCAACTATGACTTTGGTATCGCACCACGACCGCAATCAAAACTACAAATTATTTTCAACATAGAAAACCATTAACTAACATTTTTCAAAGAAACTAATATATTTTCAATACATTACATTTATTTATATTGTTATGCGCTTCTTCTTTAATGCAATCCATCACTGTCAAACCAAATGTAATACAAAACCTAAGTCAAAATAACCCAAAAACAACCACAAACCCAAAAAATTCAAAATTTCCACTCCAAAACCACATCAGCGAAAAAATGTTCAACAAAACATCAAACCACACTTAACGATACCACGATAAACACCCAAATAACACAACAACCCCTAAATGTCCAAAATGTTTTTAAAAGACTTAAACCCACCAAACACAAACAATGCATTATCGAAAGGAACGAAGGCAAGCTTCAAAAACCACCTCCGATGATGGTTTCAGGGTTCGTTGGTTCCAAACGGCGGAACAACAACGCGTATAATGTTGCGGTCAATGGTAGCACTCTGACGAATTTCGAAGTTCGACAACAGCGAGGACGCTTGTAGGGAGAGGGATGCTTGTAGGTAGGTGGGTGGGTGAGAGGAAGGTTCTCTAGAATTCTCCTGAAAAAATCACCTTGTTTTTTTCAAACTCCTCCAAATGAATGTCGCGAAAACAAAACCCTCTAGCCCTTCAATTTCCATCTAATTTTTAATATTTTAAAACATTTTCCACATATACCAATTTGAAAACGACATGTGGCTGTGTCAAAATGTAGTAAAAAAATTGATGTCAAAGTATCATTATCCTTACACAAAAAGTTTGGAGTATCGAAACACTAAAGTCTGGCAATAGAGTTCGCCAATCACTACTATTCAGTTGTTAGTTTATTTCACCGTAACATAATTTTATTTTGTTGAGAAGTGTTTTAAACTCAGTTATATTTCTTTTTTAGAAAAATTTTACGTATGTTATCACTTGAAAAGGGAGTGAAATCATGGAGAGGTGTTGGTACATATTTAAAGTTTTGAAAATTATATCTGCTCTCTTGAATTTCTTTCGGATTCTATAAACATATTTCTTGCATTGCAAGTTACCTTCAAATAAAGGAAAATTAATTAAATTACATTTGTTTAAATTTTTTAACTTAGACGTGTTGTGAATGTAATAAATGTATGTTGAGATTCCTTGAAATGGAATTTTACGGAGTTGGGTGAAATGAAAAATACATATGTTGAGAACCAAAAATACATGTTGAGTGGAAATGAAAAACGAAGTGTTTTAAACTCATTTATATTTCCGAAAACATTTTTTCATTCTTCATTTTACAATCGGAATAGAGAAAATACACTTTTTCTGTAATTTTTTTAATACTCTATTTTTTTTTCATACACTTTCATAATATTTTCAATAAAAACATTCTTTGTTTTAATTTCTAGTGAAAACGAGACATATTTAACTTTGTGCCCATTCATTACATTCTTATTTTGTTCTTTTTAATAAAACTAAGCTCTCTTGAGAAGTTGTTCTGACGCAGGTGCGCACGCATACCAGTAAAAAGATAAAAAACAAGTGAAATCTTGGCGGCTCCCATGTAAACGGAAGAACACATATCCCGATTCCCAAGACAGTGCCTCCGCAATTCAAACGGAATTCTCACCGGAAAACAAGTGCCGGCCACCATGACAGGTACTCCCTTCTTCAATTTCGATTACCGCGTACCAAGTGAAGTTTTACACACCACCGAAATTCACTTTCCGAAAAATTCGCATTTGTTTTTTTTTATTAATTTTTTAGTTTTTGTAAAGTTTGATTGTTTATAGCGTTCTTTTTTTATATTTATATTTTATTCTTTTTATGCTCCTTTGAGTTTGAGTGTTCCCCTTAGTCTGAACTGAAAGCAGTTTTTCTCTCTCTCTTCTGGGTGCAGTATTTCTGGTGTTGATACAAATTGCTGTATTTTCTATAATATTTTCTCTTTATTATTATTGCTGTTGTTTGTGTGGATTTACTATAATTATTGTATGATTTAGGGACATCATATTACATGTATCAATGATGTCACTCAATTTCCATTTCCTCATAATATTTAGGAGTTTTAACAACTTTTTCTTGTAAATTCTCGGGATTTCAAGCTCCATTTAGCTGTGTTTTGTTCTGTACGTGTAAAACACTAGATTTACTACATGTGTAGTTAAAGATTAAATTTCTTAAATGGTGCTGTTTTTTAAAGCTATTTTTCAACTACTTTTATGTTGTAGGAAAGTTCGGATCAGGGAAGAGTTTAATTCCATGTAAGGTTGAAGAAGACCACCAACCTCAGCGAGGATTTATGGCCGGTATAAATGTCCGTTATAAACCAGTTGTTCTCGAAGTGAACCAAAGACCTGGGCTTGCGAGAGCAGAAGGCCTACAAGGTGAGTTAACTACCTGCTGGGCACTCAAAACCTGTTTCGGAAGCTGGAAAAACATAAGTGATTATTTACTAAGATGCCAAACTTGATTGATTACATTGTTGGTCTTGAACCTATTTGTTAGAAGAGTTGAAATTTGCAATCGTTGGTTATGTGCTCTGTTAATATGTTCCTTAATGTGATCAAATTTTCAACTAAAGAGACAAAAATTGTTATAAAGAATTTGAAAGCTCCTTTTCAATTTAATGTGCCGTGGTTTTGTGACTTGGAGCTTCACTCAGGTTAATTTATGAAGGTAACACTGGCTTCATACTTCACTGTGGCATAGCATTTGATTGTTTCATGTTGTCAAGCAGGTGAAATGTGTTGTTATCATACTCCTGCTGAGTATGATACTTGGTAAAAAATTATCAACATAAAATCCTGAAGAAAACAGTAAAATCGTGTATTATGTGGATTTTCAGGGATGCATTCTAAGGTATACCAGTCTCGTGGTTCTAGTGACAAGGAGAAATCAAAGTACATGGTTTGGACAAACGAAATGGACAAGTGCCTCACTGAGGTACTTGCTGAGCAAGTGAAAAAGGGGAACAAAATGGATAACATGTTGAAGCCAGCAGCATTTTCAGGTGCACTAAAAACACTGAACGAAAAGTATGGTATGTATGTCACCAAAGGACACATAAAAAATCGACTGAAGACATTGAGGAAACAGTTTGGGGTTTTGAAGGAACTCCTTGCTCAAAGGGGATTTATGTGGGATGACACAAAAAAGATGGTTGTTGCAGATAACTCTGTTTGGAATGACTACATCAAGGTAATTTTCTTACATGTATTACAGTATGCATTCACAAGTTTGCAGTTTTATGTTGATTGTCGATATGCTTATGTTACCTGCAGATGCACCCTGATGCAAGGATTTTTCAGGCAAAATCTATAGAAAACTATGACCAATTATGTATTATCCTTGGAAATGAACAAGTAATTGCAAGCCTTTCAGATAATGTTACAGACACAGATGTAAACTTTGGTGTTGATAAGAGGGATCCAGATCTTGCCACTGTATCTGAAGTACATCATGATGGAAACCAGACCAAAAGCCTCAGGTGGACAGTTGAAATGGACCATTGGCTTGGAAAGATTCTTGTTGATCAAGTGAAGAAAGGCCTTAAAGTAGATAAAGTTTTGCTGACAGAAGCATATGAAGCCGCTGTTTCAGTAGTAAATGCAAAATTTGGGCTTCATCTGGCAAAATTCAATATTAAAAATCGTCTTAAAACTTGGAAGAAACAGTATGAACAGTTAATGGAAATTCTGTCTCATACTGGATTTAAGTGGGATAAAAGTAAGAAAATGATCATTGCAAATGATTCTACATGGAATGACTATATCCGGGTATGTTGTCTCCTTTGGAACTGTTAGATAGCAATCACTATCTCCTCCCCGATCCCCATGTTGAGTAAACCTTTCAGATATTGCAAAGATTATTTGTTTTTTACTTTTTAATAAATTCTTCCCAAAACTCATCAACCATTGTCTTTATAGATAACATGTGGAAACACAAGCACAACAGCTGCTGTTTGTCCACATTTTTTTTTCGGAAATAATTGTTTTTTGAATACAATTAAATTTTTTGATATAACTATTATTACAATGAAAAATAATTGCCAAAACATAAAACAAAGTAAAAATTGTAATAATATATATATATAAAAAGATATAAATTTTTTTATTTTTATTAGTTATTATAATTATACAATAAAAACATTTTCAATCTTTTATCAGGACTGTTCATTATGGGTAGTTTCTCCTAAATAATGGAAACTACAAAGTTTGTTAGAAGATAGGGATAGGAAAGGTAAAAGACGTAAAACAATGTGTACACAAAAAAATAGCTACAGAAATCTTCACTATTAATTATTATAGATTAATTGTGTGTGGGTAACATTTGGGGTGCATGAGTAGCTTTGTAAACCCATCTTTTGTTAGTTGTTAAGAAAGCATCTTTATAGCATGAAATAGTTGTACTTTCTGACAGCTGCTTATTTTTAGGTGGTCTTCAGTAATTTTTTTATAAACTAATGTTAGGCATCACTATGTACCTTGATATCTAAGCTGACACCCCAGAGCACTCCAATCGTTTGCCAGCATAGTAAATTGATCTTCAAGTTATTCAAATAAATGATAGTGTTAAGAGTGAAATCATAACATCATATTGTCTAATTTAGTTATAGGCGTGAATATCTCATTTAAGGAAAACAAGACATCCTCTAATTGTGTGTAATGAATGCAATAAGCGTATATAGTCATGCATCCCCTAGTGTATTCTAACACATTGTTTTATGCTCGTTGTGCCTCTATTTTCTCTCTTGTAACACAGTTTCTAGAGCCCAAAAGACATTCTTTGAAAACCTTGTTTGCCCAGTGGATCCATTGTCCGTGAAGATATTTTTCTTTTTTAGTGAACCATGTATATATCTAGATTTCTTTGTTGGACCCCGTTTCCTAGTGATGTTTCACTTTCTGATGACTTTTTAACACTTACTCACCCAAAATGGTGCACCTTGGCCAGATCTACTCAACTCCACCAACCACCAATGATTTTACAATTTAATTTCTCTGTGTTGATGATGGGTGTCCCAGAAATAGACAAAGCAGGACATGGAACAAACCCAACTGAACAAGTGGTGGCCATTTACGATATCAGCAAGAAAGAAAAACGGGGTTCAAGGAGAGGAGAGTCACGTACAAGCCAACAACCCAAGCAAAGTCCTATAGGAGAGGAGGTTAATGCTTGGAATGAACCTAGGAAGTTCCAGTGTGAACTATGGAAGAGATGATGACATTCTGATGATGTTCAGCCTGCATAAGCAAAGGTTGATGCTTTAAACAAACCAAGGAAGCTCCAATGAGAGCTGTGGAAGAGACACAAGGGCATTCTAATTGTGGCAGGATGACATGTGAGTTGTACGTGTGTGACAGGGAGATAATGAATGGATAACTGTTGCTCTCCCATTTGATGATATTAAGTCTCATGATCAATGAATAACCAAGAAGGGAGATATTTGAGGGTGAGCAAGCTCAAGATGAATGTGATGGTGGACATGTTGACTTAGCTAAAGCAAGTTCAAGCACTTGATCTTGATAGTATAGTTGTTGATGTACATTTTTCATCTGAGGAAGAGCTTAACATGATCATGAAGATGATGATGGTTGTGGTGTACATGTGTCATTAGATTATTGGATAGAGAAACTTGAAGACATTTGTCCTTTTCTAGCTATTTAATTCCCATCACTTTAACAACTTATGTTTTGTATATGCACGAATTTATTTATTTGGTGTAGTTTGAAAACTTATATAATAGTCATGCACTGCCAAATGTAGTCATTTTAGTGTTGTTGATTTGTTGTTGTGCGATACTTTTTCATATGAAGTAGACTCTTATGAGTCTACTAGTAGAATCTACAAATTGCTGAGTTTGATAACCACGATGTATAGTCTGGCTCTACACTAATGTATATTTAGTTTTGCAAGTATGAATAATTGAAAATACGTCTCTGAGAAATCAGAGACAAAGGCTACAACCTATGACGTACTAGATACAAAAGCAACTCTATAAAAGCTATACATCAAAAGATAATCATCATTATTCAACATATGCATAGAAAATCTTGCCTAATCATCATCACAATATCTAGAAACTTGGTTGTCCCCCTTATCCTCCCTTTTCCTCATACAATAATCCTTGCTAGGAGCCTTTTTGATATATCTAAAAAATTGCATGACAACATTCCAGTGATCAATATGAGGATTATGCATGAATTGACTAAAAGTCCCAATTGGAAAAGAAAGATTGGGTTTGGTGATTGAGGTAAATGTGCTTCTGCACTAATCTCCTATATCTCAAGATCTGAGAATGATTCACCTCGATCAATTTGTAGCTTTTGATTGGTTTCCATGAGACTATCAATAGATCTCCACTCAGTCATGCCCGATTCCTCTAAAATTTTCATACCACATTTTCTCTGATACCACAATGCCTTGCTTTGATCGGACTCCTCAATACCAAGAAAGTATTTTAAACAACCAAGATCTTTGATTTAAAAGTGACAAAAATAGGTGTTTTTTCACCTTGGAAATTTTAGCAGCGTCATTTCTTATAACAACAATATCATCAACATAGACAATTAAGTAAACACATTTCTTGGGAGAAGTGTGGCAACAAAACATTGAATGACCTGTTTTAGTTCATTTCAATCCAAATTTCAACATCACATTACTAAATTTCTCAAATCAAGCTCTATGAGATTGTTTGAGACCATATAGAGATCTTCACAATTTGTAGAGTAAACCAGACTCCCACTTAGCAACAAATTCAGGAGTATGCACGGTATAGATCTCCTCATTTAGGTCACCATGATGAAAGACATTTTTAATGCCTTTTTGATGAATGATTAATAGTGAATGACAACCATAGCAAGAAAAATTTGAACTGTTGTGATTTTTGCCACATGAGAGAAGGTATCACCATATATCCAACCTATAGTGTATCTCTTAGTCACTAATTTGGCTGAGACAATTAATTTCACCATTGGCTCCAACTTTAATGGCATATACCCATCTACAACCAATTGGTTTCTTTTTACGAAAAAGAGGAACCAACTCCCATGTTTGACTATTCAAGAGCCTACATTTCAACGATCATGGTTTGTCGTCATCCAAAATGATAAGGTGCTTCTTGAACATTTTTTAGAATAGTAAATGAAGATATAGAGGAAATATATGAATAATACAAAGGGGATAGAGAATGATAACTCAAAGTTGTAAATAGGATTGGGTTCTGAGTATACCGAATACCTTTTCTAATTGTGATGGGCCAGCTTGAATTATCGTCATTAGGATCCGTGGTAGGAATATTTGACAGTGAAGGGCATTAAACTAGTTACAGGACAATAATTCAGAATGATTTATCATTCTTGAATCATATTTCAATATTTCGACTGCTTCATATCTGTCTGAATGTTTTCATTTTATTGCCTCCAACTGGTATAATTCGTGATGTTAATGAAAATGAAAATAATCTCTAGTTTTCTCTTAAACCATCTTAATCTGTTGATGGCATCTCACTTTAATGCTGTACATTAAAGTTTCTTGATGTCTAGAAATGTAATTTTCATCTTCACAACATTCATTCTTTATTTTTTGTGTATTCAGATATATATTTAGATAGTGTATTTTATATCAAGATTTGGTTTAAGAATTACATATGTATAATTATTAATTATTTTAACCTGAGATTATAATGCTTAAGAATTATTAAGTATTTTGATGTTGATGACGTCATGATATTCGGTCTTCCTATAATGCCAGATGCATCTTGATGCAAGGACTTTCCGCGGTAGAGTTTTTGAGAACTATGATCAATTCTGCATTATCTTTGGCAATGAACCTTTGCATTGGGATGAATCTGAGCCTTGTGATGCAGTTAACTATGATATCAATGTTAGAGATCCTGGAAGGCAAGTGCGGTGGACAAGTGACATGGACAGTTGTTTAAGTGCAATCCTTGTGCAGCAAATAAAAAAAGGCAACAGAAGCGAATTTGACTACAAATGGAGGCCTGCTGCATTTGAAGCATCTGTCCTGGCTATTAATGAAAAGTTTAAGCTGTATTTGACGAAAGATCATGTGAAAAATCGTCTAAAAACATGGAAAAGACAGTATGATATTCTGAAGGAACTTATGAACCACAGCGGATTTGAATGGGATGAAAAGCGAAAAATGGTCATTGCAAATGATTCTGTATGGAATGAATATGTTAAGGTACTTATAAGCTTACTTTTAGTTTCTGTATGACAGTTTTTACTGCATAAGGATATTTTTTATCCAATTTGTAACAATTGTACCTTTTTGGAACAGAATAACCCTGATGCTCGGCTCCTTAAAGGACGAGTTATCAGAAACTACAATGAATTGCGCATAATTATAGGTCATTGTGATCCACATGATAGTCCCATGAGTGGTGCTTGTGCTACTATGGGTATGACTACAGACAATGGTGTTATGGAGGTTCAAGAGACAAACTGCCGTAGAACCAACTATGCAAAAGAAAAAGGAAATAGTGTGACATGGACAGATGAGATGGATCATTACTTGACAGAGTTGCTAGTCAATCAAGTATTGTTGGGAAACAAGCTAGAGAAAAATTTCAAGACCTCAGCATATATGGCTGTTGTAACTGCTCTAAATGAGAGATTTGACCTAAATATAACCAAAGAAAACATTATAAGCCGATTGAACATATGGAAAAAACAGTATGGCCTTTTGAAAGAGATGCTCTCTCAAGGGAGTTTTGGGTGGGATGAGGAATGTAAGATGATTGTTGCAACCAACTTAGAATGGAATGAATACATTAAGGTATATTCAGTTTTGCTTAGTATTAAATTAGTGTCGAAGTTTCTTTTTTTTATTATATTTATTTGCTATTGCAATACTTAAGCTCCTAATTGGTTATCAAGTTTAGGCCATTAAATCCAGTGATATGGTGATAATCTTCAATTGTTACCCCACCTAGTCACTTGAAGCTGTTTAAATTAAACCAGAGACCCATCATAATAATAACTAACAAAATGCATCCACATTGCCTACGTGTCATGTATTGTGGTTGGTTTCATTTGCTAGCAACTACAACCACAACCTCAACTGCATATTTCACAACTTTATCCCGTTGCACTGCTGAACAATGTTTTTCTGATTCATGTTTGGCCTGTGGTTATTCAGAAACATCCGGATGCTAGGCATTTGAGAGACCAGCACATAGCGAACTACCATGAATTATGTATGATTGTTGGTAATGAGCAAGGAACTGGAAATTGGTCCGAAAACTCTGAGAGGTTTGATGTAAATATTACACCTAACTATGAAGAGCATGCAGAAACTCCAGCACTTGTGTTGCCTAATGCAGAGCTGAGCCATGATGATGATGCAAGTGATGAAGTGCACGGCTCATCTGAGCAAACAAGGGCAAGACCTTCATCATCACAATCACATTCGGAGCAACCGTCAAAACGAAGGCGCACTTGTGATGTTTTGCTACAAATGATGAGTGTTATGGCCGCAGATATAAGTCGGATAGCTGATGCATTAACTGAAACTAACAGCAGAGTGTGCTTAGAGGAAGTGGTGGAAAAGGTACAAAATATGACTGACTTTGACGATGATCTCATCATCGAAGCTTGTGAGTATTTATGTTTTGATGAGAAGAGGGCATTCATGTTTTTGAAATTAGAAGACAGATTAAGGAAAAAGTGGTTGATGAAACGATTGCGAGGTCAATAAGGTAGTTTCATAGATTTTATTTTATTTTATTTTTTTT
This sequence comes from Vigna umbellata, assembly GCF_029865625.1. Lineage (NCBI taxonomy): Eukaryota > Viridiplantae > Streptophyta > Magnoliopsida > Fabales > Fabaceae > Vigna > Vigna umbellata. The sequence goes on from NC_142168.1 coordinate 65,042,229, forward strand.
ATGTAGGTTGTTAAAAGAAAATAGTTGCTTGAAGATGATTTTATGAATTTCTTCTTGGCATGTACTTACTCTAGGTACACCCTAGTTTAGGTTGTTACTTTATGTTATAAGAAAACAAACGTTAAGGGGGAAGTGGGAAAAAGTTATGGAATGACAAGGTTCTTCAAATTTCCTTCTTCTGATGTTTGTTTATTGCCTTGTACTTTCTTGGGCAATAACTTATCATTGTTATTACCATGGGGTCTGATTTTGTGTTAAGTAAAATTCTCTTATACAGCTTTGCACTTGCCCTATGATGAATGTAAAAGTATCAATGCAAAATTTTCAACGAGAGTAAGTTTAATTCTTAAACAGGCCACCAAGTTTGTGTTTGAATGAATTTTGCACAAAAACCAGTTTGAGTCACAGAAGGTAGGTGCATATTTAGCTCATTTCATGTAAGGTTTAGTCCCATTTTACGCACGACTTCAATGTAGAAAAAAGTTGTTGATAAGTTAAAATCATTTTAAAATTAAAACTTTAAATAATTAGATTGAGAGTTAGGTGAAAAATTATAATTGATAATTAAGGTATACATGTTTTTTTACTTGATATATATAGTAGTCCAAATATTACAATTTAATTGTTACTTGACTTACCTTGTCTATACCATAAAGTAATAAATAATTATATCCTTATATTAAAGTAAATGAATGATGCCTACACATGGGTTAAAGTTAATATGGATGAACTAGAGGTAGGTAGCTGAGGACATTATGCTAGTAGTGATGGTTGAAATATGGTTCTTCCTTAATTTGTCAAGTCTTTAATAATTCTTCTATTGTGGTCCAACTTCCCAAAATTCGATGAAATAAGAAAAGTTGTATTATTATTGATTTTAAAGTTTCTTATATTTTTGGGAAGATAATAAATATGTTGATCTTATGGTTATGAATTGATAGTAAATTTAACTTTATTTTTATTATTTACTCACGCTAATGAACATCAAATTATTTAATAATTATTTTAAAATTCTAAAATTTTGATTTGTTAGCATTTTGAATTTTTTTTCTTCAGAATTTTAGTCTGATCTTCTATGCTTTTTCTTTTCTTTTATGAAAATTCATTTGATGACAAATAATTATTGAAGTTCTAGAATAGCAATTTAGTTTAGATACTAAAACTTCGTAACTATACCTCACAATATTTATATATTTTAAAATTTCAAATGTAACTAATGCCATTTTTTTGAACCGATAGTGTTACTTATTTTTTAAAATATCAAATTAATGTCATTTTTCTCAACAGATATATTAAACGCATACTAATATTCAAGTTAAAATAGTCAGCATTAATATTCCCAAAACGGAAAGACAAATTAGTGATTCAATAAAAGAAGTAAAAAAAAAATCTAAATAAATAAACTAAATTGGTAATTTAATATAAGAAGAATGATATATACACTAATTAACATTGTATTAGTAATTTTTTTTGTCTGTCTCTCTTTCCATTGTATGTTTTGCATTCTGCGTTTATATATATATATATATATATATATATATATATATATATATATATATATATATATATATATATATATGTTTCTCTTTATCTTTCTCTCGTTGGTCTCTATTAGGGTGATATGAAAGTTGTTCAACAATCATCTTCGTTTAATAATAGAGATTTTCTCTAACAAGAGAGCAAAGATTCTATGACGCAGAAGCTGATACAGATGACAGAGTGAGACATAACATTGTTGCATGATATTGTTCCATGTTCTTTGCCTTGTTGGTTGATCACTGAGGCCAACATCAAAAGTAACATTGTTCCATGATATTCCGTTCTCATGTTGTTCTCAACACACACCGTCTTCAATTCAAACACAAACCCAAACTCCCCTCATTAGCAACACTCACCAAAACCACCCATTTTTCTTCACTCGTTTCCACTTCTCTTCAAAGTTTCAACCACACAAACCTTCTCCAACTCTGCACCCTTTGCCACACCCTTTCCCAAATCAAGCAAGCCCACGCCTTTGCCGTCTTCCATGGCTTCCTTCCTCGCAGTGTCTCCCTATGTGCCTCTCTCATTCTCCGATATGCCTCCTTTGGGCACCCCACATCCTCCCATATTCTCTTCCAACACAGTGTTGTGTATTCCCGTAGTGCTTTCTTGTGGAACACCATTATCCGTGCCAATTCTGTTGCTGGTTTCTTTGATGAATTCAGCAACTATAACACCATGGTTCGTGCTGGTGTTAAGCCTGATGAGTGCACCTACCCTTTTGTTCTGAAGGTGTGTTCTGATTCTGTGGAGGTTCATAAGGGTAGGGAGGTTCATGGGGTTGTGTTTAAGCTTGGATTTGATGGGGATGTCTTTGTAGGGAATACCCTTTCGGCCTTTTACGGGAATTGTGGGCTTTTTGACGATGCAACGAAAGTGTTTGATGAAATGCCGGAAAGGGATAAGGTGTCGTGGAATACTGTTATCGGTTTGTGTTCTCTTTATGGGTTTTACAAGAAGGCACTCAGGTTTTTTAAGGAGATGGTTGTGGCCGTCCCACGGATTCAACCGGATTTGGTTACGGTTGTGAGTGTGTTGCCGGTGTGTGCGGAAACTGAGGATGAGGTGATGGCGACAAACGTGCACTGTTATGCATTGAAGGTTGGCTTGTTGGGCAATGTAAAGGTTGGAAATGCGTTGGTTGATGTATACGGGAAGTGTGGAAATGAGAAGGCTTCCAGAAAAGTTTTTGATGAAATTGATGAGAGGAATGTGATTTCCTGGAACGCTATCATTACTAGTTTTTCTTTTAGAAGGAAATATATGGATGCTTTCGATGTATTTAGGTTGATGATTGGGGCAGGTGTGACACCGAACTCTGTCACCATTTCTAGTATGCTACCTGTATTAGGAGGATTAGGACTTTTCAAGTTGGGAATGGAAGTTCATGGGTTTTGTTTAAAGATGAATATTGACTCTGATGTTTTTATTGCTAATGCGTTGATAGATTTGTACGCAAAATCAGGATCTTCAAGAATAGCATCTACTATATTCAATAAAATGGGCGGAAGAAACATTGTATCTTGGAATGTTATGATTGCCAATTTTTCTCAGAACAAGCTTGAGTATGAAGCTGTAGAATTAATGAGGAAAATGCAAGCTAAGGGAGAAATCCTCAACAATGTAACCTTCACAAATGCTCTTCCAGCCTGTGCGAGACTTGGTTTCCTGAATGTCGGAAAAGAAATTCATGCCAGGATTATTCGGGTTGGATCTGCCCTCGATTTGTTTGTCTCTAATGCTCTGACAGATATGTATTCAAAATGTGGATGCTTAAACCTTGCTCAAAATGTCTTCAATATTTCTGTCAGGGACGAAGTTTCCTACAACATACTAATTATAGGCTATTCTCGAACAAATGACTGCTCAGAGTCTTTAAGTTTGTTTTCAGAAATGATACTCTTGGGCATGGCTCCTGATATTGTTTCTTTCATGGGTGTAATATCAGCTTGCGCAAATCTAGCTTCCGTAAGACAAGGCAAAGAGATCCATGGTCTGCTGGTGAGAAAGCTTTTTCACTCTCATCTTTTTGCGGCGAATTCGCTCTTGGATTTGTATACCAGGTGTGGACGAATAGATCTGGCTACAAAGGTCTTCGACACTATTGAAAACAAGGATGTGGCCTCTTGGAATACTATGATTTTGGGGTATGGTATGAGGGGTGAGTTGGACACTGCAATGAACCTTTTTGAAGCAATGAAGGACGATGGTGTGGAATATGATTCAGTTTCATTCATTGCTGTTTTGACTGTGTGTAGCCATGGAGGGATGATTGAGAAAGGGAGACAATACTTTAAGATGATGAGTGATCTTAATATTGAACCAATGCATACACACTATGCATGTATGGTTGATCTCCTAGGTAGGGCTGGTCTAATGCAAGAAGCTTTGGACCTTATCAGAGGCCTTTCTATTGTACCAGATACTAATATATGGGGTGCACTTCTTGGAGCATGTAGGATACATGGGAACATTGAATTGGGGCACTTGGCAGCTGAACATTTGTTTAAATTAAAGCCTCAGCACTGTGGATACTATATTCTCCTTTCAAATATGTATGCAGAAGCTGAAAGATGGGAGGAGGCAAACAAGGTTAGGGAGTTGATGAGGTCAAGGGGAGCTAAGAAAAATCCTGGTTGCAGTTGGGTTCAAATTGGAGATCAGGTGCATGCATTTCTTGTTGGTGAGAAAATTGACAGCTTGGATAATGACTTTTGGATGTCAGATTTTTAATTTTTGTATATAATATTAGTTTACCTACACATTTGAATCCGCACGTTATAATCGGTAGGTAAATCATAATTTTTATGTAATGATAGTAATATATTTGAGGATTATATGGCGAATCTAGGAAATTGTTGAAGTTGCAAGACAGTAATGTTGGAGGCATTTTCTGGTTGCCGTATTGATCATTGTGTCCTTTTATGGTTTAACCTCATGAATAATTTTAATGGAATTTTATCTACCCGTTTGTAAATGTTTGTAAATGGGAGAGGGACAAATATCATATTGGCCTTCACAAATATCATATAGGCACGGTGAATAGTGTTTTTTTTAAATTATTTCGCAAAACAATGTCTAATAACTTGTAAAGGAAATGTATAAAGATTGTAAGATGTTTAAATGTTGGTTTTTATAAGATGAGTAAATGGAAAACGTTTTGAATAGGAAATCAATAAGCCACAAATTTGTATATTGGTTTACTCAACCTCAATTACGTCTTGTTCTTTCTTAAGAACTCTTGAGGGGTTGCATTAATATTTTTTAAGATCACACAAGTTTTACTTCTCCAGGTTTACAACAAATATTCTCACCACTCTTGGTTCCCTAGTAAACACGACTAGTTCGAGTTTAATCGCTCGCGATTTACAACAAATATTTTTACCATTCCTGGTTTCAAACCTAGACAACAAGTATACACAAGTGTTTTAATTCTCTTCAAAATTTACAACACAATCAATGTTAAGAACAAATGTACAAATGATAAATCTAAAGGACATGATATAAATAATATGAGGTGTTTTGTATTTTGCTAAGATTTTTCTCTCAAAAGATATTCAACTTCAGTGATATATGAGCACAACAAACTTGAGTTCACTATTCTTTTTGTATAATCCTTTTTGAATTGTTATTCTTCTTATGTTATTTTTCTTGTGTTATCATCTTCTTTTTCTCTTCAAGTTTTCTCTATATATAGCCTTCCTTGAAAGATGTTTGTTAGACAAAAAATTGACTTCAAAACAACAAGTAACCTTTAGGTTCGAAGTCAGACTTTGGTATACTTTGTAGGTGTCAAAGCTTTTTCTCATAGCCTTAAACGAAACTTGAGCTTGTACCAAAGTCAAACTTTGGTATACTTTGTAGGGGTCAATGCTTTTTCTCAAAGCCTTAATAAAAACTTGAGCTTGTACGATGTGACAGAGCAAATGACTTCAAGGAAACAATCCTAGAATGTTCTTCTTCTCTACAATGTCTTTTTCTTGGGTGTAGTGATTATGATCATATGTTTATGCTTTATTGATTTGCACGAATTTCAAAAAAGAAAGGCATATAAGATTCAAAGTACTTTACAGTACATGCAATAGATGTTTTAAACATTGATAAGCATTAGACATTGTTGAAGTACACAAGAAAACACTAGAGGGCGTGAAGTGGGACCGGGGGTGAATAATGTTTTCAAAATATTTTCACTAAGCAACATCTAATGGTTCGTGATAATAGTATGCATAAGTGAACTATCTTTGGACGATGTGTATGTAAGATCAACAAATATAAACTCTTACTGACGATGACATAGGAAACTGAACAACAATTTAAAAGAAGAAAACATTAAGGTTCAATTTTTATATTGGTTCACTTAAACTTGAGCTACATCCAGTTCTTCTTTAAGAACATTTAAAAGATTCCATTAATCATTTCAAGATTAGAATGAGTTTAACCCACTCCTAGTTGAATATTCTTACACCACTCCAGGTTCCAAGTATAATTCATTCCTGGTTGAGTATTCTAGCCACTCTTAACACTAAGTATAATGAAAGTACAGGGAAAACAGTAGAGTTTTTGGGCAACAACATGAAGTTTTTGAAATAATGTGAACAAAAGTATGTTGTCTGATGATGCAAATAAGCTGCACAAATTGATCCTTCAACTCTGGCTTTGTTTTTTACTGAACGTTTTGATTCTCCCATAAACCTTTTAAATAGATACATCCACCTATATTGCACTAGTCCATCAAACCATGCTTCGTTTGAAAAATGAATAGGAAAATGTTCTAATGAATCAAAGAATGCATGAGGAAATATTCTTTCTAATTTGTAGAGAATAAATATAATATTTTCATCCAACTTTCTTAGTGAATCTTCCTTTAGCTTCGTCGAGCTCAAATCTTTGAAGAAGTTACTGATTTCTATTAGTGGATTTAACATGTGCATTCGCAAAGAGATGAACGTTGCAAGGAGTAATGTCTCCATAAATACATGACAATCATGACTCTTCATACAGTGAATACTACCTTTTTCAATAGCACATCTCGCCAAGTTTGAGGAATAACCATCTAACATTCTAAGTTCCTTGATCCATCGACAAACTATTCTAGTGTCGACTTTTGATAAGGTGTAATTTTTTTTTGGCATCAACAACATCCTATTATCGTCCGACTTCAACTCAAATCTCTTCGGTCACAATATAAAGGTAAATCTTTTCTTGCATTTGCATTATCCTTTGTCTGTCTAGTGACATTCATCACCGTGTTGAAGATGTTGTCAAAGAAATTTTTTCTATATGCATGACATCAATATTATGTCTTAGCATGTTATCTTTCCAATACAGAATATCCATAAAATGCTTCTTTTAGTCCAATTATGCCACTTCTCATACCTTTCTATCCTAGTGAGACCACTTTTTGTCACTTTTGGAAAATGTTTGACTCTTCTCCAAACTTGTGACGGGTCAACCTCTGCGGTGGCATATTCGTTTCCACATGCCCTTTGCGAAATTCCTTTTTGTTTCGCCTAAAACGGGTGATTAGTGGGCAATAACCTACGATGACAGTCAAACCAACAACTTTTCCGGCCATAACTTAATAATAATGTCTTAGTATGCTCTATGCAATGCGAATAAGCTAATCTACCATGCGTGCTCCAACAAATAACATGCCATATGTAGGGAAGTCATTAATTGTCCACGTTAAAGCTGTCCTCATAATGAAATTTTGTTTCCTTGAAACATTATACGTCCAAATAGCACTCAAAACTTCTTTAAACCATCAACCAAAGGCTCTAAATAAACATTAGTCCCTGACTTGGGATTAGATGGACTAGTATTAGACACGTTAAAAACATGTAAGGCTTTGTCATACTCAACTCAGGTGGAAGATTTTATGGAGTGACAATTATAGGCCAACAAGATGAGGATGCCTAAATTGTCGGATTAAATCCATCCGAACATAGATCAAGTTGCACATTACGGGGATCACTAGCAAATGATGAATGTTTTTTTATCGAAGTGCTTCCAGGCTTCCCCACCAGAACGATGACGTAGCATTCCTTGAGTTTTGTTACCCTCATGCCATGTCATATGTTGTGTTATTCATTGAAGAAAACATTCTTTATAATCTTAGAATTATCGGCAAGTAGAACAAGAACTTTAATGGAATCAATTTTTTTGCCTATGACTTTCATGCACTGTGTGATACTAAAGCTTCCCATAAAATTTGCATTCAAGAAAGGATGCATCACTTTTTCCATTGTCATTGTCATTGTCATAAAAGAGCATGCAACCATTGACACAACCATCAATCTTCTTCGCTTCTCATCCCAACTTAGAAACACATCTCTTGGCTTCATAATAATTTTTTGCCAAAGAATTATTAGGTGGTGTCAAATCTAAAAAGATTCTTGAAATGAAGTCTAATGCTTGATTGAGAATGTAGACTGGCATTTTTACTTTGTTGACCATTGAAATATAGGCTCATTTTCCTCTGCCAATGAATTGTAAAACCTTTGAATGACTTCATTTGGAGACTCTTCATCACGAGTATGGTTTGTTTGTTGTTGTGCACCATGTCGACTAAGAGCATTATTGATCATCTCTTGCATATGCATAAATTGATCCATCTTAGAGGTTTCTATAAAGTTGTTTGAACCTGATGATTGCCAACATTCACAAGTCGTGGAGGTAGAAGGAATTTCTTCACCATGAAATGTCCAAATCTTGTATTTTGGCACAAAACCTTTTTGGTATAGGTGAACTTTTACCACTTCATCTTTCAAAATTCTTATACATTCCCACTTAACGCATGAACATCTAATCATTCCCTCAAAAGCATAATATTTATAACGTCGAGCGGTCTGCACAAATTCTAAAAATCCTTCGACAAAAGTTTCCTTCAATCTTCTCCTACCGCTATAACAATGGTCATACGTCCATCCACGATGGTTGAGAACTTCAACCATGTTCAAAAGCTAAAGGAGGAAAAACTTATGCATAACAATCTTGTACCTAGTAGGGGAACTTGGGGTAGAGCAAGAATGAAAGTCAAATCAATATTAAGTCACATTGTGTATATATCATCACCCCTGTTATTTAACAACAAACTTAGGATGATGAACTAAGGTGAATTTTATTCTATAGAACCAATGCCTTAAAGTGAATTCAAGGCATTTAGTACTTACAATTAAGTCACTGGCCAAATATAGCCTTCTATGACCAAATTTTCCTTTGCACCTACATTTTAGCCTGTTTTGACCTTTTATTTAGAGTTGTGAGGTGAATTAGGTTGTGTTATAGGACATTGTTGAGTTGAAGTGTGAGGAAGCTTAAGTGAGAAAGCCATATGTGACTGACTTGGTTATCAAAATAGTTTGCATATTAGTGAAAAAGAGAGAAAAACTAGAAAACAATGACAAAATTATGCTCAAGAAGAAAAATATGCAAAATATGGAAAACAGGTAGGATCTAATTAGGAATACCAAACTATCATTTTTATGGGTGAGGGAATCTAATTTATACCCAAGACATACCAAACATACTCTATTCAAACAATTCCATGAGAAGATGGACTGAACTAATATATCATGTTCCATTTTCAAGTCTAAACTTATCTTAGTCACATTTTTAGACAAATAATTTCATAATGATAATTAAACAGAATATCTACAGCTAAATTTTATCATTGCATTACTATATAAGGACAAATTTTATCATGATAAGAAACGAATAAGATCAATATAATAGTTGTATCACCAAATTATTGGGCTCTTATTAGTTACAACCAAATTTGTACTAATGACATAACTCTTATCAAACTCAAGTCATTCATGCGCTTAAATTATAATCATTACACGTGACCTTTTTTATTAGGTCAATCAATATTCATCCATTCTTAAACACATACTTATAATCACATTCTTGAAACATATGCATAAGCAATTTTACAAATATTCTTAGACAAAACATAGAGATGTAGAGGGTAGAAACTATAAAGTTGCACAAAATACCAAAACAACCCTAATCACAAGAGTTAATCAGGCCTTACAAAAACATGAAGCAAAACATATACTTCAAACCTTTTCTATATTCCCCAATTCTTAGCCAACTAGCTAAACCCCAACAATAACCAGTAACACAAATGGGACAATTACGAAAAGAAATGGAAGTACCTCAATCTTCACTCAACTAAGACCTTCACAAATGGAAGCAACTTCAAACCAAAATACAGAAATAAAACCAAATCCAGATAAAATTGATGTTGCACATTATAAAACAAGTCACAAACTTTTATACCTACTGAAAACAGCCAAAAACTAAAAAAAAAGAACATACCTAAAACAACAACTACTATAGCTCAAATTTGATAACACTAGTTAAAGACTATCAAAACACTTTCATACAACTCAAAACAACAAAAACAATGTGCAACCAACCCAAAATTGAAACTGCATAATAAAAGTAGTTGGAGAAAAAGAGCTCATAAAACCACGCTAGACAAAGCTATTGAACATCTATATGGCATTGTTTTATAGTTGTCATCTTACAATACACAATTGGAAGCCTCACCTTTGTTTAATTGGGAAATTGAACACAAACATAAGCTTTAATTTTTCACCAACACATGTTCTACTATATCATTAGGGATTCAGACTGTTTGAAAGAAATTAGGACTTTCGAAGCATTTGGAAGGCACAAAAATGCCCAACACAAGGATATAATCAACAAAAACAACAGTTGGAAAAAAAGAAACTCATGAAACCATGCTAGAGCTATCTATTGAGGAGGAATTGCAATTAGAATCAACTTATGATGCTTCATTTCATTTCCAGAACTGCATCAATATGCTTAATAGGGACACCAAACTTGCTTTCAAGCCTCACAACCATGTCTTCATTTTCATACCTGTTATGCTAGGTTGGCAGTACCTTTAACTTCATCTTGGTGCCTTAAACTCAAATAAACTAAGCTTTTAAAGTTTCAATTATTGGTATAAAACGGTCACTCCTAATCACACTTTCATTATCCTTAATTGCAACACTTTTCATTCATGTTAAGTGTTTTTCATTAGTTGAGAGTGCTAAAAATATACCTCCTAGTATATATTCATTTTCTATGATGGATGATATCACACAATGCTTGTTTTGACTTCAAGAGTTATTTCTTCTAAGCACTCTATTTACTTTCTAATTTGGGATAGGGGCTACACCTTAATCAATTCTTAAGCTAATGGATGTAAAAGATCTCATTTTAGCACATGTTAAATCTCACTTGTAGGTAATCTCAAACTTGGTCATTATACTACTTTAACATTAATCTGTGTATTGTTAATTAATCTCCTCCTTTTAATCCTGACTTCTTTTCATTATTAGTCTTTATATAGATTATTCACTTTATTTACTGTTGGCTATTAAAATGACATGGGTTAATGACACATGCACATGGGTTTGCGTTAAAAAATCTAACTAGTGAAGGGTTTTATAGGTCCACACATAATGTCGTTTTATTTGTGTAAGGAGATGGACCAAATGAGGCCCTCATGCTAACCTATTCAGTGGTACATGGCTCTTTTTCATTAACACATGCATACTAACTATGATGTTAAAAGCATAATACTCTACAATTTTTATAACACCACTACAAGAATATTGCAATTACATACGGATTATTACATACGGATAATGATCCGTATGTAATGTAATAATTACATACGGATATTACATACGGATACTAAAAAAGGATTTACATACGAATTATCCGTATGTAATAATCCTTATGTAACATCTATATATAACGTACATGCGTAATGCGCGAGAAAGTTACCTAAGGAAAGTTTTCGTATGTACTTTCTAGAATTCATATGTAACCAGAAACAATTGTTATCTACCGATATTACATACGTATCTAAAAAATCATTTTTAAAAGAAATTGAATTTAGGTTAAGCCCCTTTTACTAAAACCCTCGCTCGAGCTCTCGTCTTTCACAACCTTCATCTCTCGAAGCTTCACTTCACCTCTCCTATCTTGAGCCTAACTCCACCTCTGTGCCGTCCATCCTTCAGTCTACCTCACATCTCCCGAACCTTCACTCCACTTCTTCTCTGTCCAACCCTAACTCCACCTTTCTTCTGTCGAACCCTAGCTCCATCGTTGTTCTCTCGAGCCCTGGATCCAGCGCTGTTCTCTTGAATCGTCACTGTACCTCTCTTCTCTCAAACCCTCATCCCTGTTCCAGGGGTTTTCCCCATCTTGTCTCCAACACCAAAGAATCTTGTTGACAAAACAATCTCAGTCACCAAACAATTTCGTTCAGCCTCCATGGTTTTGTGTGAGTCTTCGTTGCGCTGTTGGCTAGGTTGATGTTGAGTGTAACACCCCTAAATTAATTTGATATCTGATATAAACAATCAAACTTTATTTCAATTCTTCCAAAGTACAATTCCAAACTTACAAACTTTAAACAATATAGTCTTCACCACTTAACATAAATTTGAAATTAAACTTATAAGTCTTACACAACATTTTTTTCCAATGCAAATTTATTCTTTTTACAAAAATCCCTGAAAGTTTTTCCCCGCATCTCTCTCATCATCTCTAATCTTTTTCAACCGCATCTGCAACATTATCTGCTCACATATAACATGAGTTATATGATCATAGCACAAACAAATAAGGGTAAGCCAACCATATCATACAATCCTTAAACTTACTTATAATATAAATGTTTCAATCAAGTATTTCTACAATTTATAAATATCATTATCCCGATGTCATTAATTCTTTTTTTTTCTTAACTTCTTCAAAATCATCTTTCTCATTTTCATAAACCTTACAAGTATACCATGCTTACTCACGAAGCCTTATGGTCAGACCACTCTCTGCCTGCTTCCTTAAGCCTTACCTGTATACTATGTCTTACTTTCTGAAGCTTTATAGTCAGACCTCTCTCTGTCTGCTTCTATAAAACTTACGAATCATATGTTTATGTCAAAGCCTTATGGTCAGACCAGTTTTTGCCTGCTTTCATAAAACTTACGAATCATATGTTTATGTTAAAGCCTTATGGTCAGACCACTTTCTGCCTACTTTCATAAACCTCGGGTGTTACTTTGCTCATATCAAGCTCTCATGGTATAAACCGAACATACTACTCCCAGTAGTAAACATCATTTCATAAGTAATGATTTCTTATATCCACTCCAACATTTCATAAAATCAACAATTCATACCCTCTTATCCACCTAACTCAATCATGTTCATTCTTTAATCATAAATTGACAATAACCCGTTTTGGTGTCAATAAATTAAACATATTGCCAGATATCATACTTCATATTATAAACTCATTTTTCCCATAACGAGTATAACTCAACATATTTTCACCAATCAAAGGTCATAGATCAGCCAAAATACATCAACATATCTTAGGAACTACATATTAAAGTTTGGGCTCAATGTAATGGTAAATGAAATATATATGAAGTTTTTACCATGATAACTTAAGAACAAAAATATAGTGTTCATCATACTTTTCAAAATTTTGAAATTTATTTCTCAACACATAGACTTCTAATTACAAATCCGAACAGTCAAATTATAGTAATATATCTTAGGAATCATATATCAAATTTTCAGGTTGATCTAACGGTCAAATAGAACAGAATCTATATTTTACCGAGAGGACTCAGTAACACAATAACAGGGGTAATTAATTTACTCAAACATGCAGAACTTATTTCTCCAAGTACAGACTCTTAATTAATGATCCGAACGATCAAAGTGAAGAAATAGGTCTTAGGATTCATATATTAAAATTTTAGCTAAATCCAACGGTAAAAACAATTAAAAGGAATGGTTTACCACAGTAACTCGAAAATAAGAAAAATTATAATCATGAAAACTAAATTTACACAAGTGAATAGATAACTACCATTATCAAAATTTTAACATGTTCATAACTCATATTCATGATCATAATATGTATAAATATCATATGTAAGAAAGAATTAGCTCCCCTACCATCAAAATAATCTTAATATAAAATTTCAGGGGAAACAAGAAGTTGAATCTGGCAGAGCCGGTTTGACAACTCCCTATCCTTCCAGAAAGATGAAATAAAAAAAATAGATAAAACAATAAAATTTCTGGGGAAACAAGAAGTTGAATCTGGCAGAGCCGGTTAGACAACTTCTCATCCTTCCAAAAATACAATATAAATAAGAAATAATAGGTCTGGGAAACAAGAGGTTGAATCTGGCAGAGCCGGTTAGACAACTTCTCATCCTTCCAAAATTGCAAAAGAAATAACTAAATGTTCTAAGTAATAATAACGTACAATGAGCATAACAAAATCAATATCACGTTTTAAAACCATCAAACTTGGGTCTCATCACAGAAGCATGTTCTCATTCAAAATCCAAGATCAAATTAGCATAACAGAATCAATATCAGGTTTTACAACCATCAAACTTGGGTCTCATCACAGAAGCATGTTCTCATTCAAAATCAAGATCATCCAGAAACAAAATACTCCATATTCAAGATTTAGGATTAGACAAAAGCAAAGTATTGTATACTCAAGATTCAAGAGTAGCTTCCCTTACCTGATTCTCGCTCCTTTTTGGATGAAGAGCACTTCTTCAGAAGCTCTCGCTACCTTCTCTACAACTCAGATTCTATTCCTAATATCTCTTTATTTTTTACAAAAGTCTTACTCAATTTCACTCTCCTCCCCTAAAACTTCATTTCTCACCCCTTTTTATAGTTGAAGTTAGGGGTTACTGTAGCAGTACTGTAGCAGTACTGTAGCTGTACAACAATTACTGTAGCAGTACTGTAGCTGTACTACTATTCACTATAGCGGTACTGTAGCTTGTACTACATTTTTCCTGTAGCAGTACTATAACAACACATGATTCACAAGGTATTTTTATTGTAGCACTATACATATTTTACTGTAGCACTATACGTATTTTACTGTAGCATTTTACTGTAGCATTTATACACAAAATTATTTTTTATTTCAAGAATATCTAGTATCTTAATTACAACAAATTTCAAGGGTCTTACATTGAGACCTTCATCTGGTAAGTGATACTTCTCATCCTTCATTTTCGTTGTAATATGTGTGGGTCAAACACTCGAACCCTAATATGTGTTATTTTATTTTAATTGGCACATTTTTGGTTCGGTTGGCAAGATGTGGTGGATTGTGACCAGGCATTGATTGAGGCTTTATCATATCAGATTAATTCTTTAGACACTATGGCATTACTTGGTGACTGTCAACGCTTTACCACCTTTGTTGATTGGCTTGGTAAAATCTTCGGTTTGATATAGTGAGTATTCACCCCATCCAATCAAACGCCATATTTATTTTTTTAGGCAAATGCTAACAGATGCAATTGCCCTTAATGATAAAGTTTTCATATAATGTGTTTATTTGCTCATGATTTATTTCAATTTTTGTTGGGCTGCAGAATAAAATTGTTTATGTGTTTGAGACCACTACCAGGGTTCTCAGAGGATTACTTTCGACTCATCTTATTGCCTCTGATTATGCTACGGTTAGTGTGTGAATTTTTGTACAATACACATGACTGCATTTACAATTCATGCTTATCTTACAATTTGTAAAATTTTAAAAGTTAATGGTATAGACACATTAGGTTGATGTTGTTCTTAGTTGGATGTCGTTGATAGGAACCTTCTATAGAAGGATCTAATGAGGTTATGCTTTGCTTTCTCATCTCTGTTAAGTTGGATATCAACTCTGATAAATATTTATTTTGCTCTTCTGATATTGGCAATTGCTTTCAGGATATTTATTTTGATAAAGATTTTTTATTAGATTGGTTTGGTAATTTTAACCTTGGATTATTAGATTCTTTTTGCTTTCTTCATGTGAAAGTAATTAATTTGTTACCTATTAAATATTAATGAATTTTATCATAGAATTTGGAAGCTTGAGGTAAAAGAAGTGTTAACGATAAGTGAAAGTGTCTGGGATTAGTGTTGGAGTCATAGGTGGTCTGTATATGTTTGGAGAAGAACTGTAGATGCTCTAATAAAAAGAGTAGATCAGATGGAAGGTATACATATACGATTAACATTGAGAGGTTTTAGAGGTCATTGGTTTGTTTATAGACATGATTCACGATTGAGAATATAGTTATAGATTTCTAAGTAGCTTACCCATTTGATGGGAACATGCTTGATTGTTGGTGTTGTAATATTATCCATTTCCTGCATTCTGATTTCGCATCTCATGTCATGACTCATTTTTCCTACTAATTCATATTATAATATATTTGCACATATTACTTTATAGTCTTCAACTATTATGTTCACATATGTTGTCTACAGGGCATGAGAGTTCCATCATATGATAATCAGTTACTAAACTTAGCTGAAGATCTTGCCAAGAGATTGTTACCTGCATTTGATACTCCTATACGTATTAGTCAATCATAGACAATTATGCTTGTCTTTTAGTAACTTTTCTCTCATAATCATCTTCCTCAATACACATCCAGAACCACCTCTTTCCTAAAACCTCATCCAGAACCAGCAGTATCATAACCAATCCCACTATTAGAGTTCTGACATCAGTTCTAACTCCACATAGTTGTAAGAAAAATGTTAGTGAAAGGGTAGTCAAATTGAGCACTTAAAAGATAATAAACAATGAAAAAACAGTACACCAATGGAACATTGCACCTTGATAAAAACATGTTATTCTTTATCTAGGTTGTCAAAACTTGCTTGCAAGTTTGCAACAATTATAATACAGGGTGGGAGGTGACAATGAGAGTGGAAATAGGAAAGGGGTGTTCCATCTTAGGGCCTGGAATCCCGTGTCAAGAACTTATAATCAAATTTCTCAACCAAGTAGTAAGCAAGGCTTATAATGTTTGTTAAATTGTAGGACCAAACATAATTTAACTCTTCTTTTAAACATCATCTTCAGAAACTACTCAGAAGACAAACATATATTTTATAATATTTGTTGAATTAAATGACACTTTCTCTACAACCTTTTCTGGCAAGAGTTAAAGTACTGAATCTAGAAAGGATGTTGAAAACATACATTAATATCAACATTAGATTTTCGTAGAAGTGACTCTACAAGGCTTCCAAGTCCTTGCACATAAACTATAATTAGTATATATATTTCTAGAGAGGTCTATATTACATCATTGTAGTGTATAATGTTTCATTACAGAATCAACATATTCCCTTTTGTATATCATTATCTTTACTCCTTTTCATCCTCTCTCTCACCTTTCCTTTCAATACTAATTGTGTATCATTTCTTGCACACAGATTCTTGATTTTCGTTTATGAACTTTTACGAAATTGATGACTTTTTTAAAATATTTAATATTGGTCTCTTTTCCACTTCTTTTTTATTTTTCTATATTAATGTATAAGTTCTACTACAGTAAAAATGTCATATTATTCTTACAATTATTCGAAAAGATAACATTGACCATTCAAAAGTTTTGAACAGTAGAGCATTGACTATATATATCGTTCATTTAATACTTTATCGTAACATGTACTGATTTAATGCACTCCTATTAATGAGGTAATTTATTGGAACATATGAATGACAACCATCATTCATGACTTGCAATCCAAAGAGAAAAGGCGATTCAACATGGACATATATTCAATTATGTTTGATGATGAAAACTTGATCATGTACATTCAACACGAACATATATTTTGTATGAGATTCTACTTCAAATAATGAATATGATTAGATATTGTATTAGATTGAAATGAATGTTTTGTACAATGATATCTGAATGTAATGTCTTTTGCTTCTTTGGCATATCAAAGTACTTTATTTCTTTTCATTTCTATACATTTGATTTAAACAATTTCAACTGCAACATTATAATCATAGAAAAAGGTGTCATGGAGGCTTGAGGATGAGCAAAGAGTTCTAAAAAATTTTCACTCCAAAGCATCTCACAGACTCTTAGAGATGTTTAAAGAGGCACGAAGAGAAGGTAAAAGGCTACATTGGATGGGAGATGCAGTATGGATCGATTTGTTGGAGAAATAGAACATGCCAACATATTGATAAAAATGTGATACATAAAAAAAAACCGTGAATCAAAAAAGGGAGGGTGTTTACAAGCTAGAGGTTCTATTAGCGTGCATGACCACGTTATTCGCTTGGTTAGATTTCTTTATATATAATATGAATTCCTTTTAAAACAAGTCATACCCTTCTTTACTTGACATATTTATTTGTTTGCAGTCACAGGAGCTCGGCCGATCCGTCCATGTTGATGAAATACTTCAACAAACACATATTCGGCGTTCAACTGGAGAATTTGTAGATAATAGATCTAGGCATACACATGTTAGTTTCTACAACTTGTATTACATTTCACCCGTTAATAATTATTTACTATATCTTATTAATGCAAACATTTATTATTTGAATAGGAAGAATTTCAAAGTAGATTTTCTCAAGCCCTGTCTAAGACTGCATCCATTTGTCTGTCAAAAACCAGCCCCTTAGATCCTATTGAGCAAGAAAAACTAAGGAATAGATGTTGGTTACAAGCAGCTGGTGGAAGGTACAAGGGACGGGTTTATAGGATTTGACATGTGGATTCTCATGCTGAATGTGTCGATAGCTACTTGCAGTAAACATAATCATCTTCTAGTCAACAAGTTAATGCAGAGGATTTTAATGAACTACAAACCAGCCTAGCCCAGAGTGAGTCGCGACTAGCAAATAGTGAGTCGCGACTAACTAGTAGTAAGAAACAAATAAGACATATCACTTCACAATTCCAAACTTTTATTGTTGCAATAATGTAGTATCTTCCACCATCGGCAACCATGGTTGCACAAAGTATCCTCCTAACAACAAACCAACAAAATCAGCCTAACACAATCATGAAGACCAGCAAGAAAATCAACTTCAAGATCTAGAAAATCCTTATAAGGATTATTAGTATTAGGAATTTCAGACATTTGATATTATTAGTAACTTGTTATATATCTTATATGATGGAAGACTATTATGTATGGATCCAACAAATTATTATGTATGAAGACTATTATTATTCCATCAATATATGAATGTATGAGAGTATTGTGCGTATTTAAAATGTTTGCATTTGTATGATTGAACTGATTTTACAATGTGGGATCTTTGCACCAGATCATATATTTAAATCTGCTAACACAGTTACATACGGATTTATCCGTATGCAATATCTGTGTGCACTTACATACGAATTTTTTTCGTATGTAATATCTGTATGTAATATTCGTATATAACATTCATATGTAATTACATACAGATTTATCTATATGTAAAGTTATATACGACCACATTATATATGAATTTTTGTCCGTATGTAATTCGTACGTAACTCATCATTACATACGAATTTTTGAGCTTACATACGAATTTTGGCCGTATGTAACATCGATTTTTCTAGTAGTATACCTACCATAGCAGTTTGGAATGCATAAGATAAAAACACAGTGATATAAATGCATGTCCCAAGTGTCGCAACCGGAATCGCGACGGGACGACGATCCAAAAAAGAAACGGGCTTTCAAAAAGAGATTTTGGAGTCGCCACCATAGTTTATTCTGGAAAACTACGGAAAAACCATAAAATGATAAGACACTGTCCACGAAAACCAGATTCTGGGTTCGGGAGTCGGTTACGCGTAGGAAAGGTGTTAGCACCCTACAACGCCTGCCCTAGGGCAGTACCTTTAACTAAATGCACGAATATGATGTGGTTTTCAAAATGTTTAACTATCCCCTAAAATAAAATTCTAAATAAACAAAAAATATTTTTTTTATTTTTTTGGGCCCGACAAGGATTGACCTTGCTCCTACGTATTCTCATTCAAAATGAGAAATCAGGGTTACGTAGTTGATGGAAGACCATCTAAGATGCACATTGGACCTCTTACTAGAGCCATGGCAAAGAGGATTCAAGAGGAAGAAGGACCACATACTATTTTGCTTCTATGGAAGGTTACTTATAAAAATCCTTCTTCTCTTAACTAAAGCATTTATACTTTGTTTTGTAGGAATTAATAAATCTTGGAGACTATGATTGAGCCATCCAAGAAGATAAATCAATAGATCAAGCAAAAGAGCCAAAAAGAGGTGCTTACGGCATGCACCAAGATTTTCCACGTGAAATGGGCTGATGTGGAAGGAAGCACACACCTTGCTTGATGAGCTGGAAAGAGGCATGGACCTTGCTTGATCAAAATAAATCTGAACCATTTGAATTTAGGAGGGAATTAGAATTAGAAATTAGGCTCCTCTTCACCTATAAATAAGAGGGCCTTTTCCTTGTATTGATTCACTTTTGAGCTTAATGATATGCTGCAGAAATTGTTTTCCAGCTTTTGTGCTCTTAAGTCACCTTTGAATTGCTACTTCTTCTCCTTTCCTCAAGCTTCCTTCCTCTGTAGGAAGGCCCTCTGAGCTGTGAGGCTTCACCCATACACCTTTCCTCCATTAAAACACATCAAACACTGCATCATTTCATCCATCCGCTGCACCAATTTTCATTACTGGTTTTCTCTGGTCTGGAACCTTTTCCTACACGTTTCCAGTTGGGAATTGGTCTCCATCAAGTGGTATCATGAGCTTAGGTCATCCACGCACCAAGAGCTAAGCTATTCCTCCATCTTTGCACTCCATTTCTACATTCTGTTGTGATCTCTGTTCCAGCTTTCCAGTTCTGTTTTAAGTACTTTTATTTGATTCTGCTGCTTGGTAAACATTTGTTTGCTGTTATTGGAAGTGGCTAAAGGTGTGGCAGAGCATTAAAAGCAAGGAAATGCATCTAGCATAGCTTGGTTGCCTTAAAAACCAGTAGCCTTTGCTGTCTAGTTTGTTTTGTTTTTTCTGTTCTAGCTTTTCACCGTGCTACCATTCTTTGCTGTCCAGTTTGAGTTTATTCATACTAAGCACTTTAATCCTAGCTTAGTTCAGTATAGTAACATTCTCTAGAGTCATTGTGTGTGCTGTCCAACCTTATATCCACAAGGTTCTTAAATCTGGTGCTGTTTTGGTGGGAATTTGCTGCATAAATAGGCTATAGCAAGGGTGAATTGTTGAGTCTTGCTATTTCTGTGCATTTACAACATTTGAGCAAGTTTAAATTGTCATTCCAAAGTTGTTTGCACTGTTCATTTGGTCATTTTTTAGCCTATATGCAGATTTGCTTTTTAAACCTTAAAATTGCCTTTAAAATGGAAGTGCACCAGTGAATTCACATTGCAATCTGTTTTCTAGCTGTTTCAATGTTTAAACATCTTTAAAATGATGATACAAAGTTGTTTGATGCATCAATTGAACTGCTGAATCACTTCCAATCAATTTTGGGTTTAAAATCACCATTTCAAGCCATTTTTTCTGGTGCAGAAATCATTTTCCAGCAACTGTTTTTGGTCATTCTTGTTCAAAATCATTTCTGGATTGTAGTAAGAGCTGGTTCATTACTTTAAATTGAAATTAAATGATCAAAATAAGTCAGAGCAAGTGTTAAAAAGCCTGTTGAATCGTGCAATCCAGTTTTTGGCAGTTAAAAACCCCAAAACACCAAATCTGGTTTTCATTGGGGCATTTTAACAAACACTTTGGTAAAATATCAAACAGTTTGGTCTGGATGAGTTTGTGATCTGCTATTTCTGTTTTTGTTGCTTTCTTAATCTGTTCTAGTACCATTATTAGGTTCCTTTTGAGTGCTTTCTGTTATTCCATCCCTGTTTCCATTTGATTTCCCATTCTTGGCTTCCAAATTGTCAAACATTCAAAACAAAATCTGGTTTGAAATTCTGGTGCAGTTTGCTAATTCTGTTTGGTGTGTTTGACTGGAATCTTGAGGTGCTGTGGTAACTATTGTGAGGCATCCAGAAGCAGAAACCTTTCCCTACTGAGGCACCATATTAGGAAGTGAAAAGGGGGCTGAAGTGGGAACAAAAAGGGAGCTTGTGAGCAGCTGCAACTCTGCTGTTCCAGCAGCTAAAAATACACCAGAAAAGCTTGAAGTGCAACCTGTTTTGGAGTAGCATTCTGCAGCAGCAAGAGAGTGAAGCTTACATTAGTTTTAGGCCTTCTTTTAAGTTTGTTTACATCACATATCACGGAACCTTTGTTGTTTAAAGTTGATTTTCATTTCTTGACTAAGTGACTTGGGAAAATGCTCTTGAAGCAATTCCAAGATCACATTTAAACATTGTAATAGTGCAATTTCGTTTTCTTAGTGTGGAAGTGTGTCAAGGGGCTCCAAGTGTCACTTGCACTTTCACTTAGGGCCGTCTAGCATTTACATTCTTGCATCTTTATTGCTTTCTTTAATTTCTTGCTTAATCTTTTTGTTTTTTAAGTCTCCGTGGTATATATAGGATTGCATAGCATTTAGTCAACCTTTCTTTGGTTATAGGTCCATTTCATAACATTTGAAAAGAATTTGAAGAATTTCTAATTAGAAACTTAGGTAAAAGATAACTCTAAGGAAACTCTGGCTAAGGAAGAACTTGGTTTTTAAGCTTGTCCATTAGTGACTCACCTCTTCTTCCTGGGGGCTACTTAGATACATCTTTCACCTCTAGAATCTCTTTAGAAATTTTTCACCAAAAAAAAAAATAAAGAAAGCTTGTGAAAATCTTTTCATTCATTACTTGTCAAATATTTTGAAAACCTTGTGAAAACCTCTTTCATTTGACAAGAATGAGTCAATCAAGTGTGCAAGGTAGCATCAAACCCAATAGTGAGAGTTCTTTAAGGGAAGAATTTCAACAAAAATTTAAACAAAAGAAATAGAGAAACAAGTTAATGACTTGTTGAACAAAGGGTGGATCCAAAAGAGTTTAAGTCCCTGTGCTGTGCCTGTGTTGTTGGTCCCTAAAAAGGATGGGTCTTGGAGAATGTGTACAGATTGTAGGGCCATCAACAACATAACTGTCAAGTATAGGCATCCCATTCCTAGGCTAGATGACATGTTGGATGAATTACATGGAGCAAATCTCTTCACCAAAATTGATCTTAAAAGTGGATACCATCAGATAAGAATTCATGAAGGAGATGAATGGAAAACTGCTTTCAAGACCAAGTTTGGTTTGTATGAATGGTTAGTCATGCCCTTTGGCTTGACCAATGCTCCAAGTACATTCATGAGATTAATGAATCATGTGCTTAGGGAATGCATAGGCAGATTTGTAGTGGTCTACTTTGATGATATCCTAGTCTATAGTCAAAGCCTTCAAGAACATCTTAACCATGTCAGAAAAGTCTTGCTTCTTCTTAGAGAACATCATCTCTTTGCCAACTTTGACAAATGTACTTTTTGTCAAGAAAGTGTGATTTTCCTTGGATTCAAAGTGGGAAAAGACGGTGTACATGTTGATCCAGAGAAGATCAAGGCTATACAAGACTGGCCAACCCCTAAAAATGTAGGAGAGGTGAGAAGTTTTCATGGGTTAGCAAGTTTTTATAGAAGATTTGTGAAAGACTTCTCCACCATAGCTGCTCCTTTAAATGAGCTAGTCAAGAAAGATATGCCTTTTATTTGGGGTGATAAGCAAGAGTTGTCTTTTGAGACTTTGAAACACAAGTTAACACATGCACCTATTCTAGTTTTGCCTGATTTTTCCAAAGCCTTTGAACTAGAATGTGATGCATCTGGGGTAGGAATAGGAGCTGTTTTAATACAAGGAGGACATCCCGTAGCTTATTTTAGTGAAAAACTTAGGGGGCCTACCTTAAACTATCCTACCTATGACAAAGAGTTGTATGCCCTCATTAGAGCTTTGAAAACTTGGGAGCATTACTTGGTAACTAGAGAATTCATAATACACACTGACCATGAATCTCTCAAGTACATTAAAGGGCAAGCAAAGCTAAACAAAAGACATGCAAAGTGGGTGGAATATCTTGAGCAATTTCCCTATGTCATCAAACACAAAAAGGGGAGTACTAATGTTGTTGCGGATGCTTTATCTAGAAGACATGCATTATTAGTAACCCTAGGATCTCAAATATTAGGATTTGATGACATAAAAGAGTTATATGAAAATGATGAAACATTTGCATCCACTTATTCATCATGTCTTAAGAAGCCTTTTGATGGATTCTATCTTTCTGAGGGGTATCTTTTTAATAAAGGAAAACTTTGTATACCCCAAGGATCCATTAGAAAACTTCTTATCAAAGAGAGTCATGGAGGAGGACTCATGGGCCATCATGGAGTTGATAAAACTCTAAACATTTTGAAAAGTAAATTTTATTGGCCACACATGAGAATAGATGTTCAAAGGCATTGTTCTAAATGTATGGCTTGTTTACAAGCTAAGTCCAAAATTATGCCTCATGGACTCTATACACCTCTTCCTATAGCTAATACCCCTTGGGAGGACATAAGCATGGACTTTGTCTTAGGATTGCCAAGAACTCAAAGGGGGTATGATTCTATATTTGTGGTAGTAGATCGTTTTAGTAAAATGGCTCATTTTATACCCTGCCACAAAGTAGATGATGCTAGCTATATCTCTAGACTCTTCTTTAAAGAGATAGTGAGATTGCATGGCTTACCCAAAACTATAGTGTCTGATAGAGATGTGAAGTTTCTAAGCCATTTTTGGAAAACTTTATGGGAAAAGCTTGGAACTAAACTTCTATTTTCTACTACATGTCACCCACAAACTGATGGGCAAACTGAAGTAGTAAATAGATCTTTATCTACATTATTAAGGGTAATATTAAGAGGAAATAACAAATCTTGGGATGAACATCTACCTCATATTGAATTTGCTTATAATAGAGTAGTCCACAAGACTACTAATCTTTCTCCTTTTGAGGTTGTTTATGGTTTTAACCCTATCACACCTCTTGATTTACTACCTCTTCCAGAATCATCTTCTTTTCTTCATAAAGAAGGTGCTTCTAAAGCGGAGTTTATCAAGAAGTTACATGAGAAAGTTAAAATTCAAATTGAAAAACAAACTCAAAAATATGCAGAACACAACAACAAAGGGAGAAAGAAAATAGTTTTTGAAAAAGGAGACCTAGTTTGGCTTCATTTGAGAAAGGAAAGATTTCCCTCTCAAAGGAAATCCAAACTTAGTCCAAGAGGAGATGGTCCATTCAAGGTGGTCAAAAGGATAAATGATAATGCATACATATTAGACCTTCCTGAAAGTTATGGTGTCAGTCCTACTTTTAACATCTGCGATTTAATTCCTTTCACAGGAGATGATCAACAGGATGAAGCAGATCTGAGGACAGATCTTTTTCAAGAGGGAGGGTCTGATGGAAGACCATCTAAGATGCACATTGGACCTCTTACTAGAGCCATGGCAAAGAGGATTCAAGAGGAAGAAGGACCACATACTATTTTGCTTCTATGGAAGGTTACTTATAAAAATCCTTCTTCTCTTAACTAAAGCATTTATACTTTGTTTTGTAGGAATTAATAAATCTTGGAGACTATGATTGAGCCATCCAAGAAGATAAATCAATAGATCAAGCAAAAGAGCCAAAAAGAGGTGCTTACGGCATGCACCAAGATTTTCCACGTGAAATGGGCTGATGTGGAAGGAAGCACACACCTTGCTTGATGAGCTGGAAAGAGGCATGGACCTTGCTTGATCAAAATAAATCTGAACCATTTGAATTTAGGAGGGAATTAGAATTAGAAATTAGGCTCCTCTTCACCTATAAATAAGAGGGCCTTTTCCTTGTATTGATTCACTTTTGAGCTTAATGATATGCTGCAGAAATTGTTTTCCAGCTTTTGTGCTCTTAAGTCACCTTTGAATTGCTACTTCTTCTCCTTTCCTCAAGCTTCCTTCCTCTGTAGGAAGGCCCTCTGAGCTGTGAGGCTTCACCCATACACCTTTCCTCCATTAAAACACATCAAACACTGCATCATTTCATCCATCCGCTGCACCAATTTTCATTACTGGTTTTCTCTGGTCTGGAACCTTTTCCTACACGTTTCCAGTTGGGAATTGGTCTCCATCAGTAGTTCTTTTGAATCTGTTTGAGAAATTTGTTTGGAAATTGTTTGAAAATTTGTTTTGAAAATGATTTTGGATTTTTGGGAAGTGAACCTGACAAGGACTAGCCTTGCTCCTACGTATCTCCACTTTTGATGGAGAATCAAGGATAACGTAGTTCTGGCTAGAAATTGTCTGTTGCTTTGAAATTGTTGATGTTTTAGTTTTTGAAAATTTTATATTTTTTTGATATTTTTATAAAATAAACGGAAAAGGTAATCAGCACAAGGACGATGCGTGCGATCACACGTGTGCTCAACCTTTAAAATATTTTTTTGTAATTTTATTTAAGAAAGAAGAAAAGGTTTTAGCACAAGGACGACGCGAGCGGTCACACGTGTGCTTAACCTATAAAACGTATTTTTTTGTAATTTTATAAGGAAGAAGAAAAGGTTTTAGCACAAGGACGACGCGAGCGGTCACACGTGTGCTTAACCTATAAAACGTATTTTTTGTAATTTTATGAGGAAGAAGAAAAGGCTATTAGCACAAGGACGACGCGAGCGGTCACACGTGTGCTTAAACCTTTAAACGTATTTTTTGTAGTTTTTATAAGAAAGAAGAAAAGGTTTTTAGCACAAGGACGACGCGAGCGGTCACACGTGTGCCTTAACCTTTAGACGTATTTTTGTAATTTTATTAAAGAAGAAGAAGAAGGGGTTTCTAGCACAAGGACAACGCGAGCGGTCACACGTGTGCTTAACCTTTAAAAATATATTTTTGTATTTTTTATAAAGGAAAGAGAAAAGAAGAAGAAAAGGTTTTAGCACAAGGACGATGCGTGCGATCACACGTGTGCCTAAACCTTTTAAAATATTTTTGTATTTGTATTTTTTTCTAGAAAAGAAGAAGAAAAGGTTTTAGCACAAGGACGATGCGTGCGATCACACATGTGCCTAAACCTTTTAAAATATGTTTGTAAATTTTGTATATATATATATAAATATTTTATTTTTTATGTATTATTAAATATGCATTTTAAAATAAATAGATATTTAGAATAAATAAATAAAATAAAAATAAAATAAAATAAAAAAAAAAAAAAAAACAATAACAACAATAAAAATAATAAAATAAAAAAAACAAATATAATAAGATGAATAAGGGAACAAAATAGAATAAACAAAGAAAAGCAAATAAATAAATAAGTAATAAAAATAAAACAAAAAGTGGGGGTGCCTAAATGAGAAACTGGGGTGTCTAAACTACCTTTTTTTATTTTTTTTGTAAATGAACTGGGCCAAAACCCAAGCTAAAAGGGGGTGTGGAAGTGAGAAACAGGGGTGTCTATACTAAAATGGTTTCTAACAACGGACTGGGCCTAAACCCAAGTCGAAAGGGGTGTGAGATACGAATAACAGGGGGTGCAGAACCAAACTGTTTGATTTTTATTTTGGGCTCGGCCCAGCACTGCGGATGTATGGGGGTGCGCGGGTGAAGAATGGGGGTTGCGCAAAGAGGGCAGGGTCAGCGACAGGCCCAAGGCCTTTTCATTCTCAGATCTTTTTTGTTTGCAGAAACGAACGGGCTTAAGCCCAAACAGGATGGGAAGTGTGAATGGAGTTGCGTGTGTGGCAATAGAAGGAAAGGGGCAGCCCATACCAGCCCCAAGGCCTCTCAACTCCAATCAGAAGGGTTCCTCCAACTTCTTCTCATTTTCGTAAGCAGTGCTGAGACTCATATCTTCTCCTCACAGAGACACTCACCTTTGCTACCCACGGCCGTGCCACTGCTTCTCCGATCCGGCCACCGCGCCGCTGCTTCTCCGCCGTCAGCCTTGGAGGCCGCCACGACGCTACCCTCTTACCTTCCCTGCGCGCATACAGCTACTTCTACCAAACCGGTTGCCGCGAAGAGGCTCCCCGCCTGGTCCGTGATGTCGCCGGTGACCCCCAAACGCCACCGGGCTCGCCGTTGGCCGCGGCGTCAGATCTCCCGTCTTGCACCCTTTCCGCGCGATAGAGGAGAACCCGCTCCGATCCGAGAACGACACCGACCGTCGCCACTGCTTGCTCGAACCAGCTGCCGCGCCGCCGCTTCTCTTTCGTCTCTCTGCAACAACGGCAACCCAGGGAGGGTTTCACTTCCGCCGCGCCTGCACACGGGCCACCGCCTCCTTCTCTGAGCCGAGATTTTCTTCTTCTTATCATTTTTTGTTGATTGATCAGAACTTAGAAGTTGATTTGTTCATTCTCTGCTTTCCACTTGGCTGGTTCTGTTTACTTGGATGTTTTCTGGGTGCAAGCAAAAGGATACAGAAATCTTTGTGTGTTTGATTAGATTATGAGAAAAGGATGAGTAAAGTTGAGAAATGGATTCATGGGGAAGGCGGATAGGATGTGCGAATTGGGAGTGGAAAGAAAAGATGATTGGAAGGGTGTTGGTAGTAACCATGAGTGTCAAAACATGACAATGGGTGAATCTGGATGGTGAAAGGGGTATCCGACAAGTGAATGAGGCATCAATGTGATTTTGAGCGTTGATAGGTGTAGTGGATGATGGGTTATGTTTGTTGAGGCGGTCATGGGTGAGCGCAATGTGGAGAGTCCAAACGGTTGATGGTGGCTGGCGAGGGAAGGGGACGAAGGTTAGAGTCTCTATTGTTACACAGAGATTAGGAAAATGAATAGAGTGAGGAGGTAAGTTGGCGAATGATAGGCTCGTGTGATGTGAGGAAATGTACGCCTATCTTTAATTGTTAGCTAAATGGATGAAATTTGCAGGCATTGAAACTGCATTTCGGGTGCAGTTTTGATTAACAGAGGAAGGCAAGCAAACAAGCAAACGCACAAACATATACATTGATCTCACATCAATCGTTCAACACTCAGCACGCATAAGGAAAGTATATCTACGGGCATGACCAAAGAGCTTAGGTATATGAAGACTTACCTTCGCAGCTTCAAGATGCCTTTCCTCTTGGATTTTAATTCCTTTTCTCTCCTCAGTTGAACTTCTCCTTTTCTAATAACCAAAATGATCTTGCCGGCGCCGGGAAGTGAAGTGGACTGGGTAGCTATGGTTTTTTTCTCTTTTTTTCTCTCGCCTCCTCTTCTCTCCGTGATGGTCTTCCCCCTCCTTTCTCCTTTTTGACCGTGATGAAAAAAACCTTTTCAAAAGCCAACCCAAACTTCTCTGTCCTGCATCCTGTGAGATATCTTCTGGCATAGGATTTCCCTTTTGTTTTTTTCTTTCTTTGATGTTCACTGTATCGGCCATCAGTAGGCAGAAGCTTGCTTTCAAAAAAACATTCTCCTTTGATGTATACTTGCAGTCGTAAGTAGGGAATTATAGGAAGAGGAGCCTCTGCCTTTTGTTACTGCCATTGTAAATGTCCATTTTGAGCATTGTTTTTTGTAAATTGTATACGCTACTTTTTGCCTTTTCTCTGAACATTGCATACTGTTGTTTTACGCTGCAGGATGGAGTTGACCTTATTTTTTTTCTTTTCCTTTTTTTTCTTTTTTTTTTCGTTTCAAAATAAAATTAGGTAACTAATATATATATATGTAATAAAATAAATAAATAAATAAGAAGGTAAAATTAAAATATAAATTAAAAATAAAAATGAAAGAAAATAACATAAAATAAAATAATAAATAAATAAGAAGGTAAAAATAAAGTATAAATTAAAAATAAAAATGAAAGAAAATAACATAAAATAAAATAAACCTATTATAGTCAATCCGGACGAAATTGGGTGTTGACAGCTGCCCCTCTTTACTTAGATATTACTGGATAATATGAAAATTTGATATTTTCATATTATTGAAGTAAAAGCTAAGTAAAGAAAGAAACACTAATTTCGTTTGGATTTCAAAATGAACAAGAAACAACAGGGAATTCTGAGGGTGCCACGACCCTATGGATGGGTGAATAAGGTGTAACAACCTCGTGGAGGGTATAACAACCCTGCGGATAAGTGAATGAGGTGTAACAACCTCGTGGAGGGTGTAACAACCCTATGGATGAATGAATGAGGCGTAACAACCTCGTGGAGGGTGTAACAACCCTATGGATGAAAGATTGAGGTGTAACAACCTCGTAGAGGGTGTAAAACCCTATGGATAAGTGAATGAGGTGTGACAACCTCGTGGAGGGTGTAACAACCCTATGGATGAAATGAGTGAGGTGTAATAACCTCGTGAAGGGTGTAACAACCCTATGGATAATGAAATGAGGTGTAATAACCTCGTGGAGGGTGTAACAACCCTATGGATGAAATGAGTGAGGTGTAATAACCTCGTGGAGGGTGTAACAACCCTATGGATGAATGAATGAGGTGTAACAACCTCGTGGAGGGTGTAACAACCCTATGGATAAGGAATGAGGTGTAACAACCTCGTGGAGGGTGTAACAACCCTATGGATGAAATGAGTGAGGTGTAATAACCTCGTGAAGGGTGTAACAACCCTATGGATAATGAAATGAGGTGTAATAACCTCGTGGAGGGTGTAACAACCCTATGGATGAATGAATGAGGCGTAATAACCTCGTGGAGGGTGTAACAACCCTATGGATAATGAAATGAGGTGTAATAACCTCGTGGAGGGTGTAACAACCCTATGGATAATGAAATGAGGTGTAATAACCTCGTGGAGGGTGTAACAACCCTATGGATAATGAAATGAGAGTGATCATAGGTTCGACGATTGTCCTACAGAGGAGCGCCGTCGTAGAAGGAAAACCTGTATTCAAATTTTTGAAACATCGGTAAATACTGAGCCGATCATCGAAGAGACTTAGAAGCAAAGGTTGTGTTAAACTTTTCACTACTTCTCTTTCCCCTTAAGGATTTTTCAAACGTTTTTCCTTGCTTCTCATGAAATGTATGATGTAATGCCAAGAGGGTGCATGAGTGCATAAACACATGAGACCTTTATTTCGTTCTTTTCTCTTGCTCTCCTCTTTCTTTTCTTTCTTTCCGTTTTTTCATTATTTGTTATTATTTTTTTGAAAATTCCATGTTTGGAACCCGTTGTCAATATTGTCATCAAACTCGATGTACATTCAAAATGCATTCATTGAAAATAATTTCGAGAAATGGTGAGCCCTTTGATGAAAAGGAAAAGAGTGTAACTATTGGTTCAAATTCCCTTTATCGCTTTTTTTTTTTGCAATCCAAACTAGCTTGAACCCGAGAAAGTGTGAGAAATGGTTATGAAAAGTGGATGGCTGAATGACGGTTTGTGAATGATGGTTTTGTGGAAACATTAACTTTCGTGCTCTCCCCATCCGGGGGTGTCGTTAATATTTCGAAAATCAAGGCTGACAAGCCTGCCCCAACTTTGTTGTGCAAAATAAGTGTGATTTAGAGAGGTGGACAGGTCTGGGTAGGGAGGAATGCCCTAGTTTGACGATTCTCTCTTGACGGGAAGACTTCACATTATATTTTTTCGTTTTTCCTTTATGCTGCTTTTCTCTTCTTCTAGTGATCGTGTCATTCACCACATCACTTCGTTCCAGAGTTAAGTTCATGAGAAAAATCAGGACAAACATTCTTCAGTCGGCGTGGACTTTAATTGGCTTGTACCGTGGCTAAAGGTCAAAGGGTTTTGAAAGAAACGGATAATGAAGGCCCAAATAAGTGTTTGACGGTCGAATTATCTTAACAAGAATCATCTGTAATGTGTCGAGTCAACTGTCTCTAGGAGTTTGGAACTTCGGGCGTCCTTTTATTTTTCATCATTTTTGTTTTGTTTTTTTGTTTTTGTTGTTTTTTTTTTCTTCTTTTTTCTTTGGCTTTCTTTTTTTTTCTTCATTCGTCTCGTTGCCTCTACTGTGACCCTTTTTAAAACTTTTCTTTTTTCATTTCTCTTTTCCACAAATCTTCTCCTTGACTTGGATGCCCCTGACGTTCCTTTGGATTAACATCGATATGCTAATGATTCTTGTTGAGGGTGATGAAGAAAAACAGTTATAACTTACGGCTCAAAGAGGGTGCAACTGGATAAATTTCTTTTATCACTTGAGTGAAGAAAAATGGCCACACGTCATTCTGAAGCTTGCTCGCCCTACTTCCACCAACCTTAAACCTGAAGTGAAACTCTGCAGCGATTGACAAATCAACTTAATTTTCTTTTTCTTTTTTTCTTTCTTTTTTCTTATTTTTCTCCCCGATCGACGGATCATTGGGTACGCGTATCCTGATGAAAACTGCCCCAGTATTATATTCATGACAATCCTCTATTTTAAAGGGGAATGAGAAAGCTAGGGGTTCAAGTAGTATGAATGCAGATGCTTCAGTAGGAAAAGAACACTAGTTACTATGAATCAGGAGAAGACTCAACACTAGCATTTTTCAAAACTTTGTTTGCTTTTGCTTTTCGAAAGTACTATGCCCTCGGCAGACTTTATTGACAACGAATTCAACATGTGTCTTTTTTTTTTTTATTATTATTTTTTTTTACGACATCCCTCAGGAACGAGTTTGTGCTCGATGGATATACCTGTGATGCTTTAATTATTATCACTTTCTTCTTTCCTTACTTTACTTTAAAACCCAGTGCGACATGAATCGTGTCGAAAGAAAAATCGTAAAAGTTGAATAATGGATAAGACCGTATGGTATTTATTGAATGAAGTAACACAGAATACAACATAATTCAAAAACAGTGTTAATATCCCTTAGTGGCATCCCCTATCGCGGAATCATCATGCGTAAAACTTTTTTACCGCATCAGAATTAACCGGTAAAGGTAACTCCTCTCCATCCATCCTTGTGAGGATTAGTGCCCCTCCAGAGAATGCCCTTTTTACTATAAATGGTCCTTCATAATTTGGGGTCCACTTGCCTCTGTGATCCTTTTGTATAGGCAAAATCTTCTTTAATACCAGTTCGCCTTCGTGGAACTCCCTTGGGCGCACCTTTTTGTCGAAAGCCTTTTTCATTCTTCTTTGGTACAATTGTCCGTGGCACACCGCTGTTAGTCTCTTTTCTTCAATGAGATTGAGCTGGTCAAACCGAGTTTGAACCCACTCAGCTTCCTCCAATTGGGTTTCCATTAAAACTCGTAGAGATGGGATTTCCACCTCAAATGGAAGTACCGCTTCCATGCCATACACAAGCGAGAAAGGTGTTGCCCCAGTTGACGTTCGTACTGATGTACGATATCCATGCAAAGCAAAAGGAAGCATTTCGTGCCAATCTTTATAGGTGACTACCATCTTTTGCACAATTTTCTTGATATTCTTATTAGCAGCCTCTACTGCCCCATTCATCTTTGGACGGTAAGGGGAAGAATTGAGATGATGAATTTGGAACTCCTCACATAACTCCGCCATCATTTGGTTGTTTAGGTTGGTGGCATTATCAGTGATAATCTGGTTAGGTAACCCGTATCTGCAGATCAACTCCTTTTTTATGAATTTGGTCACCACTTTTCTAGTTACGTTGGCATAAGAAGCAGCCTCAACCCACTTGGTGAAGTAATCGATCGCGACTAGTATGAAACGGTGTCCATTTGACGCTTTTGGCTCTATAGCTCCGATAACATCTATTCCCCACATTGAAAATGGCCACGGTGCAGACAACACGTTCAAGGTCGCGGGCGGCACATTGATATTGTCTGCATACATTTGACATTTCTCGCACTTCCTCACGTGTGTACAACAATCATTTTCCATGGTCAACCAGAAGTAACCAGCTCTCAAGATCTTCCTGGCCATTGAATGCCCATTCATATGTGTGCCAAAGGTACCTTCGTGCACTTCTTTCAGTATCATCTCGGCTTCCTTTGCATCCATGCATCTGAGGAGAACCATGTCATGATTTCTCTTGTATAAAATATCCCCACTTAAAATAAAGCTGCCAGCCAACCTCCTTAACGACCTTTTATCGTTTTCAGATGCCTTCTCAGGATATTCTCGGGTCTTAAGATAGTGCTTGATATCAAAATACCAAGGTTTACCATCTACCTCCTCCTCGATGAAATGGCAATATGCTGGCTCTGCATGGCACTTCATTTCAATCATTGGTAATTCTGCATCTTGGTCAACTTCAAACATCGAAGACAAAGTAGCCAAAGCGTCTGCTAATTGATTATCTTCCCGCGGTATGTGGTTAAATGTGATGGCGTCAAAATACTCCATTAATCCCCTGATGTAAGCTTGGTAAGGAATTAATTTCGAATCCCTAGTTTCCCACTCTCCCTTTAACTGGTGGATGACTAAGGCTGAATCTCCATATACATCCAGAATTTTCACTTTGGACTCTATTGCCGCCCGAATACCCATAGCGCAGGCCTCATATTCTGCAATGTTATTTGTGCAATTAAAGCATAATCTTGCCGTCATAGGTAGGTACTGATGCTCTGGAGAGATGAGAACTGCCCCTATGCCATGCCCCATCACATTCGAGGCTCCATCGAATAATAATGTCCACGTTTCTTCGTCTCGGTTTTTTCTACCTTCTTCGAATAGAGCCATGATATCTTCATCGGGAAATTCGGGCTGCATTGGCTGATAATCGCTGATGGGTTGATGAGCCAGGTATTCTGCTAACGCACTCCCCTTGACGGATTTCTGAGTAACATACACGATGTCATATTCTGACAATAGCATTTGCCACCGAGCTATCCTTCCAGTAAGAGCCGGCTTTTCAAAAATGAACTTGATAGGGTCCACCTTGGATATCAACCAGGTTGAGTGACTCAACATGTATTGCCTTAAGCGATGAGCAGCCCACGCCAATGCACAACAAGTTCGTTCTAACGACGAATACCTTTGTTCGCAGTCTGTGAATTTCTTGCTCAAGTAGTATATGGCGTGCTCTTTCTTCCCAGCTTCATCGTGTTGACCCAACACACAACCCATCGACTTATCCAACACAGTCAAATACAAAATAAGTGGTCTTCTTGGCTCAGGTGGACGTAATACGGGAGGGTCTTGCAGGTATCGTTTGATTTTTTCAAAAGCGGCTTGACAGTCCTCGTTCCAAACCACAGCTTGATCCTTTCGTAACAACCTGAACATTGGTTCACACGTAGCGGTTAATTGGGAGATGAATCTAGCAATGTAGTTCAGTCTACCCAAAAAACCTCGAACCTCCTTTTCTGTTCTAGGCGCAGGCATTTCTATTA
The DNA here is from genome assembly GCF_029865625.1 of Vigna umbellata. NCBI lineage: Eukaryota > Viridiplantae > Streptophyta > Magnoliopsida > Fabales > Fabaceae > Vigna > Vigna umbellata. Next base: position 65,076,907 of record NC_142168.1, read on the forward strand.
TCGCTCGCGCCTTATCAGGATCCACTTCTATCCCCTTTTGGCTAACCACAAAACCCAACAATTTCCCAGATTTCACTCCAAACGTGCATTTGGCGGGGTTTAACCTGAGTTTATACTTTCTCAATCTCTCAAATAATTTTTTCAAGTTGAGAACGTGCTCTTCTTCCGATTCAGATTTTGCAATCATGTCATCCACGTAAACTTCGATTTCCTTGTGCATCATGTCATGAAAGAGTGCCACCATCGCCCTTTGATATGTTGCCCCGGCATTCTTGAGCCCAAAGGACATCACCTTATAACAAAAAGTTCCCCACAGCGTGATAAAGGTTGTCTTTTCCATATCTTCTGGCGCCATTTTGATCTGATTATATCCTGAGAAACCATCCATGAATGAAAATAGCGAAAACTTGGCTGTGTTATCGACTAGAGTGTCGATGTGCGGTAGTGGGAAATTGTCTTTTGGACTTGCACGATTCAAATCACGGTAGTCAACGCACATTCGAACTTTACCATCTTTCTTGGGTACTGGTACGATATTCGCCACCCATTGCGGGTATTTCGCCACAGCCAAAAATCCTGCATCAAATTGTTTCTGCACCTCTTCCTTGATTTTCAAAGACATCTCAGGCTTCATTCTCCTTAGTTTCTGTTTGACCGGGAGGCATTCCGGCTTAAGAGGGAGTTTATGCTGCACGATATCGGTATCCAAACCGGGCATATCATTGTACGACCAAGCAAACACGTCCTTAAATTCCTTCAATAGGACACGCAACCTTTCTCTTATTTCCTCTTTCATGGTTGTGCCGATCTTGACTTCTTTTATCTCGTCTTTCTCACCCAAGTTGAGTATTTCGACATCTTCCTGATAGGGTTTTATTTCTTTAGACTCTTGTTCCACTAACCTCATTAGTTCTGGAGAGGGTTCCGAACCATCTTCATAATCATCTTCCGTATCATCGACAGGGTGCTCCAGATTAGGGATATCGACATTGTTATTTTCAAAATATTCATTGTCATATCTGCATTATTTAAGTTTTTGAAAAAAAGAATAAATAAACAAAAAAACGATGGAGGAGGCTAAATGAGGATAAACACGATTCAAATATCACACTGAAAGCAAAATAAAAGCGTCAACCCGTAAGTCATGAATCCTAAAGCCCCGGGTAAAGCGATAGGATCAATTAATATATTACATTTCGTTCGAATTAAACATCACAGGTAAATCCACAGTCTTCCAATTGCTGAGCCGCGCATCTGGTGAGCAAGCCCACACGAAGTTCGAGCTTTCAGATCCATCTTCCTCTTCCAAGACCGCTATAAGGCTAGTGTTCACCCATCCAGCGCTGCGAAAACTCTCCTTGATATCACAAATGTGAATCTTCCTCGTCCTTGGTTCCCGTCGTTCTATCCGAGCCAGACTACGCTCCCTCCTTTCCTCGATCAGCCTCTTCTTATCCCCCTTGCTGGGCTTGTACCCTAGGCCATACCTGCTTTTGTTCTCGACCACCTCCAATGGGGATGTCCGCCCCTGTCCGTGCTTGCCTAAACCGCTCCCGTACTTATAGCCTTCTTTCAGCATGACCTTGGCCGCCATGATAGAGGCACATGACAGATATGGGTTTACTGGAAATGGTTCCACATAGGTGTTTCCCACGATCTCCAATGATTGGAAAGCTGTCTCGAGAGCTTCCTCGGCTACCTCTATATAACGGGCAGAGGATGGCCCACTCACAAGGAGATCCTCCTCTCCAGAAACTATCACTAGCTTATCTCCCATGACATATTTCAATTTCTGGTGCAGTGTGGAAGGTACAACTCCCGCCGAATGGATCCACGGGCGACCCAATAAACAACTATAGGCTGGGAGGATATCCATGACCTGGAAGGTTATTTGAAACACACATGGGCCAATCTGGACCGGCAACTCTATTTCGCCCATGACTTCCCTCTTGCTACCGTCAAACGCCCTCACAATCATTGAGCTAGGCCTCATATGCATTCTGTCACAGGGTAGCTTCTCCAATGTTGACTTTGGCATGACGTTCAAAGAGGAGCCATTGTCCACCAAGACACGCGCTATGACGTAATCCAGGCATTTCACAGAGACATGAAGAGCCTTGTTATGCCCCCTGCCTTCAATAGGTATCTCCTCATCGGTAAAGGTGAGGTAATTATTAGCAACGATATTGCCAACAATGCCCTCAAACTTGTTCAGAGAAATACCTTGCTCCACATGGGCCTCACTAAGTATCTTCATTAACAACTTCCTGTGAGATGCAGAATGCATGAGCAGTTCTAGCAAGGAGATCCGGGCAGGCATGCGGTTTAGCTGTTCCACCACCTTGTACTCGCTCTGTTGTATGAACTTTAAAAACTCGCAAGCCTCTTCTTCGGATACCTCTCTCTTCTCTCCTTCGTCAGGGGTCTCTTTTTCTTGTACACCCTTCCCTTTCAAGAACTCCTTAGCTTTTGCGGCCATTGTTGCTTCCTTATTGTTGGCTCTCTCTCTTGTCAGCTCTGGTGGTGTAAAGATTCGACCACTTCTCGTCATCCCCCCGATGCCTGATATGTTTTCAATGGCCGGGTCAGCACCCTTTCCTTCTCCTAACGCAAATGCCCCATATCTCCAAGGGACAGCTTTCTCATTTTTGTAAGGAAAGGGGGATGGGGCACAGATAACCACAGACGGTTTTTCTTCAGTCATCGGTGCAGGAGTGGTTCTAGTGAAACGTATCACCAGCGGTTCCGGTAGAGTTACATTAGATTCCCCACCAGTTTGTGCAAACACTTCCTCCTCTTTATCCTCGCGGCATACTTGCATCAAACTTCTGTCAAGCAGGTCTTGCAGAATATCTTCTAATTCAACACACTCTTCAATAGAGTGCTCAGCATCTGGATGAAGTGCACATGATGTACCCATATCATAATCACCTTTCACTAGGCCCACTTTTAACAACGCCTCGAAAATAAACCTCCTAGAACTCCGGATTTCACTCACATCCCTTATCAACTCCTGTTTTTCGGCCTCGATGGCGTTCGTCGAGGTACTCCCATGCCCGGACAATGGGTTATCCTCGATGCTAGGCTTATCTTCTTGAAACTTAGCCAACCAGAGTCGATTAGAGCCTGTATCTTATACTTGAAAGCCACACACCGCTCGGTTGAGTGACCAATGCCCCCTCCATGGTAACTACACTTGGCATCTGCATCATAACCCCTTGGGTATGGAGGTTGTACAGGCTTCATCGGGCAAATGGCAACCAAACCCTTTTTTACAAGTTGAGGCAACAACTCCGTGTAAGTCATAGGGATGGGGGTGAAATTAACAAATTGATTCTTTCTCGGGTTGGTGTTTTGACCCGCATTGATATTTGGACCCGCGTTTGCCCCAGCCCTCCACGCTTCAGTTGGGACTCGCGGTGGTTGATAATACCCTTGTTGTTGTTGTGGCCTAGTTTGATGATCGAACGAGGCGTTAGCTGCATAGGGGGGTTGGCCTAAGTATGGTCGATAACCATGAGTGGGAGCCTGACCTCTCCACGCAGGCATTATCGAGGCTGCATGCACCTCCCCTTCCTTCTTCTTTCCCGGATTGAAACCGGGTTTTTTGTAGTTTGTAGCTGCGGGCGGGCCATACACAATTTTCCCGTTTTTTAGCCCAATTTCTATCCTTTCGCCAATTATGATGACATCCGCGAAATTGACGGACACGTTCCCCACCATATGTTCATAAAACGGCGGCTGAAGAGTATTTACAAACATTGCCACCATCTCTCTGTCAAACAAAGGTGGCTCAACTTGCGCGGCCAATTCTCTCCACCGTTGGGCATATTCCTTGAAAGTTTCATTGTCTCTCTTCCCCATATTTTGCAACTGCAGACGGTCCGGTGCAACATGCGTGTTGTATACGTATTGTTTCACAAAAGCGTCAGCTAGATCCGCCCAACAACGAATTCTAGAGGGCTCTAAATGGGTATACCAGTTTAACGCCACCCCAGCCAAACTATCTTGGAAAACGTGGATGAGTAGCGGGTCATCATAGGCGTACGCAGCCATCTTTCTACAATACATGGTCAGATGGCTTTTAGGGCATGTACTACCCTTGTACTTCTCAAACTCCGGCGCCTTGAACTTATGCGGTATTTTCACACCAGGGGCCAAGCTTAGTCTTGCAACATCTCCAAAGCCGTAGCTTTCCACCCCTTCAATGGCCCTCAATCTTTCCTCAAGAATCTCCAGCCTGCCTTTAGCTCCTTCAAGGTCACTGATTCTCCCATGCACCGCGGTTTGCGATGCGGCCCTAGCTGAAGATTCATGATTAGCGACCACGTACGGCATTGCAGTTACTCGTGTCCCTTCAACTGTGTTTGTTTCGTTCCCTTGTGCACTCACCATGGGAGCTGACACGGAGACGGGTCCCTGAGTGCCGATTGGCGGTACATTGACAGTTGTGGGAAAGGAGAAAGATGCATGCTCTGTTTCTAAGTATTCTCCTACGGGAGGAGTGTAACCTGGGGGTAACCCATATGGCGGGAAAGGTATCGATTGGCTGGCGGTGTTCAACAACGGGGGATAAAAATGGGCATTCCCTCCGATCTGTGCGGACGAAGACTCTGCAGTAGTCTTCAAGGATTCAAGGGCAGCCAAGATCTGGCCAACCTGGTCTTTCAACTGGCTAACTTCGGCTTTGATGGATTCTTGCGACTCCTCCCAGCTTTCCATTATCCTTGAATTGGCTCGAGTCCTGTAGGGATGTCGCGGAAAATTGGCCGTTGTTTTCCTCACTTGTACTGTTTTATTATTTGATTAACTTTAAATTAGATGAGAACGAAATAAAGAAAACATGATGCATGTTGGTAACAGGTGGAAATCACAAGATCACGATGACATTACTGATGGAAATCAATACAAGTTGGTACCAGACAAACCTTCCATATCTTTCATTAAAATACTCAGTTCAATACATCGCATAAAGAAAACGAGACACAAGGATCTCAAAATACATCACGCTCGAGCTCGAGCGATAAAGGATTTCATCTCGCCTACCAACCATTTACAATGATTAATAAAAAGTTTTATCTCTTCCGGCGGGCTATAAAAATGAATACTCGCTTCGGCGTCCAACACCATCTTGGGGATGTCTTCAATTGCTTCGTTTGCCAAGGCTGCCAATTGGGAGAAACTTTCCTTCCAATGTCTCACAACCACTTCTTGCTCGGCGATGTGATCCTCCATTCGCTTTACCAAAGCCTGATGCCTTTCTTCGAACTCCGTCGACCTCCACCTTTCCTCTTGCTCCTCAATGTACTCCTCCATTTGTTTTATCATGGTTCGATGCTCTTCTTCTGCTTCTGCTAGCTTCCAACGCTCCTGGCTCATTTCTGACTCAAAAGACACGGCCATTTCTTTCATCTCGTGTCCTGCTTTTTCTACCTGAACCTGCGCTTCTCTTAGTCTTTTCAGGGCCTCTCGCTTATCTCTTTTGGCTTCTTCGTAGAGGTGCTTCCACTGTTTTCCCTCTTCTAACGCCGCATTCTTCTCCTTCACTCTCATGGCGAGCTCCTTGCTTGCAGCTGCAAGATCTTGTTTCAGTCGGAATGTATAATCTCTTTCGGCTTTCTGACTTCTGAAAATTTCTTCATAGGCCTGTGCTTTTTCTTCTTTATCATTCCTCATATCGACGAAATCGTTGCGCACAGCTTGTAATTCCTTTTTCAACCTAGCATTCTTCTCCCTCAGTTTTTCCATCTCTATTTTCAACCCCTTCACCTCTTCGCTCTCTAGATCTTGGGAGGACCCTTCATTAACCGGCTGATCGCTGATTGGCTTGAAAGGCAGTTTGACTTCCTTTACCCTTTCCAGGATCCAGGTATGATAACTAACTTTGCCGTCCACCACTCCCAACCTTAAATCCTTTTCAGCTCGCATAACGTTTTCCCAAGCACTTCTAACTTTCCTCAACGTTTCGGTGAGGTGCCCATCCTCATAATAGACGAACAACGTCGTAAGGTAGTCCGGTGAAGGTGCCCCTTTCATGGGATTTCCGAATTGCCTTTGAACCAAGACGGGGTTATAATTGATGCAATATCGGGTACCTATGAGGGGTACATTGGGAAAGTTGCCACAATGATGGATGGAGGGCTTAGTCCCAAGCCAAGGAAGACGCCATTTTACTCTTCCACCATTCAAGCCAGCAAAGAATTGGGCCCACTCGTTCCCTCCTTTGTCCTTGGGCCCTTGGTGTGAAGGATCTCCCGATAGACACCTGACACTAACCGCCCCCTTACATACGCGCGCAGTCATCCACTCATACAGTGCCGGCAAGCAACAAAGAATTTTCTTCCCCTTTCTTTCATGGCAAAAACTCAAGGTCCCATAAACATCTGCGAGGACTGCTGTCATAGGGTTTTCTGATCTCGTCTTTCTTGCCACGAAGACATCTATCGCGGCATAATCCACAAAGTCCTCTACTTTGGGAAACAACATGACGCCATACACGGTAAGGGCTAACACGTCCATAAAAGTCTCCCACTCTTCCCCATCAGCTAGATGGTGCAAGTACTGTTCCAAATATCCTTGCGTCAGTCCGCGCACTTGATTCCTAGTCACCAACCTGTCTTCAAGTTCCTCGGGATGTACCTTCATTATGGCGGCGATGGTAGGGATGGAGGCGTGATGCTCCAAGTGTTGATACGGAGTGGTACCCTCTAGCGGCAATCCTAGGATGTGCTCAAACTCCTCTATAGTTGGCGCCAGCTGAAAATCTTGAAAGGTGAAGCATCTTAGCGGAGAGTCGTAATACTGTGCCAGGGCTGTGATAGCAGGCAACTGTACTTCTACCTCCATTAAATCCAACAGATTCCCATACTTCTTCTTGAAGTTTTCTCTCTTTATGGTCTTTAACCTTTTGCCTAAGTCTATCAACCCTGTCAAGTTCCCACTATGAGTCCTCAGGCGAGATTTTTTTCTTAACACGGCAGAGTCGGTCTGTTGTGTAGCACCAGATCTTGCATCAACTTCCATCTTGTACGAGATCAAGCGAATGCCTGTGATTTCCCCCTAAAACCAGCATGTTACCAAATGACGAATGAACATGATGCATGAAAATATAGTGAAGTAAAACAACATGACTAACAAAAATGTATGCATGGTATGAGAATGCAAAGTCATTATTTTCAAAAAAGAACAAACAGAATGAGGGTTACAGGAATGCACATTTCTCCCTTTGTGCCCTAATAAAGGTTCAGCGCTTCAGATTGAAAGTCAAGTACATGCAACCTCACAAGGATGGCTCTCTGAACCTAAAGGTCGATGGTCACTAGAGCTATGGCCCTTTTCATTGCTTCTCCACAACAGTCAGAGTAATCAACTAGATGTGGAGACACAAATGAAGAGAACAGACTCTAGCTGGAGTTCTCACGATAGCCAGACAGGAAGTACATCCCAGAATGACACCGCTACACAACTCCTCTAATTCTAAGTTACGCTCAGACCCGGGTATAGGGCCCCACTCATGATATGCACAAAGTGTGTGTGTGAAGGGAGAATGCAATGCCTACCCAAACCCTCACCTGCAAAACAACCAGAAAAATTCCCAGGCATATATAAACATGTTTTCTACCCTAGGGTTCAACATACAACAATTTTTTCACAGAACAAGCAAAACAACTCATATGCAATTATTATAAATATCAAACATAGATAAAGAAATGGGAAAGGAAAACATAAAGAAAAACCACATCAAATTCGCATATCTAATTAAATGGCTTGACTCTCTAAAAGTCCCCAGTGGAGTCGCCATCTGTCGCAACCGGAATCGCGACGGGACGACGATCCAAAAAAGAAACGGGCTTTCAAAAAGAGATTTTGGAGTCGCCACCATAGTTTATTCTGGAAAACTACGGAAAAACCATAAAATGATAAGACACTGTCCACGAAAACCAGATTCTGAGTTCGGGAGTCGGTTACGCGTAGGAAAGGTGTTAGCACCCTACAACGCCTGCCCTAGGGCAGTACCTTTAACTAAATGCACGAATATGATGTGGTTTTCAAAATGTTTAACTATCCCCTAAAATAAAATTCTAAATAAACAAAAAATATTTTTTTTATTTTTTTGGGCCCGACAAGGATTGACCTTGCTCCTACGTATTCTCATTCAAAATGAGAAATCAGGGTTACGTAGTTCTTTTGAATCTGTTTGAGAAATTTGTTTGGAAATTGTTTGAAAATTTGTTTTGAAAATGATTTTGGATTTTTGGGAAGTGAACCTGACAAGGACTAGCCTTGCTCCTACGTATCTCCACTTTTGATGGAGAATCAAGGATAACGTAGTTCTGGCTAGAAATTGTCTGTTGCTTTGAAATTGTTGATGTTTTAGTTTTTGAAAATTTTATATTTTTTTGATATTTTTATAAAATAAACGGAAAAGGTAATCAGCACAAGGACGATGCGTGCGATCACACGTGTGCTCAACCTTTAAAATATTTTTTTGTAATTTTATTTAAGAAAGAAGAAAAGGTTTTAGCACAAGGACGACGCGAGCGGTCACACGTGTGCTGAACCTATAAAACGTATTTTTTGTAATTTTATAAGGAAGAAGAAAAGGTTTTAGCACAAGGACGACGCGAGCGGTCACACGTGTGCTTAACCTATAAAACGTATTTTTTGTAATTTTATAAGGAAGAAGAAAAGGTTTTAGCACAAGGACGACGCGAGCGGTCACACGTGTGCTTAACCTATAAAACGTATTTTTTGTAATTTTATAAGGAAGAAGAAAAGGCTATTAGCACAAGGACGACGCGAGCGGTCACACGTGTGCTTAAACCTTTAAACGTATTTTTTGTAGTTTTTATAAGAAAGAAGAAAAGGTTTTTAGCACAAGGACGACGCGAGCGGTCACACGTGTGCCTTAACCTTTAGACGTATTTTTGTAATTTTATTAAAGAAGAAGAAGAAGGGGTTTCTAGCACAAGGACAACGCGAGCGGTCACACGTGTGCTTAACCTTTAAAAATATATTTTTGTATTTTTTATAAAGGAAAGAGAAAAGAAGAAGAAAAGGTTTTAGCACAAGGACGATGCGTGCGATCACACGTGTGCCTAAACCTTTTAAAATATTTTTGTATTTGTATTTTTTTCTAGAAAAGAAGAAGAAAAGGTTTTAGCACAAGGACGATGCGTGCGATCACACATGTGCCTAAACCTTTTAAAATATGTTTGTAAATTTTGTATATATAAATATTTTATTTTTTATGTATTATTAAATATGCATTTTAAAATAAATAGATATTTAGAATAAATAAATAAAATAAAAATAAAATAAAATAAAATAAAAAAAAAAACAATAACAACAATAAAAATAATAAAATAAAAAAAAAATAGAATAAGATGAATAAGGGAACAAAATAGAATAAACAAAGAAAAGCAAATAAATAAATAAGTAATAAAAATAAAACAAAAAGTGGGGGTGCCTAAATGAGAAACTGGGGTGTCTAAACTACCTTTTTTTATTTTTTTTGTAAATGAACTGGGCCAAAACCCAAGCTAAAAGGGGGTGTGGAAGTGAGAAACAGGGGTGTCTATACTAAAATGGTTTCTAACAACGGACTGGGCCTAAACCCAAGTCGAAAGGGGTGTGAGATACGAATAACAGGGGGTGCAGAACCAAACTGTTTGATTTTTATTTTGGGCTCGGCCCAGCACTGCGGATGTATGGGGGTGCGCGGGTGAAGAATGGGGGTTGCGCAAAGAGGGCAGGGTCAGCGACAGGCCCAAGGCCTTTTCATTCTCAGATCTTTTTTGTTTGCAGAAACGAACGGGCTTAAGCCCAAACAGGATGGGAAGTGTGAATGGAGTTGCGTGTGTGGCAATAGAAGGAAAGGGGCAGCCCATACCAGCCCCAAGGCCTCTCAACTCCAATCAGAAGGGTTCCTCCAACTTCTTCTCATTTTCGTAAGCAGTGCTGAGACTCATATCTTCTCCTCACAGAGACACTCACCTTTGCTACCCACGGCCGTGCCACTGCTTCTCCGATCCGGCCACCGCGCCGCTGCTTCTCCGCCGTCAGCCTTGGAGGCCGCCACGACGCTACCCTCTTACCTTCCCTGCGCGCATACAGCTACTTCTGCCAAACCGGTTGCCGCGAAGAGGCTCCCCGCTTGGTCCGTGATGTCGCCGGTGACCCCCAAACGCCACCGGGCTCGCCGTTGGCCGCGGCGTCAGATCTCCCGTCTTGCACCCTTTCCGCGCGATAGAGGAGAACCCGCTCCGATCCGAGAACGACACCGACCGTCGCCACTGCTTGCTCGAACCAGCTGCCGCGCCGCCGCTTCTCTTTCGTCTCTCTGCAACAACGGCAACCCAGGGAGGGTTTCACTTCCGCCGCGCCTGCACACGGGCCACCGCCTCCTTCTCTGAGCCGAGATTTTCTTCTTCTTATCATTTTTTGTTGATTGATCAGAACTTAGAAGTTGATTTGTTCATTCTCTGCTTTCCACTTGGCTGGTTCTGTTTACTTGGATGTTTTCTGGGTGCAAGCAAAAGGATACAGAAATCTTTGTGTGTTTGATTAGATTATGAGAAAAGGATGAGTAAAGTTGAGAAATGGATTCATGGGGAAGGCGGATAGGATGTGCGAATTGGGAGTGGAAAGAAAAGATGATTGGAAGGGTGTTGGTAGTAACCATGAGTGTCAAAACATGACAATGGGTGAATCTGGATGGTGAAAGGGGTATCCGACAAGTGAATGAGGCATCAATGTGATTTTGAGCGTTGATAGGTGTAGTGGATGATGGGTTATGTTTGTTGAGGCGGTCACGGGTGAGCGCAATGTGGAGAGTCCAAACGGTTGATGGTGGCTGGCGAGGGAAGGGGACGAAGGTTAGAGTCTCTATTGTTACACAGAGATTAGGAAAATGAATAGAGTGAGGAGGTAAGTTGGCGAATGATAGGCTCGTGTGATGTGAGGAAATGTACGCCTATCTTTAATTGTTAGCTAAATGGATGAAATTTGCAGGCATTGAAACTGCATTTCGGGTGCAGTTTTGATTAACAGAGGAAGGCAAGCAAACAAGCAAACGCACAAACATATACATTGATCTCACATCAATCGTTCAACACTCAGCACGCATAAGGAAAGTATATCTACGGGCATGACCAAAGAGCTTAGGTATATGAAGACTTACCTTCGCAGCTTCAAGATGCCTTTCTTCTTGGATTTTAATTCCTTTTCTCTCCTCAGTTGAACTTCTCCTTTTCTAATAACCAAAATGATCTTGCCGGCGCCGGGAAGTGAAGTGGACTGGGTAGCTATGGTTTTTTTCTCTTTTTTTCTCTCGCCTCCTCTTCTCTCCGTGATGGTCTTCCCCCTCCTTTCTCCTTTTTGACCGTGATGAAAAAAACCTTTTCAAAAGCCAACCCAAACTTCTCTGTCCTGCATCCTGTGAGATATCTTCTGGCATAGGATTTCCCTTTTGTTTTTTTCTTTCTTTGATGTTCACTGTATCGGCCATCAGTAGGCAGAAGCTTGCTTTCAAAAAAACATTCTCCTTTGATGTATACTTGCAGTCGTAAGTAGGGAATTATAGGAAGAGGAGCCTCTGCCTTTTGTTACTGCCATTGTAAATGTCCATTTTGAGCATTGTTTTTTGTAAATTGTATACGCTACTTTTTGCCTTTTCTCTGAACATTGCATACTGTTGTTTTACGCTGCAGGATGGAGTTGACCTTATTTTTTTTCTTTTCCTTTTTTTTCTTTTTTTTTTTCGTTTCAAAATAAAATTAGGTAACTAATATATATATATATATATGTAATAAAATAAATAAATAAATAAGAAGGTAAAATTAAAATATAAATTAAAAATAAAAATGAAAGAAAATAACATAAAATAAAATAATAAATAAATAAGAAGGTAAAAATAAAGTATAAATTAAAAATAAAAATGAAAGAAAATAACATAAAATAAAATAAACCTATTATAGTCAATCCGGACGAAATTGGGTGTTGACACCAAGGTATTGACCTATTTTAACCTACTAAAAACTTGTCAAGATGTAAATAATTTGAAGGTACCAAGTTTATACAATGCAAATTTATAACTAAAAGAATATAATGAAAGAATTTGAAGTACAAAATTCCCAGATAATTACAATTGCAATTGAAATTAGCATCTACTGTTATATAATAATGTTATCTAAACTATTAACACGCTAAGCTAGGTCAGTGTAACTACATTCAAAATAAGCAAATCATATCCACATAAAACTTAAGCTAGCCATCATGCACGGTGCATCTCAAACCCAAGAACATTAGAAATGAACACCTCATAGGACAAATAGAAAGTCAATTTAGATTTACATAGTAGCATTAAAGACATGTCAAATAGTAACTAAAACCAAAAGAATCTAATACTTGAAGTAATCAGCACAAGTCCAAATTACTTATGGAACTTAAGGAAGAGTAATGAGAGAGTGATATTGGGGAAACTAAAGAAAGAGTGCCAAGAGAAGGGTTTCGTGCAAAGTGATTCTAGGAGAGGGAATAGTCGAATTTTGACCTCATTTCATCGAAGAACTTACCTACACTCGTAAATCTGCCGATAAATTAAAACACCAATAAGTTATTGACAGATATATCCGTTAATAAATGAAACAGTAGAGTCAATCAATTTTTCCATCGGTAATCAACATTTACCCGCAAATCTTAGACCATTAATAATTATCCAAAGGTAAAATGATTATTTACTGTATAGTGTATTACTGCATCTTTATATACTTCATCTTCTTCAAAACCGAAACATATTACGCAAGTTAAAACACCGAAATATATCCATTTAAATTTATGGTGATCTTTAAAAATTTTATCATTATAAGCAATATATATATATATATATATATATATATATATATATATATATATATATATATATATATATATATATATATATATATATTGGTTAGTATACTACATATTTTATGATATGGTTAGTTATATAACGTAGGGTGTTACATCCTCATTAAGTAGTGTCACTAATTTAATAATTTGTTTAAAATATGAAAGTCAAGCTTCCATCATTTTTCTAAATTTCATGATGCTACACTATAACCAAACAAACTGCACAAAACAAACAACTTTTAACCACTCCATTCTCTTATATTTAATTCTCTACATTTGTTTCATGAACACTATAAATTGAGATCATAATAAGCAGTAACAAAAGCAGCTTCAAGAAGCTAAATCAGTCTATAGTTCAAGGTAAGTTTTTGAACAATATTTTGAATCATGGCGACACCAGAAAAGAGGCTTTCAAGAGGTTTAAATGCAAGAAGCATAGGGTCAGGCAAGGAAACCATAGTTTTGTGTCATGGGTTTGGAACGGACCAATCGATATGGCACAAAATCATTCCCCTTTTGGCAGAAAGTTACACTCTGGTTCTCTTTGATTGGCCTTTTTCTGGGGCTGTGACTGATAAGAGCCTTTATGAGCATGCCAAGTACACCTCCTTTGAACCTTATGCTGATGATTTGATCACTGTCATAGATGAGATGGACCTCAACTCTGTCACTTTTGTTGGACATTCCATGTCTGCTATGATTGGTTGCATTGCCTCCATTAAAAGACCTCACCTCTTCAATAATCTCATTCTTGTTACTGCTTCTCCAAGGTCACTTCTACTTCTATTCAAACATCTTCTTAACTTGTTTTTTTCTTCTTAATTTTAGTTCTTTTTTTTTATTGTTAAAGACCATACTCTTGAAACATTAGTATTCATTATATATGTTGGTTTAAATGCATTTGTAGTCTTTTTTTTATTGGAGAAAATTTCCCTTTTATCTCTCAAATATTAAATAAATTTTTTTAGATTTTGTGATTTGAATAAATTGTCTTTATAGTTCCTTAGTCAAAATATTGTAGGAGATTTTATTTATGTGACTAACTTATTGCATGTGTTTACATGAAAGTCTATCGTGATTTGTATTCTAATTATTAAATATCTTATAATATGTAGTTTTCTTTTAAAAATATTTTCTTAAAGACATTTATACAGAAGACAGATGAATTAAGTAGTTAATTTTAAAATAGTTTTTTTTTTAAATTATTACATAAAAACTTTCTTACGTATTTTCTCTAAATCTGTGATTTAAATTTATGCATAGGATAATTTTTATTTTATAAAAGCTATTCATTCTTTTTTCTTAGAAGTGATTACAAATAAGTTTATCCAAACAGCTCTTGGAAATCAAGGAGGAAATATCTTGTTCTACATCTTTTAATTAAAAAGCATTAACCTTCAACATTAATTCTTCCTTTTGGTGAATAAATGTTAAAACAAAGCTGTTAAACTTACTTTAATGAGGTCACCCAACATTTCACGCCATAATATAGAAATATTAATTGAAAAACAAATGTCAAAATATCTTAATAACTATATTTTAAATTTAATTTATACGTAAATTGAGTTTAGGTTTTTAATCATTCTTATTAAAATAAATCTTCTCAATAATTCTAAAAATGAATTTAAACCTATCTCAATCTCACTAATTAATATATATATATATATATATATATATATATATATATATAAACATTAATAAATCATACACGAAAGAGTTTCTACTTATGTATATGCTATTCTTTTATTTTTCTCCTTGAAAATTTAAGAGAAAATTGTAAAAACAGTTCAAAAACTCTTTTAGATAATTTTTTTATACTTTTATATTCAACTTTTTTGTGTAAATCAATTTTTAACTTATAGAAGACAAGTTTTTTTTCTTATTTTTCATTAGAAGTAATTATAAAAAAGTATTGTGTAGCTTTCCTAATGTGTCGTTGACTCGAATCTTTGTTGCAATACTTTGAAAAGTTCTGATTCGGAAGTTTGCGGCATTTATATTCATTTTTATAAACCAAGCAGGCCTAGCCGGCCAACTCCTTTAAAAATTAAGATGATAAATAATATCTATATTTTTTAAAAATTTAATAATAATAATAATAAAAATAATAACATAATGCAACATGTTTTTATTAATATTTATTTTTTTTATTATTATTAATAAAGATCACATAAGTTTTGAGACGAAAACTTTTCTACATTTTACTATTTTCAGAATTAACACATATATAATAACTCTATATATATTTTGAAGAAGCCATATTGTATACATAAATTTATTGTATTTACTTGGGAAAATGATTTTCTTTAACAGTATGATGAGATGACATGCACAGGTATATAAACACAGATGATTACTTGGGTGGTTTTGAGAGGTCAAGCGTTGATGAAATGGTCTCAACCGTAGAGCTGCAATATGAAAGTTGGTGTTCGGCCTATGCTCCCATTGCAGTGGATAAAAATGATGGTGCCTCTGTTGAGAAATTCCATAGCTGCTTGA
This sequence comes from Vigna umbellata, assembly GCF_029865625.1. Lineage (NCBI taxonomy): Eukaryota > Viridiplantae > Streptophyta > Magnoliopsida > Fabales > Fabaceae > Vigna > Vigna umbellata. Next base: position 65,092,297 of record NC_142168.1, read on the forward strand.
AAAGCATGGGTGGTGAAGTTGCACTCTCTTTAGCCAAAACTGTGTTTTACAGTGACTACAGAGACATGCTTGAGAAGGTTGAAACACCATGCACCATCATCCAATCAAGCAATGACATGGCAGTTCCAGTTGGCATAGGGCAGTACTTGGAGAAGAAGATCAAAGGGGTGGCCACTTTGGAGATCATAGACATGGTTGGCCATTTCCCTCAGCTCACTGCACACCTTAAGCTAGTTGAGCTGGTGAAAGCTGTTGTGGGAATTTAGATCACTTTGGTATGTAATATTCATCTTCATTGTGTCAAATCTTGTTTCCTGAAATTTGTGTTTCAATGTGTTTGTGTGGAAGTGAACATGGGAAAGTCACTGGTGGGTTGTAGTGTTGTTTTTTTTACTATTAACTCTGAAATTGTCCCCATAAGCCTAATACTTGTTATCCTCAGTCTAAACTAAATAATGGTACGAGTATCGGTGCCGCATCGTCATAATGCTTAATACATTTCTTTTTCTATTAATAATAATTAAAAAAATACTTAAATATCATTTTAAAGGTATGAGCCTTAATGTAATAGTTCGCATCATCATAGCACTTAATATCTTTCTTTCTTTTAACAATAATTAAAAATAAGATCGTTTTAAAGATTGAGTACTTGTGTGATCATTTGCATTGTCCTAATGCTCGATACTTTTTGTTTCTAAAGGGATTAAAATATATTTCTAAAGGTATGAGTACTCGAGTGACCGTCCGCTTCGGCCTAATACTCATTACCTTCTTTTTCACAACCATGCTAAAAATACCAAAAAATATAATATCTTCAAAAACTAAACCATCCACATTTTCGAGCAAACAAACAATCTTTCAACCAAAACCATGTGATCCCTGATTTTCTATTATGAATGGAGATACGTGAGAGCAAGGTCAATACTTGTCAGGTTCACTTCTCAAAAATCCAAATCATTTTCAAAAATTATTCTCAAACAGTTTCATAAAGAACTATGTAACCCTGATTTCTTATTCTAAATGAGAATACGTATGAGCAAGGTCAATCCTTGTCGAACCCCAAAAAACTAAAAAATATATTTTGTTACTTTAGAGTTATCTTTTCGGGGATAGTTAAACATTTTGAAAATCATGCCACACTTTCGCGTATTTAATTAAGGGCACTGTCTTCGAGCAGACACGGTAGGGTGCTAATACCTTTCCTACGAGTAATTGACTCCCAAACCTAGAATTCAGTTTTCGCATATCATGTCTTCCTTTATGATTTTTTTTGTAGTTTTCCAAAATAAACTATAGTCACGACTCCAAAATCTCTTTTTCAAACCCGTCTTTTTTTGTTCGTTGTCCCGTCACATTCCAGTTGTGACACTAAACAAAGCGCAATTAAGAAAAGCTTTACATAGGCTAAATAATATCTTGTACCAAAAGACATTTTCATCTAACTATGAAACTTTTATGAACTATTTGGTATCTCTATTAGAATGCTTAAACGATCAAATCTTTCTTGAGTAATAGAAAATTTGAGCTTTATAGTTATTCTGAATGCGCATTAAAGGGCATTAAATGCACAACGTTTCAAAACAACAAAAGTGATAAGAAAAAGGATATATATATATATATATATATATATATATATATGTCTGCATGCATATCTATTATATTATGTGTAGATTACCTATGTCAAGCATTCACCTACTCTATCATATACAACTCAGAAGTGGATGTTAGAGAAAAAGAAGACATTCACGCAATGTTCTCTCTATAAAACCTACGAAAAGACTAAGAAGATCCAAAGATCAAAACTACTATGTAAGGAAGCTTGATCAAAAGAAACTTGGTGATTGAAAAATATTTATTTCAAAATTGGAAGTTTGAAACATAACTTTCTAATTCACATGTTTTCAAACCCCTCTCTAGTGGGAAGATTTGAACCCTTGCCCTTGAAATGCACACCCACACCAGAACCATCATGCTACAAGCTTTTCTTTGTCCATTACATACAAAACAACACACAGAAATTTTACAAATAACAATTGATTCACACATTAAACAATAGATTAACAAAACCATTAATTAATTTATTTTCTCGATAATATTGGAACAGTAGACCACTAGCTCACACTTGTGAAAACATGCTCTTTCAGATAAATCAAAATACAATATTTTATTTACCCTTTACAACTTCTCCTGATCTTACATACCACTGCCCAATAGAGGTGTCAATTTGACCCATGACCCTGGGGCTAGCCCTAACCCACTCTTGAAAAAGCCCCCTCTTAAGAAGCCCCTCAAATGGGGGCCAAAAAAAAGCCCCAACCCCCAAAGCCCCCTCTCAAGGGGGTTAGGGTCAGGGTTAAGGTGGGTTTAGCCCACTAAATTTTTTTTGGAAACTAAACTTCAACATTCTTAATAGTAACTATTAAAAGTACTAAATTTTATATTCATGTAATTGATTTCTTATTTCAAATTATTAAATAAAACTAATTAATTATAGTATAATAGAATATTTAATATTCAAAATAACCACTTTTTTAAATAATTAAAAACAATTGCAAACCACACACTTAATTTTATACAACTAAATAGTATTACAAATTTATTTTACTGAAATATTATAAAAATATGTTTTATTTTGTTGTCAATTTTAATAAAATTATGTCTTATGTTGCAGACACCAATTATTAGAAAATTATATATAATTAGTAATATCAAAATAATCCCAAAGAGAGATAATAACATATTAATTTGATTTAATATTTGCATTGCTTTTACAGTTCTTAAAAAGAATCACTGTTTTGTTTCCTCGACTTCTAAAATATCACTCAATCTGCTTTTAATTATTTAAAATTAAAAATAATTCAAAAATTTATTATATAAAATTTTTTGATCAAAAATAGTATTAATATTTTATGTGTAAATTAAACTTATGTTTTATTTTGTTTTTTTCTCTCTGATAATCTTTTCTCAAAATCACCATAAGATATATTATAAAAAGAAAGTTAATTTCTTAAAAATTTATAAAAAAATGAAAATTTTAAATAGACCTAAAGTACTAAAGAATGACAAATGTTATAGTGTTTCAATTCTTTAACTAACACATTAAATAATTTATTTTTAACTTTCAACTAGAACACATAACATAAATGTATGTTTATTTTTATGTTTATATTTATGTTTATGACATTTAAAATGTAAACATTTTGAGTGAGTAGTACGACGAGATTGAATTCTATGGGCGAATACAACTTCAGTCTGCAAAGGTTTATGAGTTTTTTCTTTTTATTTATTATTTTTGTTATGAACATGATTTGTTGAGTATAAAATGAAAAAGAAAATCATTTATATTTAATTTCTTTTTCAATAACTTTCTAAGAAAATAAAGAAGCCTATTTTTTTTTTAAATTAAGAGCTTCAATTAGAGAAAATCTTCTCTTAAATTTCAATTAGGATAATTTTAGATAAAAAGTTAATTTCTTACTTATAACTTAAAAAAAAGTGAAATTAAATATTTAAATTTCAAATTTATAAAATGATCCTTTAATTATATACTTAGAGAATGTAACTCAATAAATATTATCATTTTGCTTTTGCTTCTTGATTTTAGAACTCTCCTCTTATAAAAATTTCAATTTATTTTCTATAGTAACTATTTTTGTAACAAATTAGAAGTTAATTATATGTTTTCTTGTATTCAAAATGAACATTTTTTCTAAAAAAAAAGGCCCATGGGTTGGCCCTGACCCACAGGGCTTTTGAAGATATTTTGGTCCCGTGAGCTTTTTCTACAAGGAGCTTTTTGGCCCTGTGGATTTTTTTGGCCCCAACCCATGTGGATTAGGGCCAAACCATGTAAGGAGGACCAAATTGACAGGTATACTGCCCAGTGCGCCCCAAACTAATATATAACTCAAAACATACTATATAACCATTTTTTAATTCTTATGGTAGCTCTCCCACATATAAAAATTAACAATCACTTATAAAATTATTACATTTATTCACCTAATCCATTTAAATTATAATATATTCATATAATTATTATTATTTTTTTAAATATTCCGGTTCTTACAAACCTACTTAGGCTCATTTCGCTCGCTTCGCATAACATGTTGTCTGTATTATGTGAATTTGTATTCAAATTTGTCCATAACTTGCTATTTATCTATTAATATACTAATTCTATTTAACAATGTTAGGTACTTGAAATTTAGTTTTTGTTATTGTTTTAGTTATATACATGTCTAACATACTTATATTTAAAAGTTAGAAATTATAAAATTATGAATACTAATTATTTTAAGAAATAAGTTTATAAAATTTATTATTTCTATTAATTTAATTAAATAAAAATAATATTATTAAAATCTTGTATCCTAATATTTTACATAATATATTTGACGAAAAAAATAAAAAACAAATAATTTTATATACAGGTTGGTCTACAGGCTTGTAGGCTTAATGTTACGTAGAGAGATCCAGAAATTAACTTGTATTTTTTTTATATAAGACGAGCCAATCCACCTCCTTTTACCGAGTCAAATGCGAAATAAGTCAAAACATGATGCTAGTATTGTCGTTACTAAACAAAAACAATACAAATCAATTTTAATTAAAAGAAAATAAAAATAAATAAAGAAAGGAGAAACAAATAATATACTTATTCCTTACCTATAATTTACACTATTTTCGTATATCTCGTTTTAGGATAAAGGATAAAATATGTTTTATAAATTTTCCAAGTATTATAGAGAAAAGATTGGAGAAGAGAAAACAAAGAAGGAAGGAAAGAAAATGAAAAAAAAAATATTTGCAATTAGTGTTGGCATCGTGAAAGAAGACAGTGTACTCCTTGCAGTTGTATTCAGCTCTTGAAAGTTTTTCAAGGGCACTTTAAACATTTTGTTTTCATTTAGAAAACAAAAGAAACAAAAAGTAAAAATTCGTTTAATTAAATATTAAAAAGGTAAAAGGTTTTAAAATAATAAAAAAAATGTTTTTATCTCACTTTCGTTTTTCTTGGTATGTCTTACTCACAAATAATGATAAGGTCTATTACCAGTTATTGCTTCCTGCACCCTATCAAATTTCTATCAGCACCTATCACCTGGGGCCCAAGAAAAAATTTCAGTGTTTTGATGGGGGTGTAAGAAGCAACAGCTTTGTCAGATTCAACAGAAGAAGGACGAGGAAGTAAAAACAAAAAAACAAAATTATAAAGAAAAATTAAAGACTAAACAATTTTTTTAAATCTTAACAAATTAAAACTAAAACTAGTTTAATTTTTTTTAACTAACCAAACACTTCCTTAAAACTTTAACATAGGAAAATAATTTCAACAACTTTTTGCAAGGAAGAAGTTATAATTAGTATTGGCATACTCAAGCAAGAGATAAGTTGTGACAATTAAGAATCATGATCCCATTCACCCACCACCCCCCACAAAAATAGTTTTTTTAATTACAAGTAAGCTTGAAAATTGGCTTTGGAACCTTTTGCTTTAAAATTCAATCTCTTGGACCAATTACCATTTCACACTGAGCAACATCTAAAAAGTGTTACTAAAATATAAAATATATTATTAAAATTCAGTACAATTCACATATATTCTATTTTACTAAAAACTTTTAATGATAGTTTTATATATTAATATAAACATTTAAAAATGTTATTAAAATTTTAAATAACATTTTTATTAAAAATGTTTGTAGTAACGTTTTTTTCAATACCAGAGTCACATGATAAATGTATTATAATAATATGCTGTTTTAACATTAAATGGCATTACTAACGTTTTTTTTAGTAACAGACTTTAGTAGAAAACACAAGATTTTATAAATATTATATTGTAACACTCAAAAGAAAAAACTATTTACTATATTATAATCTTAATCGAGGGTTGTATAATGCATGACGTATTATAAAATATATAACATATATATACATATAAATATTTTAAGAGAAAATAAAAATTGTAGTTTATAGTATCTTTTAAATAAACCTCTAAAATAAAATAAATTTATATAGGACAAATAAATATATTATAAATTATTAATATAAAAAAGTCTTATTATGTAAAAAATGTATATTTTTGTGTCAAAATTTATATATGATCTATAAGTGTTAGACATAAAAATCAATTTTTACGTGTGACGCTTGTAAGTTATACATCAATTTGTTTAAAAAGAACTTAGCATGTTCTTCTTTTTCTCTCATTTTCTTCATTGTCAAATAGAAACCCTTGACTAAGCGACAAAGACATGAGTCATTGTGCGCAAACAAAAGCATTGTGTCCATTTATTGCAATTGTTGTTTGTCAAGGTTGCATTTTCTATCATTGAGGTTGTTTTTTTTCTCATCTTCTCCATTATGTGTGACTATTTTAGCTTAATCTATATGATCATGTTGTTTCCAATGAAGCATTGATGCTTAGAAGAGATTTTGATGATGATGTGCTTGAAGACTTGAAGAATCAAATACATTAATTGTTAAAAGCATTCTTTGTAGAAATCATTTGTATAAGAATCATTTTTCAATTCTACGCATTTAGAGCTTTTGTAAGTTATTGAGTTTTTGCGGAATAATCGATTATCATAGGGGATAATTGATTATCACAAGCAAAAATAGAAAAGGATTTGTCTCGACAATAATCGATTATCATAGAGGATAATCGATTATCACCACAAGTTTTGATATTGTCCAGGGTTCAGTAATAATCGATTATCACTAAGGATAATCGATTATCATGTTTTCTAAAAACTCATAATGGCCTAAAATAATCGATTATCACTTTTGATAATTAATTATCTTTGGCGGTTGGAATCTGTCTTTTCATTTTCTAACCTAAACCCTGGCCTATAAATAGAACCCTCATAAACCTTTTAGAGAAGACCTAAACTCTTGAGAGCAAAAAAATTGTTTTGAGGAAGTTCTTAAGTTTAAGTCTTAGCTTAATGAAGTCTTGAGAAAGGATAAGCTTTGAGTTTAGTGTGTCTAAAGGTGCAAGCGATTTTCTGCAAGTTGATTGAGCTATTATTCATTCCATCGTGTGTCAAAGGAAGGTGTTTTCTGTTCTTATTGTTTCATCATTCTCTTTGTAATCTTAAACTGATTTTTAGTGAAAAAGTTAATCACTCTTTTATAGTGATTAATGACTGGACGTAAAATCTTTTCATTTGAACTAGGATAAAATGATTTGTGTGTTTTTCTCTATCCCTTCATCTCTTTATTTTACTCAGCTCAAAGAAAATTTAAAAAGGGAAAACAAAGTTTTAAAAAGAACCAATTCACCCCTCCCCTCTTGGTTATTGTCCGTTATCACACTCTTTAAACATTTCGTTACTCGATACCAATTTCTACACATGCTTTTGAATAAATAACTAAAAATATATAGACAATTATGTTTTACTAAATGTTGTTTTGGTAACTTCTATTAGGTTGTATTTAAATATAGAGTGTTCACATATGATATATTAGTCACATATTTGAAGTTGCTAAGATTTAATGGTTAAAACCTTAAAATGATCATAGCTTAAAAATGAAAGTTATTGAAAATTCGGTGATGAATGCAATGGCATATTCCATAAGGGGTCGGGGTCTGAAATTTTAAAAAATCCATCATTTATGAATTTTTTTTTCTTAGTATTTTTTACCCTCTTTTCTATACTTTACATATTTTTTTGAGATACCCATATTACTTCAAAAGTTTTGAAACCCTTTATGGTGTATTCTTGTATTATATATTGATTTTTCATGGTTTTAGTGGGTAAGTTTTGACAAAAAAAATATAAAACAAACATACCACAAATTTAAGAAATTTATGTCATATATGCACCAAACTTAAATTTACATCTCCCACAATTGTATGTTTGACCTAGGTCACATGTAAAAGGTCTAAAATATCATATGTAAAAAACATTTTTTGTGTTAGTAAATTCATAAGAAATCAAATTTTAATCCAGTAAAACATACGAAAATATTTGCATGTCCCACCATATTAATACCTTTCTAGAAGACTGATATTAAGTATGTTTCACTAAAAAAACATATGATCAAATCTAATACTTAGATTTTCAAGTGAATCTAAGAATCATGGATTAGGGTATCTCCATTACATCCCAGGTCCACACATCTACACATGTGAAAGTGTGTGTCAACCCATGATTTCGTCCGAGTAAATATAAAATAATTTCCAATAAATAAGAATAAGTATTTTAAGTTTTTTTTAAATAATATAATAACAATAAATGAAGCAAAAGACAAAAGGATAAACATAGGGATAGGAAAGTGTAAGGAGAATAGAATATAAATTAAGTTAAAAGGGGTTCACGAGATGAAAACTTGTGCAACAAATGGAAAGAAGATAGATGAAAGAATAGATGGGCTAGAGAGAAAGCTTGATGAGATTCTAAGCTTGTTTAAAACTTCAAGTTCACAAGTTGCCAAGGTATGTAGAATTTTGTACTTCAACCGACCATTATACTGATATCATGCATGTCCTAGTTTACCAAAAATTACTATGGAGAAACTATCTTAAGCTTTTGCTACAAACATGTTTGAAGGTAATATACCATCTCAAAATATTGAGCAACTCTGGTTTGGTGTAGTTATCATTCATCACATTTATCACATTCTTTTCACCCTTTTCTTTCTTTTACTTTCATTCATTATGTATTTCATTCTATCCATAGAGGGACAAGCTTCTAGGGTTGGTTCTATTGTAATTTCATTATAAAATCTGAGGTTAGATTAAAATAATGTAATTATTCTTTTGATTATTGTTTTGGATTATCTTTCATCTATGTCTTTTATCTTTCAATCATGTAAAAAGTAAAGCTTTTACATCATAGCTAATTAGAGAGGTGTTTTAATCTATATGCACGTTGATCATGAGTTTGGAGGTTTTAAATTTTTATTGAGAATATATTTTGGTTAATGTTATGAACTTTCATATGATATAATGAGTTTTTGTTGTTAAGACAAGATCATCTAAAGAGAATAAATTGTCTAACATCTCGAAGTTTCAAAATTATAAAACAACATTCAACGAAATATCATTTAGAGATGTATAGCGTCTGGACAATGTGCATATCAAAATATTCTTACAATGTGCATATCAAAGTATTCTTACTAAACGCTTATAAAACAAATCATGACATGGAAAATATAAAAGAATAAACAACATTTGTCAAAAGCACGTATAGTAAAGAGAAGCCTTAAACGCTATATCTTGTCAACGGTCATTACTTGAAAAAGGTCAAACTTGCACTAAACGCTTATCATATGAAACATACCTCAAGACTATATCAAGGTATAGATCATTAAATTCATGTACATATAGTACCTTGAATGCTCTACTTTTTCCCTCTTTATTTGTGCAAATATTGACAACACCAAGATATACTCAAAAGCACTACACGAGGATCAAAACGACGTTGTGAAAGAGGAAGACATTCTTGGAATGTTTCTAATGTTTTATGTCCTACCATAGTCCTACAAGCTCTAACTGTGAAAGCAATGTTGCTCTTCCCAAGGCATAGAAAAGTACACATCTTCATACAAGATGCCACCTAATCTCAACAAAGTCAACTATTTGATAGCAACCTCCTTGGCTAGGTTGGGCCAAAGCTAGAAGGAAGCAATGGAGATGGTCCATTTGAGTTTAATGGTGCAAAAAATAGTGGGAATAATGGTCCAAGGTGGCGAAAAAATGGTGGGCAAGAAGGTAGGCTCGCGGCCTTGGTGAAAAGGTGGTGGTGATGTAATGTTTGGTGGCTCAAAGAGAGGTTAGGCCAACTCAATGATGAAGGTGACTAAAGGGTCCTTTATGGTTTCTCTAGTCTTGATCAAGGAGAAGTAATGTGGCCAAATTTGGGCAGAATAACCTTACTTAAAATCCAAGATGATTACAAGGGTGGAGACACTTCTTTATATAGGCAAGAGTGTCTCCTAAAACCCTAAAAAAAAGCTAACCGTAAAATATAAGGTATGGACAATAATTTAGAGGCCCTCTATGGTGGAGACAAGTGTCCAAATCATTTCCAATGATGGAAGGACATGTAGCCACTCATAAAGCAAAACATCTCCAATCCTAGAGTATCATGTGGCCACTACTGAAAGGAAATCTTCTCCAATGGAAGTATGACATATGGCACACACTTTCCACATGGTTTGGATGTATAACTTAAAGGAAACCCTACACTAATTAGGCCTTAACACAAGCCTAAGGAAAACCTACACTAAATGGCCGAATATACATGGCCTAAAAACCTAAACTACTTCTTCATCTTCCATGATGGTCCAAGTGAAGCAACACTTTGCTTTACCATCTAAAGATGTTTTTTCTTGTAAGTATTTGGCCATACTTCTAGTTATAGAACCCTTGGCTAGGAGTTTGTCATCATCCCTTCCTACAAAAGGGGTTAGATCACAAATATTTAAAGTGGTACTCACATCATATTCAATTGGCAACTCTAACTATATGCATTGTTATTAATCTTATGGAGGACTCTAAAGGGTCCATCACCATGAGAATTAAGTTCAGATTTCTTTTGTTTTGGAATTCTATTTTGCTCAAATGGAGCCACACCCAATCTCTTTCTTCCAACACCAACTCTATTTTCCCCTTGTTGTTGTATTTGGTATACTCTAGGTTTGTTGTTGAATTTGTGACTTAACTTTTTCATGAATTTTATTCACAAATTTGGACCAAGATACCCCTTACTTATGAATGGAATCACTAGGATTTGGGAGAGGTATGAGGTCCAAAGGAGTGAGAGGATTAAAACCATATACAACCTCAAAAAGAGACATATTGGTGGTTAATAACGTTGTCGTTGACGTGATCAAATTAATACTACTAAATTTTAGCAACTTTAATATGGTTAAGATAGTAGCCAACAAAATAGAAAGGGTAAATTCAACCCTTAGTCGTCTCCCAACGAACACATAATTAATTCTTAACAAATTAGTTCTTATAAAAACTATACAAAAGGGTTAGTAAAACAAAAATAATAAAGATGAAGATCAATAAAAAATTAAAGAACAAAATAACAAAAAGATTGAAAGAAATAAATTCAATAAAGATTTAAAAAGATAAAAAAAACAATGATAAAGAAAATATGTTGATTTCACTGCCTTTTCAAAATAGGATTCATCATTGGTTATCTAAAGATTATTGTTCAATTAATTAATGTCTTAGATTTTCGAATTAAACAATGTAAATTCTCAATTAATTTGTTGGCGTTCTCAGTATCAACCAAAGTATATTCTTAACTAAAAGAAAGAACTTAGTAGATTAATCATAGTCAATTTAACCAAAGTACATTCTTAATTAAATATTACTATGCATAATTATGTATATTCTTTTACCTCTTATATCAAGTAAAAAGTTAATTAACCAAAGTACATTCTTGATTAATTCTTGTTATAGTCTTCACCTTTAATCAAAGTACATTCTCAATTATTGGAAAAAAAACAAACCAAACAAAAAAAAAAAAACAAAAAAAACAAAAAAAACAAAAAAAACACAAAATCATTCAATCACATGAAAGTTTCTAACTTTAATCAAAGTAAAATTCTCAATTAAAATTAAAAACCCTTGGACTCATATGATTTATATGTTATGTATTTAACACCGTGCTAACTTACTTAATATAAAAATCATTAATTTTACTTGATTAAGAAGTTAAAGACATAGATAAAAATAAATCACAACAAGAATCAAAAGAACAAACAAATTAAACAAGAATTCAATTAAGAAATTACAGCCAAATGAACCTCAAAGGCTTAACACTCCATGAAATGTGGAATTAATATGAAACTATAAGAAGAGAGGGTGGAGAACATGAGAGAAAAGAGAGGGCAAAATTTAGAACCCCCAAAGGTTCCTAAGCTCCCTTAATGTATTTCTCTAAGTCTCTTTATATGGAAATTGGGTTGGGCTTGTTTCAGGCTTTTCTGTTGTTGTAATCTTCTTTATGATAATGTAATATCCTCCAATTATCTTCTAAATAATCCAAAATCTTCAAGATATATTTGATTGTTTTGGAGATATAAAAACATTTGAGAAGATATTTGCTAGATTAAAAATGATTTGACAAATATTATCTTCTTATTGATATAATTAAATAAGGTAATTATTCAACAATATAAAATAAAATATCTTAAGATACATTTTCCCCAAATGATCTTTAATTATTAACATTTATCAATTATCAAATCCATGTTCGTAGAAAAAATAGAGAAAATTGCAAGATCCAATTTTTGTTGCTTGTTCCCTCTTTTTGGCTTAGCCAAATTTCTTCACTTTTTCATGCTACGCTTGGATTAACTTCTTGTGGTCTTGATTATTTGATATTATTGGATTTATCTTTTACGATGTCATGAAACATTAACCAATTTATTTCTTCACCTCAATGAGCTCAACTTAGCTGCAGCTGCACTAACACACCTCAAAATATCCAAAGAACATTTATGTAACTAAAAGTTATTTTTAACATGTTTTTGAATGTCATGCTAAATAAACCCAATTATAACAAATCATAATTAAAATATTCTATTAAAGTACAAAAACCAATTAAGAATTCAATACTCAATATCAAGTCTTGATCTAAGATCAGTAGTATGGAAAAAAATGGGCAGCATAACATTACTCAATATCAAAGATGAAATATAAGAGTGAAGACACCTTTATTTATAGGTCAAGGGTGTTTCATTCTAACCCTAAAAGCATGATCTCCAACCTTTGCTTTCATTGACAAAAAATGAGGCCTTCTAAAGAGTGGAAAAGTGTCCAAAAAACCTCTCCAATGATGCGAGGACATGTGGCCACTCACAAAACACAATCCTCTCCATTCCTAGAGTGTACTAAAAGCAAATCCTCTCTAATGGTGGAGGATCAGGTGGCCAGTAACAAAAAGAAATCCTCTCCACTGTTAGGGTGTCATGTGACCACTTCTAAAAAGAAAATTCTCTCCAATGGAAGCATGACACATGGCACACACTTTCCACTTGGTTTGGATGTCTAACTTAAGGAAATTCCTATGCTGCTTATACCTTAAGACAAGCCTTAAACAAACCTACACTACACGGCCGAATACAATGACTTAGATATCCTACACTACTCTTCAATCCATGCTCTATGAATTCTCCAAAGGTGGTCCAAAGGGTAGAGTTTAGACCATCTTCATGGACGACTTCAACTCTTCTTGTAGATGCTTGACCATGACTAGGGGGTATGCCATCATCTCTTTTCCATCATCATCGTCTTCTTCTTCTTGTCTTGTATTTATACACCTTTAGGATATAGTCGTAGTGACGAATCTTGTCTTAAGATTTGATAATATGACCATTTGAAGAAGCTTGTCTTAAGATACGTTCTTTTTTATTTATTGGTGTAGATTTCTGTCATAGGATGAAATCTTTTGTTAAACCAGACGTGCTTTTCAGAACTTTTATCAAAAAACATATTTGACTTCTCATTTGGCACAACTTTTGATAAACTCATCAGTTCTTTTTTTATCTTTTTCTTTTCAACGTTCATTTTGATTCTTATAAGATGAGGTAGATGAACGTTTGTAGTAATTGTCCTACACAAGATAGAATAAAAGCATGTATGTCCTATTTCCTGTTTTCTTTGAGTTTTTTAAAAGCTTTTAGCATTTGTTCAGGTTTTTATGTTTTATAATGTTTTGTTTATGAATGTAGTTGATATTGTTTAGTCTATAAGAGACTTCTTCTTGGTTGATGTTTTACTTGTTCTTTTCATGATTTGTTTAGACGTGTATATTGTGTCACGATTTACCAAGATAAGAACATTCTATGAATGTCTTTCTTGTTAATAACACCTACTACTGATCTATTTAGGGTTTTGATGTATAGTTCATTAATCAGATATCACTTTTTGTTGTTTTTTAATTGAGCCTTTAATGTCATTTAATGCTTGCTCAGAATATCAAAGTGATTTTTGATTTTCTACTATTAAGGTAGCGTTTATCAATTAAGTTTTCCTTCTAAAGGTACCAAGTGTTGAGTAAAGACTTCATCGTTTAGACGAAGTAATGGTTTAGCTCATGGTATTGTTTAGACTGAGTAAACACTTCTTTATATGAAAAGCGTTTAATGTTGTATGTGTTTTCTTCGGTGTTTTAAGTTTTAGTCTTTTATGAAGTTTCTGTCAACAACATCGTCTTGACATTGTTTCATTTTCCCGAGTTTTAAACTGAATACCCTTTAGGTATGATAAAATTTACATGTTTAGTTTCAATTCTCTCAGACGCTTTTGACTTAATAGTCATTTGACATCGCGTATGGGTGTTTTGACTTAGTTGTTTTTCTGTTTCCTAAAATCCTAAGTGTTTTCCTCGGTTGGCCTAATCTTATTGTTTTCTAAGTTCATATCCTAGTTTGACCTTTCTGTGATTCTCTATGTGTTAGACTTCTTTCAGAGGATCGTCTATGTCTTTTCTTTTTAGTGTTTTAGACTTGTTGTGTAGATACATGGTTTTTCTAACTTAGTGTTTTTATCCTAGCTTTTAAGAGGCTTCCTATTGTGTGGTTACCTATTCTTTCTAACTTAGGGTTTTCTATCCTATTGTTTAATGTTTGTTTTATGTTCTTCTAATTTGTGAGACTTCTTCGTTTCATGTTGTTTAGTTAAACTTCAAAACTAAAGTTTTTATAGACGAGTTTGTCTTGTCATAACACTTATGTTATAGTTTGAATTTTTTTTATTTACTCATCTTATAAATCCAGCGTTCAAACACAAACTCACTTACATATATTCTCATTATACACCATTAGACGTTGCTTTGTGAAGATGTGTGGAAAACACTATTCACCCCTCCCCTCTTTAGTGGTTTTTTGTGTACTTTAGAGAATGTTTGATTTGTTGTTATTAGTGTTTGAGTTGTTGAAAATCTAGTTGTATTAAATGTTTGTGTGTTGTTTGCATGGGTTTATTTGATGTTGAATTAAGGAGCATAAGATCTGATAAATTGAGCAAGTTGGAATGTGTCTTGACATTGAAAGTTGTTTTGTCTAAAACTAAGTAGGGAATACCAATTTGACCACTTGAAAGTTCATTTTTCCCAAATAACAATTTTAAGTTTGTTGATATATGATATAACATTAAGTAGTGGCAATCTTGTGTCGATTGTTAGTTCATTACGCAGGTATGATAACATTTTAGCTTTAGCCTGCTAAGTGTTAGACTTGTACGACTGATCGTGCAAAAATGCAATGTGAACGCTTTGGTGTTGAGCGGTGGCAGGACACTAGCGAGCACCACTTTTCACTATAGGTTTGGAACAATTTTTTTGATAGGGGGAGCATAGTGTTAGCTAAACACAATCCCTATGATGTTTGTTTTTAATGATGACAACACATTGTTAATAAAAACACATGTGTGTACTGTGTTATATGTTGAATGTGTACATGCTTACTGTGTAATATGCACATATTGTGTTTGTCACATTATTTGTTGAACATATCACATTGATTGATGCATACTATTGTGTTTATGAAGTGATTATACTTGCGTATGCTCAATGTATGTTACTGTGATATGAAAACCACAAACACAAAAGCACATCTGCATGACTTAATCGATTACAGTGGTGTGATAATCAATTAAGGTCATCAAACAGCTAGAGTTTTAAACTGTGACAACTAGTTTTGAATCGATTACATTAGTTGGTGAATCGATTAAAACTCGTGTGTTTGCACATATCTTTTGCAAATGTGTTGTGATGTGTTTTGGAAATAAAAGTTTAAAAAAAAAATCTTCTAACTGTTAAAGCTTAATCGATTACGTGGATCATGTATTCAATTAAGTCTGTTAAGATTTGAAAACTGATTTCATGTTGTTCTAACTGTTATAATGGTCATATTTTTAAACATGTTTGACCAACATTTAGTGAAAATCGATTGCATTATTGCGTAATTAAGGAGCCAAATTGGTTGTAATTTTCTTACACTTGTTTAATGTAACCGATTACATAAGTTGGTTAATCAATTCCATAGCGTCAGAATTGACATAAACTATATATTGACGCATTCTTTGATTTTCTGTAAGAATAATTGTGAATTACACTTTCATATCTGATTGATTTTCATCTAAGAGGTTTTACAGATTGTTAAAGAGCTCCAAGAATCAAGAAAAAAATAGTGAAAGGACTGATCATTTCTGCACAACTGAAGGTGTTTTCTGCTTGATCAGGAGAAGAAGATTTGCAATCTTGGATTTGCTATTTCCCTGTATGTGTGGCGTCAAGAAGAAGAGTGGTGCACTCTTGACTTTAAGAGGGGATATCTCAAAGGGGTTGTTGCGACAGGAACGGGGTAGTTCTGTGTTGGCAAGTTTTGTTGTTCTATATTGATTGAGAGTTTGTGAGGTGTTTACATTTAGAGTGGCTTTGTAAAACTTGGTTGTAATACTCTAATCATTATAGTGAATTACTCTCCAACCTAAGATTGATAGGGAGGGTGACTGGATGTAGGCATTGAGGCCGAACCAGTATAAAAAATGTGTTTGATTTTCTTCTCCCTATATCTTTGCATTTGTGCATACATTCTTTAATTGTTTTACACGCATACTGTCTTCATTGCACACCATTGCTTACGACACAAGA
The DNA here is from genome assembly GCF_029865625.1 of Vigna umbellata. Lineage (NCBI taxonomy): Eukaryota > Viridiplantae > Streptophyta > Magnoliopsida > Fabales > Fabaceae > Vigna > Vigna umbellata. The sequence goes on from NC_142168.1 coordinate 65,108,925, forward strand.
AAGTTTTCAAGAACAATATTATTTGCGAAAAAGGATCGAAAAGTGCACATTTTTGTAAAACACCAATTCACCCCCTCTTGGTGTTTAGGAACAAAGTCAATCTTTTCTAACAAATTTAATTCCATGTCTTTGAGCGGTGGATGAGTGTCGTTGAATGCGACTTTTGAGAGAGGAATGATGTTGAACACTAGGACTTGTCGTTGAGCGTCATCTCTTGCGAAAGGTTTGACACTAAGAGCTACTTTTAAGCATTTGTATGTATGTTGTAATTTTCTAATTCTATAATTTATTTGAGATCGATTTATTTTGGTTCTTATGTATATTTAAGATATATGATGGTGTTTTTATTGATGAATATTTATGATTTATTTTGGTTCTTATGTATATTTAAGATATACGATAGTGTTTTTATTGAGGGATGATTATGTTTATGTTCATGTTTAAAAAAGAAAGAAACCTAATTAAATTTTTGAATTGATGTAATTATATCTTTTAATTAGACATGATCTTTTATATATATAGTTTTGATGATATATATATATATATATATATATATATATATATTAATATTAATATTGAATGTGTAATGTTTATTTTAGTAATTACAAATTATTAAAATTAAAATAGTTTATTACATAATTTATTCTAATTCATCTTATATAAATGTTTACATTTATGTATACATTTTACATTCGTAACTTATATTTCGAATTATTATAAATAGTATAGAATTTAATTTGTAAAATGTTATGCAAGAAATTTATATCTCGTTATTTTCTTGTGGGTGTTAAAACTTGGTATTAATTAGTATTATTAATGATTTGGTTGAAACTTAAAAGCATTTTTTTTGCATGAAAACAAATTAAATTAAATATCTTATAATCAATTCTTAATTATTATTCTTGTGACATCATGGTAAAATAGTTATGCATATTTGATATGCAATTTGTGGTAATTACTTTCCAGTATTAAATAATTTAAAGACTCATTAAAATTGAAATAAATAGATTAATTTTATTTAATATACAATTTCTAATAAATCTATTTAATTTTATATTAATAATTTTTTCTTTGAAATGAATATTAGTGAAAAAAATTAAAATTATATAAGTATATAAATTATATTAATTTTTTAAAATCTGTGTTTTTTTATGAAATGCTATCAATAAAAAAAATTAAATAATATTTTCAATTTTATAAATTAATTTTAGAATCAATATTTTTAAATTTTGATTTATATTTTTTAAATTTAAAGAAATAGTTTTTTAATTTATTATATCACCAATTATTTTTTTTTCACTTCACATCAATCAATTACAAAATTTTCATTGATTTTACTTATTTTCCGAATAAATTCAATTAACTTGAATAAGTTTATATGTAAAAGTTATTTAAAACATAATTAAGTAAAAGTAATATTATAATATAAGTTTTCTGAATTTTCTTACCACTAAAATGAAATTGAATATGTGTCAGATCTCGGAAAAACGCACTCAAACTCCTCCTGTCAGTCATTTAAAACGCACTCAAAGCCCTTCTGAACGGACGCCAGGGGTCAAGAAACGAGGATCCGAAAATCAGATAGTGGAATGCAGGTGTCAGCAGGAGAGCGGACGTTTGTTTGAAACAAAATTGATTTTTCTGAAATCCGCGTCACTCTCTTTTGCATGCACCTTCTTTCTTTCCAAACTCTGATCTTTCATTTCTCCTTCTTCTCTCTAGAAACTCTCCCTTCTCTCTACTGAAACTCACCTTTTCTCTGCTCCGATCACCGTTCAGGCACCGTAGGAGCATTCCCTGCGTCCCAAGCTACAATCTGAACCGAACAGCTCCAAGTTCTAAAACTGGTAAGTCTTTTGTCCTTAGTCGTTCGTTCTATAGTACATGCAAACCAAGTCTCGGTTGCATGCTGATACCTTGTCTGATCCATTTTTGGTTTCTGGCTGTTGGTTAGTTTAAGAATTGTGGAACGTAAGGGTAGAAGAGATTTTAGTCAGACAAACCATACTTCTGCCTCTAGGACGATCGTTCACACTAAAGGTAAGGGAAGCTTATTTAATTTAATTTATATGTTGTTGCACTATATGAACGTCCGTTATTTGATTGAATGAATATTATGCATGATGGTTGATATGTTTGGATTGTATGAATGTTGATATGATTGTTTATGTGGAATATGATTTATTAGTATGATATGGAGTGTAAGAAGTATGCAAATTGATTATGATATGAATTTTATAAAGTTATGAAATTTTGTAATGAGAAATGAGTTGAAGATAAATGAGTCCTAAATATGAAATTTTCCTATGATAATGTACGTTCGTCATTGAACGGTCTTTGACCGTTCGGTGTTTCTAGTAAACTGGTTTGACATTGAATTCTTTCATTTGGAAAGAATTCTAGTTGAGGACGAGTGCCTTCTTGTAGTAATGCTGTGCTTGAGCGTTCGACCAAGCGTAGTTGCGTCTGAGCTTTCAGTTGCGTGTTCGGTCATTGACCGACATAAGGTTTCTGTATATGAATTATTCTAAATATGGTTCTTTAACGTCTTGACGTGTCTACATTCATTGGTTCCGGCCTAGAGCCCGTACTTGATTTATTCTTTGAGTATTGGTTTGAACTTACGAGAGTCAGTTCATTCATCTGATTCACGTTATAAATAACGTTCGTCATATGGTATATGATTGTACTCGGTCTATTCCTAAATCTATTAGTAACCCTTTTGGTCTTATTCTAATCTGGAACGAGCGACTTCTCGGTCTCGTTCTTAGTGTTCAATCCTCGTTCTAAGTGAGGACTGAACGTTCGGTATTTGAAGTTATTAGAAATTGTGATATAGATGGAATTAAAATGATGGGTAATAAATGATGAAGAGTATATGAGACTGATGAAATGATGTGAAATATGAACGAGCGTTCCGGGGAGGAACGACTCATGAGTGAATATTTGAAAGTTGTAAAGTATGACTGTGGTAATGCTAAGCTGTCGATTCATCCTGATGTTCCGTGAGTACTCGTCCTCATGTAGAGGAGGGTAGGTCATGTGTGGGAACGGCAGGAGGTCCTAGTCCTTAGGGGTACTTTGGACAGATAGGATTAACCTCGGGTGGCAGCTGATAAGAGTATTCCAGTTACTACATCACCCGGGTGCACGAACGTCGTAGCTACACAGATGTCATACAGTCCGGACGGTCAGTCTAGTGATAGGCTTTGTAAGATGCGTATGTTGAATTTCTATTGTGTATTGGATTGTTTAAAATATATGTTGATGCATGAATTAAATTATATAAGCTTACCCTGTGTTTTCCTTGTGTTGTCTTGTTGTACGTCCGTCCTTGTCGTTACAATGATCATCCGCGTGGATGTGAGCAGAAGGAGACGCGCTCCTGGAAGAGGCGCTGGAAGAAGAGAATTTGGTAGAAGTTGAAGTTAAGACCGAACAGTAGAACGTTCGTCAGTAGGGTAGTTTTGTATTGAGGCGGTCTTTCCCCTCTTTGTCATCTTATTATATATGACCGTTCGATATTCTGTTTTGTAAACCGTTCGGTCAGACTCGTGCTTATGTATTGTTTTTATATAACAACTCTCTCACTCTGTAAGGCCGTTCGGTCATGAGTGTACGTCATTCTAGTGTAAGACTGAACTGAATTATTATTAATTGTAATCATTCTACTATATAGTATATTGCTGTATTTTTGGGATGTTACAATATGTATTTTAGAAACTTTTCAAATATTGAAATTGTGCTTATTATTTTATAAGAAATTACATATCAATTCAATATATTTTTTTATAATACTTACATATTGTTTATAAAATTATATGATTTCATCATCAATCATTTCACTGTCTAAACCCTTTTAAAAAAAGCTTAAAATGAGTTGAATATGAAGTGAAAATGGTCATATAAGTTGGATATATATTTATATATATTATGTGAAAGAGATAAAAGTTCATGAGTATCCGAGTACATAGGAGGTTAGATAATTTATGATGATAGATGATAGATGATGATTGATGAGAAGGAAGTGCAAAGAAATTTGAATCACAATGAAAACAACACCTTCCAGAAGAATATAACAACTCATGATTTGGTGTAGTTTTCCCAGACATTACCATCATGCATTTTAACAAAATAATTCAAATCACCTTTCTTTTCTTTAAACAAACCCAAGTCAAATAGCTAAGTGGTTAGTTACATAATAATTACATATAAATCATAAAAAATTGCCACTATATAATACATACAGTTACAGTGTTATTTTCAGAAAAAAGTAAGTGCACAGAAAATACTTTAATTCTCAAAAACGACAATTTATGTTGACTTTCTTTTGAAAATTAGCTTGCTATATGATTTTATTTTTATAATAGATTAATTCTTTTTAGCTTCATATTCAAAATATTTCAAATGATGCTCAGAATTTTCTATTGTTGGTTACAAGTTGGAAAGAAGTGTGAGGAAGATGTGAATGGAAAGAAGAGGAGGTTGGGACCCGCCAAAGAGTTTTGAGTTTAAAGCATAAGGGATGGAGAAGAGAGAGAGAGAGTATCCGACATGGTAACAATACAACCAAAAACGTTAACACTTAAAACACAAACTTGTTTAGGGGCCACTCTTTGGGGCGCCATTCTCTTTTTCCTTTCAAAAAGCAAAGCTACTATCTTTCCTTTTCTATTCTCTCTCTCTCTCTCTCTCTCTCCTTCTCTCTCTTTCTCATTGTTACCCTGTTGGTGGATAGCAAAACTTCAGCAACCCCTTTGCATCTGATCTCAGAATCCAAACTCAAGTACCAATTTTTTGTCATTTCATGATCTGTAAGTTCATGTTTTGTTTTTGTCTCTTTTTGGTTAGCTTGCTTTTCCCTTATAGCTTACAACTAGAAAGAAAAAAAAAAGGATAAAAAATGTGATAAGCTGGTATAATAGGGTTTAGTTTCATTGTTAATGTGGCTGTGTCAGATTTTTATTTTTATTTCAATGAGTTTAGTGGGTAGAGTGGATCAGTGGTATCTCAATTTATTAGTTTCTGATTTGGGGTATGTCTTTTTTGTTAATATTTTATTCTGTGAGTGAATGCTCCTTTCCTTTTGGGTTGTTTGTGAAAATTCATTGGACTGCTTTAAGTGGAGCATAACCTGCTATACTGTTGTTGCTAAAGATTGCATTTTTTTTTTTGTCACAGAGGTGGTAGATCGTGAAAATGACGAGGATGACCCGTGATTTTGGGGATACGATGAAGAAAGATGCAGTGCCTGCAGTGTCGGCCGATGTAATATTTGCTTCTCTTCGGTTTCCTAATTACAAAATAGGGGTTAATAATCAGATCATGGAGACAAAGGGTGATCCGAAAGTGCTATCTATGAAGGAGGTTGTTGCACGTGAGACTGCACAGCTGTTGGAACAGCAGAAACGAATGTCTGTTCGGGATCTTGCCAGTAAATTTGAGAAGGGTTTGGCAGCTGCTGCCAAGTTGTCTGAAGAGGTCATAGTTTTATATTTAGAATTCAACTTATTTTTGATGTAATGCTTAATTTTGGAGCGCATTTCAACTTGAGAATTCTATTATGAAATTTGTTTTTTGATTTTTACTTACTGAGATTATCAGTGTTCATAATTTGCAGTGCACTTCTTGTTGTTTTCATTACTAATCTTTTTGTATGGTGGTGGAATTCAGGCTAGACTCAGAGAAGCAGCTTCACTGGAAAAACATGTTCTTTTGAAGAAGCTTCGAGATGCATTGCAATCCTTAAAAGGGAGAGTGGCAGGAAGAAACAAGGAAGATGTAGCAGAGGCTATTGCTATGGTTAGGTCCTATTTCAGACGTACTTTGTTTGTGCTTATACCAAACTAACCATTTATTTATCCTTGTATTTAATACAAAAGTCATATGAAGCTGATAGTATATTCTAAAGTACGTTGATTATAGTATCACCATCAGACAACTTTTTCTCTCTAAAAGTTAAATTCCTTGAGGGTGTGGTAAGGGGAGGAGTGATGACAGGACAATTAGTCTGGATTTTTAAGCAAAAGAGAAGGGAAGAGTGAAGAGTACCATTTGGCATATGCAAGGATTCCATATAGTGTGTGCTCTTTTATTCATATTTAAGGATCCATCTAAATGATAACACTTTCTTTCTGGAGGCCGGGTTTGTGTGACCCCTGTTGGCTAAAATGGAAAACACAAAACTGTGATGTAATACTAACTGGTAGTTGGTGGTGATAACATATGAATGCTTAAATCATTTAGATATTATAAATGAAAGTACTGGATATAATTTTATGCTCTGCATACTACTGAAAATGATTAGATTTATACCTCTAGGACTAGGAGATCTGATCGGCAAGTATTGTACCCTGCAGTCATTACCTATAAAGTTGAGGATACATGTTCTACAGATAAGATCATATACTATCAAGAATGATTTTCTGTAACAAAACATTAGAGTCATTTATAGGCTGTGACCTTACTAGCAGTGGACAGTGGCTAATGAATAAATTTATTAATTATTTTAGCTTGAGAAGATAAGATAATAGCTTTTTTTGGAGGTATAAACATGAGTCTGTCTTTGAGATGGTTGAGGATACTTCTCTTTGAAGTTCCTTTCTATACATCTTCCTTGTGTGCCGGCATGTGAGTACTTCCTTTTTGTCAAATTTTTGAAGAGCATTGTGTCCCTTCTAAATTAAATTTTGTTTGATAAGTGATTGCATATAATGTACCACTTGCTGTATGACTAATAAGTCAGTTATGGCCTTTTATTACCATTGATTGGTTGCATCATGTATTTATATTTGCTTATTTCAGTATACTGTGCAACAAATTATCCTATTAAGTTTAGAGTTGCTGATTCATTTTAGGGTCATTTGAACTCTACAGTGTAAAATAACTGTCACAGAATAGTGTAGTTGGTGATTAAGGATGAATAATAGTTCTTTTATAATATAAATCACAGTATTATTCTCTTGATGTTTTATATTTTTCTAAAGGAGTTGCTTCAACAAATATCCAGCAAGAGCACTTGCTTTTTCATATTGCTTTTGTTCTGTCAGGATAGGTCAGAATAAATACTTCAGGTGCAGGACCTGGGTTTGTGGTAGGGATGAATGGGAAGTGAAGGGAAAGCTATTGATGACAACATATGGGATAGTTTTTCTTAAAATTTGCATCATCTTAAGTTTTTGTTATTTATATAATATATTCACTGCTTCACCTCTCCTGTGCTGAAGTTACAATCTTCTTCTATGGGTCATTTATTCCTGCATCAGTTTTTTTGTGATTATGATAAACTGTAGGTTATTTGATGCATTCTGCAGGTTGAAGCTCTAGCAGTTCAGTTGACTCAAAGGGAAGGAGAACTAATCCAAGAGAAGGTTGAGGTGAAGAAGCTAACAAATTTTCTTAAACAGGTGATGCTTTTTGTTTTTAATTTATTTTTGGTGATATAGGGTGAAATTTGATGAGAAATAAAAATTTAAGGTTTGTTGTACAGACAGAGCATGTTATATTTACTGAAAATTCCATGGCCAAAGAAAGCAAAACGAGAACAATAACATTACAATGTACATAAATGTATAACAGTACTCTGATCCTTCGTTGTCTGTTATAAAGTCCCTAAACGAACTATGATGTCTATTTATATATTTGGTATAAAGATTCCCTATGAGTGTGCTTTGCTTCAACTGCTGATGTCAAAGGACAACATAAACAGTGCAGTGCTATAAATTGAGGAGCATCATATTTCTGTTTCTAAGGGAGACTATACTATTGCAAGAATGATCTGAGAGTATTTGTTATCTCAATATCAACACATAGCATGTTTATAGTTATTACATATAATAATGTATATGCAATGAAAAAAATGTTGTGTACTGCAAGCCTGCTACTGTGTCTGTCTATTAGCGTATGGGCTGTCTACTTTTTCCAGGGAATGAAACCTCTCAGCTCAGTTTATTCAACATTTTATCAGCATGATGTATCGTTTATTATGAATGAATGTTAGAGTGAGTGACAAAATAAATTTCTTTCCCACTGTTGAGGCTTTAAATTCATTTGTAGGCTTCTGAAGATGCTAAGAAACTTGTGAATGAGGAAAGAGCTTTTGCTCGTTTTGAAATAGAAAATGCCAGAGCAGCAGTTCAGAGAGTTGAGGAGGCACTTCAGGAGCATGAGAGAATGTCTGAAGCTTCAGGGAAGCAGGTTTGGATCATTCCTTCTTCCATAATCTTAAGTGTATTTTTCTCTCAATTCAAATACATTTGCTTTAAATATAATGAATTTATGATATATGAAAATATTAGTCCATTATTGAGGCAGGTCTTCAGTTAATATTACCAAATTCCAACTAGTTACTTGAGCTTTAATTCTCAGTTGCCCTCTATCAGTTACTTGGAACGGAGTTCTTTTAGAGAATTTTATGTTTCTTTTGAATTAGATGATGTTTCTCACGCCAAATTTTGGGTTATTATAGGCATTTCCATGCCTATATCATTATCTTCTTTACAAAACTACAGAACTGTATTCTACATTTTAAATCTAATCCTCCTTGGAATTTTCTCTTTGGAAGAGAGCTGAATGCTGCCAGAGTAATGTGTTTCAATCCTTCTTGCTTTTTCTTGATTTACTCGCATTCTTCCTATCAACAAAGTGATTCTTATGCAGAGCGTGTTTCAAGTCCAGTGAGTATTTTCAGTTTCTTGATCTGTTTACTAACAGGGAAAAGTTTTCTTTAGGCAACTTCATATAAAATCTAAAACTCCCTGTATGATATAGCTTTTCATTTATACTGCATTGCTAATTAATATATTTCTAGATGGTATATGTATGTCGGATTCTCCCCTCTGGAATATGATATCTGGTATTCTGAATGAATCATCGGGTGTGGCCCTTCACTAATATCAATGAGTGTTGCCATTTCTTTTCAAAGTTTTAGGGATAAAACAAGGATACCAGATTGTTGGTTGGATTAGGCATTTTTGAATTTCTTTTTGTTGTGCGAGGTTGGAAAAAATGTGTTTTCTTAAGGGCCAATCTTGGATCATATATTTGTTTTTTGTCACAGTGCTTATTGCTTCCCTTTTTTGCCATGCCTTTGAATGTTTCAGAGGTGTTTACATAATTTCTGACGTATGGAGAGACTAGACAGTCTTACGCATTATTGATTCTTTCCCGTATTTTTTAAATGTTCCTCTAGTTGTTCTTTACTGACTTGCTCTTATATATTATTTTATTTTAAAACTAATTATCAATTAAGGAAAACTTTTCAATAATCATAGTATTCACTGCTTGCATGCAAAATGTAACTGTTGATATTGCCGTGCTGCATCAACCAAGTATTTTTCATTTTAACAAAATTTAGTTCTATGGGAACTTTAGGACCTGGATCAATTAATGAAAGAGGTTCAAGAGGCACGGAGAATCAAAATGCTGCATCAGCCAAGCAAGGTACACATTGTTCCTTTGTTATTATTTCATCTCCTTATAGATCAATATTTAATGTTCTTTTCTCTTCATTGTAGTACCCTGATCCCCATCTCTTTGTTGTTTGTATATAATTTTAGGTTATGGATATGGAACATGAGCTTCGAGCATTAAGGGCTCAACTTGCCGAGAAGTCTAGACTTTATCTTCGTCTACAGAAGGAGGTGTGCCTACGATCTTAAGTCATTCTGAAGTGCTTCTGAATTTTTTCTGTTGACTGATTCTGTGAAGTACATTTCTTTAATGCACAAGGCTTCAGAACTACTTGTTTATTCTTCTGTATGAGATGTGTTTCTCTGCGTGTATAGTATGTATATGTTGTGTGTATACTCACTAGAATCGTATCATCAATTTCTCAAACCTGATGAGCATCACTTGTTGGAATTAATGACTAAAATGAAATAAAAATGTATTCACAGCTTTCATATTCCTTCCTCGAGACTTTGGGATTTTTGAAGGTCTTATATGGTAATGGTTATTGTTTGGACATCATCATTAAAGTATACTTTTGTTTGAATTGAATGATATGTTTTTTGATATAGTTGAGGAGTGATCCGATTGTCTTGGTAAGTTTATCATTGATTTTCTTCCATTTCTCTTTTCAGTTATCAAGGACAAAGAAAGGAGAAGAAAATGTTCCCCATTTATATGAATTAGAAGGATCTGAAACGCTAGGTTCATATTTGCAGATTCAACCTTGCTCTGATAATACCCCTGAACTTTCAAAGTGTTCCATTCAGTGGTATCGTGTAGCAACTGAAGGAGCCAAAAAGGAACTTATTTCAGGTATCAATTCATAGGGTTTTGCATTTTAAATGATAATGTTTTGGAAGTCAACATTTTCTATTGGATTGCCTTTTTCTTTAAAGTTGATCGTGCAAATCAATTGATTCATTGCTTACTCTGTTATCTACTTCTGATATACCATGGTTGGGTATTGATGTTAACATAGCATTCATTGTTCGGTAGGACATTTCTTTAGTGTTTATAGAATTATAGCAAATCAGGTAGCCCCTAATTGAACAAAATACGCTCAATATATAATTGATATACTCTTTTTCATAATAATTCTACAAACTTGTGATAGGAACTGGATCAGAGATTAGGAAAATATTTTTTATTTTAATGTACTCAGGGCAGGGTATTGAAGAACAACTGTTCTATCCCCATCTCTAAGTTAAGTATGCTATACTTTCTCAACGTCCTTTATCTAAAGGCAACATGTATCTTTCATACTGTCTCACCTAACTAAGTAATGTACCCAACTAGCACGGTTACCTTTTAACTTATGATTATTATCACATTTTTTCCTTTACACTTTGTTCACTTGAATGGATTTGGGGGAGAGTGATTGAATGAATTTGAAGGTAAATTTTTTTGTTGTTTATTTGAGTGGATTTAGAGGTAAGTGAGAGTAGATTTGGAAGTAATTTGTTTTAATCTGTCACATCAATCAAATCCTACACTAATTTTCACAAACTTTACTTCCAAATCCACTCTCACTTACCTCCAAATCCACTCAAATAAATAACAAAAAAATTACCTTCAAATCCTCTCAAATCCATTCAATCACTCTCTTCCAAATCCATTCAAGTGAACAAAGCCTTAGAGTAAGAAAAATTAACTTTTTCTCCCCAAAAAACTCTCATGTACTTGCTACTTTCTGAAACTGTTTTCTGTCAAACATTTCAGCTTCAAAGCATCTGTCCACACGATTACTCTCTTATTTTGTGTTATATATCAGGTTGCTTAAGTATTCAACCTTCCTGGTACGAAGCCTTGTAAACTATAAACTGAACACAAATCTTCAAACTTCTAAGTAAAAGAGGAATAGTCAATTATATGATCAACAAAATGTGAAAGTAATCAGTGTACCACTTCAAGAGGGAGAGAGAAAACGTTTCTGATCTGAAACTGTAATATATTTTTCGGAGTTCAAATCATACAAACTATCTTCTCTATTAAGCTAACTGATTGCAGTTAGGTATACAACTTGTATGCCTGAAATACAACCAATACCAGAGTGTTTGGAAGCTATGTAACAATATCTTAATAATAACAGTGTTACAGAACAGTATTATAATGGTAAAAGAGAAGCAAACATATGAAGGCACTGGAAAATTGTATGTTATTTGCAATAGAAAGGAAACTACAAAAGGAGGAAACCTCCATTTGCTCGGAGCGTAGCTCCTCTAACAGAAAATCTGATCAGAACCCCTCTTCCGTCTGTTTCATGAGACTAAAATAATAAAATTATTCTCCCTCGTCTAACAACCTCCCCACTACTCATGCCAACTCCTTCAGTTAAGTAATTATTGCAACAGAAATGTTTTGTTGGAAGAAAAATTTAGAGAGAGTACAGTTACATATGAAGATACAAGCTGGTAAGAAGAGAAGATACTTCGAATTTGCAGTGGGTGATATAGTTTGGTTAAGCTGCAACCATACAGGCAGCATTCATTGGCCTTGAGGAAGAACCAAAAGCTGGGAATGAGGTGTTTTGGACCATTTGAGATAATGGGCTGTGGCTTATAAACTCAATTTACCTAGCTCTGCTTTGATCCACCCAGTGTTTCATGTATCAGTTCTGAAACCATTTAAAGGAGATGCATCTCAACCTTATATGCCATTCTTGCTGCTGACCAATGAATAGGGTCCATTACTTCAACCAATACGGTGGGCAGCAACTTGGGAGAATGTAGTAGTGATACAAAGCATTGCCGCAATTTCAATCTTGAGGACAAGGCTATTTTTAATGGAGGGAGAATTCTAAGGGAGTCAAGTACAAAAACAGCGGATAGAAGTGAGGGACTAATCAGAAACAGGCAACAACCAGAGTTAGTTGGAGGAAAAGGATATTTGGCACAGGACCAGAGGAGTGGTACACACAAGAGTGAGAGAAGATTTCCAATAAACAGTGGGGTGACTATGTGGGGAATGGATTATATAAGTGAGTGGAGAGGGGAAAAGTGTGGTGTATTGACCCTTCTCTTGTCTCTGGATTTCTCTCTCTGTCTCAGTTCGTATTTTTCTGAAATTCTGTGTTTTTTTTGCTGCTGTATGTGTCGTGGCTCACATTGAGTTGCCCTCTTCATTGTAAACAAATCCGTCAAGTGCTATTCGCTATCTCCTTTCATCCTCAGATTATTACCAATACCCCTGTTGATATCTTCCATTCTTTTAGATGTCAGCTTTCCATTGAAGGCACCATTTTTGTCATTAACCTTTTGTCTATCTAGCCGACCTGTTATTGCCATGTTTTGTCTATCAATAAGTTTCATTTTTCCAAGCAAAATTCTCACTGGTTGTTAAATTTTTTCCTAGTAGAGACGTTCACATTGATTGCATGTTGTTACATGTGAAAGTAATGAAAATTAGGTCCAGGGTTAATTTCCCTTGTGTAGAAAATACAGGTAGGGTAATATATTTATAATGAAAAATAATATATTTTTTTTGTCTATTATACATTGTGTTAGCCAGACTTAACTGTTGGAAGCGCTTAATCTATAAAGTTTACATTCAAGATGCATGGTGGTGGAATATTAATCGTTATTAAATTTCATATCTAGCATCTGTCCTGTCTTGCCGATAATGTAATATATCTTTTCTGTTATCAGGAGCTACCAAGTCAGTTTATGCCCCTGAGCCTTTTGACGTTGGACGCTTATTGCTAGTTGATATTATTTCAAAAGGCCAGGAGATTACATTGTCAACCACTGGTCCAATTGATCCAGGTTTGCTTTGGTTCCCATACCAAGTCTACTCTTTTGATTTAGTATTGATTTACGAATTATTTCTATGTATTTTCTGATATTTGAACTAAATGTTTTGTATTATTAATTTACAAATGGACTTGGTTCTTTGCCCAATCAAACTATTCAATTATTTCGTATTCTTATTCAGCTGCTGGTTTGGGAACCTATGTTGAGGCACTTGTGCGAAAGCATGATACTGAATTCAATGTATGTCGTTATGTCCTTTTCAACTTGATATATTTCCTTTTTCTTAGCTAATTGTATCATATGTAAGCATCTGTGTATGCTAATCATTTTAGTTGTCAATGTTATATAAGCTTGTCATTCGTTCCTTGTGATGTCTATTATATAGCTCATTGACCATGTTATTGTGCAACATAGAGTGCTTCTAAGTTGTTGGATTGGATGAGGGAAATAGAGTTTATAAAGGGGGGCATTATCAAGTCATAATCCAAATAGTCAGGCCTGTTAACTAACAGTTATTCTTTTTTCTAACCTTAGTAAACGACAATCCATTCCATTCTGGTGCTTGTAACAGGTGATTGACCAACAATTGAAATTCCATTTTTCTTGTACATTTTGTTATGTACAGTGTCATAAATGTGAGGCAATCATCTGGGGATTTTTCTAATTGAAGATATTAAAATCAGATACTAGTTGAGTTCGTTTTGTCGAGGTGGGGTGGGGTGATTCTTGCAAAGGAGTCCTTTGCAGGAGTGAATTTCTTGATAGCATAAGGAAAAAGTAGGCAACTCTTAGGTTGGCAGGGTGCTATTGTTGAAAAATCTATAATTTTTGGATCAGTACTTTAAGTTTAACCTTCTATGGGTGTGATTGGACTGAGTAGGCATGTGCGTTCGGATAATAGCTTAAAATCTTAATTCAATATGCTCGTAAGTTCTAAGCCTGTTGTGCAGTTGTGATTGTCAAGTTGCGCAGAGTTTTCACCCAGTATATATGGTTGTTCTTGAACAAATTTCAACTAAAAGTAGTGTCGAATTGTCAATAACTATAGTTGTTTGTTTGCACTTTGTTAACTGTAATAATAATAATATTGACACATTGCAGGTGGTTGTAACTCAGACTGGCTCAGACCATCCAACTGAATCTATTCATGTGCTCCATGTTGGAAAGATGAGGATGAAACTTTGTAAAGGAAAGACAACAATTACCAAAGAATACTATTCTAGTTCAATGCAGGTATTCAAATCGTGGTCGCTCAATTGTATATAGTTCTTGGTGACAAGACACAACTAATAGTTTTTTTTTCTTTTTTTTTTTTTGCATTTTATCATTCTCTAGCTTGTTGGTCTTAGTAACAAGAACAATGTGATGAATACTGATGTTCTGGCAGTCTATACCTTGAGCGATTTAGCTATATTTCTGTATGAAATATGTTGGAGATTTTATATTGACTACAGATAAGACAAAATGATAATATGAGTAGATCTAAATCTCATTATACAAATCAGTTTTACGAGGTTGAGTTAGATTTGAAGTACAGTTTCCAATACGATTGTTGTTGTACTTTAATGTATTATGCTTGTTTTGTTTTCTTCAGCTTTGTGGAGTTCGAGGAGGGGGAAACGCTGCAGCACAGGCAGTGTTCTGGCAACCGAAGCAAGGTCTTTCTTTTGTTTTAGCTTTTGAGTCAGAGAGAGAACGGAATGCAGCCATCATGCTTGCAAGGAGATTTGCATTTGACTGCAATGTATGTCTTCCTAAACTATTTATACTCACTTGATTTATACTGGATGGATTTGACCCTTTTAAAGTTTAGGTTTCACTTTAGAAATGTTAGAGTGTGGAATGATATATTTGATTGGAAAATCTTTCAACATGTATTTTATACATGTGCATGTATTTTAATAACAATGTCAAATTTTGCAATCAACAGCTATCATTTACACTCTACCCTCTAAAGTGCACCCAGAAAAAAGTAGTGTTTATCGGTTTGGATTGAATCATGATTTAGAGGAATAAAATCAGAGACTATCTTTTAGAATTGAAGCATTTTATCATCCATTCTCAAACCTTGTTTAACCTCTTGGTTTTGGTTGGTATATTTGTAATGCAGATTATTCTTGCTGGACCTGATCACAAAGCTCCTTTAGAAACGTAATGTCTCACCTTGAATATTATTTTTCTCAACTGTAATTATTTGAGTTTTCCTTGTATTATAAGTGTGTAACCAGTGAAATGTGCCTTTGGATTGTGCTTAAGGATTCATACCTTGGGGTTTGAATTCCTTTATTCAATTTTCTTTCACCAACACCAGGGCATGTTTTTGTTTGCCTTTGTGAGTGACACTTGATAAAGTTTTTAGAGCCTACATTATAGAATTGGTGGAAGCTATGTCCATTGTTTGAGGTGCTAATTGATTGTATTTGATTGATCCAATTACTGTTAAAATACTTGCGTTGTTAGCAAGATTTTGTGAAACTTCTTCACTGTTCAATATTCTGCAACTACATTTACTTCAAAGTTGGAGTATCCTAATATGAATATGAAGACAATGACATGAGTATAGTTTGACCTTTTAAACTGTAGCTTTTCAAGGGAATTAATCTTTGGAGGACATAAGCTGTCATATATATCAATGCTTTATTCTATATTTTAGCATGTAGTTTAGGAGCTTTTGTTCTCTTAACATGAAAAAAGTATATATATTTTTGTAAATATTTATAAGTATTATAAATGTTTGTAAAAAATAGGTATGTTCTGTAGATGCATTTCATACCATCATCGGAAAGACTAAAATACCCTTGTAATTACGTCATACTACTGTAGCGGCGGTTGTTGTTATCACTAATGAAGTTCTACTTGCATGATGATCCATCCTTCACTTAAAACTTACTTTGTAACATATGCTCTCAACAAAGCTAACAATGAAATATGAGAAAACCAGCAATTGAACAAATTGCAAATGGGAAATTCTTAAATTAATATTCTTTAACTTCACTCCACTTCTTATTTTTTATGTATTACTATGCTTACAAATATAAATAAATAAAAACAAATGTTTTACACTAAATAAAAAATAAAGAATAAAAATTTATTATAAATTTAAGTTAAATACTTTTGCATTGGTGCACTCCCTCTTAATAAAAGAATTAATTATATTTTAGTAACGAAAGAGTAATAGTTTATTATTAACACACTTTGTAAATTATTATATTATATTTCTTATTTTAATTTATAGTAGTTTAAATTTATTTTGTGTTTTCTTTATCAAGCTTTGCATAAGGTGTCTATTTATAATAACTAACTTTCCGTGAAACATGTTATATATTATGTATCAAGTAAAAGAATATGTGACATGTGGAACATGTGTTATGCACTTAACCCAAGATGTGAAGCACATTAGATGCCCCCGCATAGTAACATATACTTACATTATACAACCCACAAAGAGCATAAACACATGTATCATAAGACAATGAGATTTCACTGAATCAATTTTCAACAAAAAAATAACTTTGGTTCAAGACAAATCTATTGAGTAAGAATCACTTCAAGTTCTAATGCGTCCATCATAGGCTTAACCAGCAATCAATTCAATTAAATCCAAACAATAAAAGAACTTGCACCTTCGAAAAACTTTTGTAATCCTACGTGATGACCGGCTGATCCTCAACTAATCCCCTATCTTACGTAATATAAAGGTGTTTTTGTTTTTTCATGATGATTCTTGGACAACTATATTTTCCTATTGTTATCTCAATAATTTCTGATAACATAGTCTTGCACCCTAAGCTCTTTGTAATCAATCTTCTTCGCTTGAGACCAAAATTATTGGTCCTTGTTTGGAGCCACAAACAAAATTTTTAGATGCTTTACATGTTATTATTTATAATATATGTTCTAATTATGTTTTAACATTATTAAATATATTGTACAATCGTTTGGTCAAGACTTACTAAAATATGTAACATCTCATTGTAATTGGTTGGTCAAGAAATTGGTTAACCGATCACCCAAATGCTTCAATATCACTAATAATCAAATTTAGAGATAAAGTATGTTTATCAGTTATTGGATTATGATTAAGCTTATGCTAATTATAAGTTCATCTCAAAATCTATAAATACGAGTCTCAAGTAAAGAGGTAGATGACTATATTTATTACGAATTTAAGACTTTATTGTTATAATTGAATGATCATATTACTGACTTAATAGATATCCACCTACACAACTTGGACAAAGAGTAAGAAGAGTGAAGAACAACTTGGACTTTCAAGATTGTTGATATGGGGAGTTTTGTCTCTTTATATCTTTGTTTTTTATGATGAATGGTTAAAAGATTAATAATGGTTTATTGCACAACAAAATGACATAATAATTGTTTATATCTTTATCATGTGTATGCTAGATGATTGAATCCAATAATGTTGAATGATTCAAGTTTAAACCAGATGAAAAATATTATTTTTGGTATAGATAATCAATTAAATAAAGTATGTAATTTGTTAGATTTAGCCAGATCACTTAGAAAGCTAACAAGGGACAAATTGCTCTGTTATAATCGATTATGTAGGGTACATAACCGATTAAAACAGAGAAAAAACCATAATCTGTTATATAAGTGAGATAATATATTAAGGATGGCAAATGGATGACTAATATGGTTAAGTGTTGAAATAATCGATTACATAAGTTTGATAATCGATTAAAACAGAAAGAATACTCTAATCCATTACATAGATAGCATAATTTGTTAAGACTGTTCAATGAAACAATAATAGGCTTAAGTGTTTAAACAATCGATTACACACATAAGATAATATGTTAAAACAGAAAAGAAAGTATAACATATTACATAAATAACATAACCGATTATACTACAACATGATTTGAAAATCCTATATATATGTGACTTGAGATCTGTTTCCTATAACATTGACATTTTCAAATACTGACAAATCTTTTGAGTTTGTGTACAGGTGCTCTCAAAGACACGTTCTTGGAGGAATCAAAGCATTCTTGGTGATCAAACTACAAGGATTCATTCAAGGTAATTAGACTAATTGTTTCTTATTAATTCTACACTTTGAAGAGTGTGTTCAAGATCAGGTTCTTCAAACAATCTATATTGTGTACCTGTGCGGGGATAGTCAGGTTTAAGAGAATGGGTCGCTCTTTGTATTTGTAAGAGATTGAGAGTGTTCATCTTTTGTGTTGCTATTTTGATTTTGAGTGGTGAGAGGAGTGCATTGAGAGGGTTGTCTCTATATTCTTGTATACTCAATCATTATAGTTAATTCCCTTGAATTAAAGATGTTGAAGGAGGACTAGATGTAGGCTTGTACTAGCCAAACATAGTATAGATTGTTTGTGTGTTGATCTTTTTCTACTCTACTTATTGATTCATTATTCTTTTTTTATTGATTTCAAAAAGCCAATAACGCATAAAGATTTCAAAAATATTTTCAAAAAGGGTTAATCCAATTCAACACCCCTCCTTCTTGGCTTGAGATATAAGGCCTTTCTTTTCTTAAGTTACTCGAATTTTAATCGATTGTATTCAAAGCTTAATTGATTAAATTGATCCTGATGACTCACGTTAAAACCAAATTCCACATAATAAAATCGTCCATGTCATCATGTATATTGTGTATCACGTCAACACCCATTGATATTTTTATGTCCATTTAATGTAAATGACTTATTTATTACGTATTTTTAAAATTAAAGATCCAATTGAGATGACTTAAAACGAGAGGAACAGATTGAAATTATACAAATATGAAGACTATCTAGGGTTTAACCTTTATATAACATAACTTGTTCCTTATACAACATCCTAATACAATCAGGTGTAACTTGTTCTTATTAGTAGAAAATTAATATGATTTAAATGAGTGGTTGTTGTACGAAGTAATGAGATTTAACACACTGCATTCAAAGTTTGGGGACCTATGGTAAGTAGAGCAGTTATAATGATTTACTATTGCACATAACTAATAGCTTCTTGCTGTTTCATTTTTATCTATTATAAAAGATCCTTTCATGTACTTCGAAAATAAGAGTATTTTTAATTAAGTGTTTATTTGATTTTATTTATTAAGTATTGAATATTATATTTTTTAACTGATTTTTTATTGTATAAATTTTATTTTGTTTAAGTGATTTTTAACATTTTCATTAAAAATACGTTGAATAATGAGATTGTCATAAAATTATTTTTATAACTTATATATATATATATATATATATATATATGTATATATATATATATATAATATAAATATTTTTTTAATATTGGTGTATTTTATGTATTTGGCACCTTAAAAATTGTATATATTTATTTTGACACCTTTAAAATATTTTGTGAAGATTTCTCATTAATTATCATGTCTTTACATACCAGAAAGAAATAAACATAATTATCATTGATACAGGTGATACAGGTGTTGTTATTTGACACATTCTTAATGTAAATAATAAGAGTCAATTGTTATTTTATAGAGTATAATATTATTTTATATTAATTATAAAATTTCATATTTATTAACATAGTAATAAAAACAAGATTACTGTCCCATAAAACATTGAATAATAGAAATTCAGATAAAACATATAAAAATCATTAAATACTTAATACACTACAATTTGTTTTTTAGAAAATTTATTAAAACTACTTTGTAATAGATTTTAAACTTAATTAATCTTAAAATATATAATAATTTTTTTTTCTAGAACAAAATTAATTATTGTTTTACATTAGTTTTTTTATATCATCACAAAATATTGTATTCATTAACCCTTAAGACCCTTACGAGATAAATAAGATAGATAATGTAACAAGATCACTCTGATTAAAAAATTAAATGAGAAAAGCTCATAAAAAATATCAAAATTTTAAATACTCAGTGCACTAAAAAGAATTAATAATGCTCAATTAAAAATATCTAAATTTATAATAAATTCTAAATTTTAATGTTAAAAAAATATCTTAAATATTTTTTTTAAAAACAAATATCATGACCGATTTATAATAATTTTTAATCAATTCAAATCTTACTTCATTTTGTTGTGTTTAAAGTGGTTCCAACTCACCCAACCTTTTCTTCTCTGGCTTTATTCCATCTTCATTCACAAATAAAGCCGGAGTCAAATTGAAAGAACTAACATATACTAAAATCAAAATATGTGAAAATTTAGTCGATTTTATACAACACCAACACACATTTTAAGGTTTGTAAATGCATCTTTTTGTTTAATTTAACAAATCTAAATTATAAGTACCTAAATTACTCTTTACATTTCCCTTGTTTATCCTTAAAATATTTTAACAAAGAATATTCAGTAAAACCAAATTTATAGCTTAAGTAGTTAACATTACTTGATATTTAGTACGTTCTGAATAGAATAACAGAATAAAAGGTATTTGGTGAGTCAATAGTGTATCAGGCAAGAATAGATACAGGGAATTATGACATTCAAAACTCAGCAAGTTTTTGCTTTTCCAAGCAACCAAACAATCTTACAAAGAACTGAAGCACACAGTCATAGAAATTGAAACTTTAGTCATATACCCACTCTATTCAAGAACCTAATTCATGCTATGAATCATAATCTAAATCATTTCTATGTATAAAACAAAATCTACGTAAGGATGAATAAATCTTAAAAATATTTTCTTGATACAGAGAAAATGTACAAAACTAACCACTTGTAGCTTTCTAATATCTAGTTTCTAATAATCTACTTACAGTTTCAAGCATTCAGAAGCACAAATTTCCCTTTACACTTCTTTTTTGTACAGCAAAATCTCTTTAACTTCTAGCTAACTCTCCACTCTTTCTGATATATATCAGATACAAATGCAACAGCAATTTGAGTCTGTATGATATATAAATATATGTATGTATGTACCTGTGTACGAGACACATGAGGACCAAAATCTATCTCTTATTGTGTAAAGGGTTGGATCCTGTGGGCACTGTTCTCTTCTGAAACTGAAACTCTGTACCTCTGGTGATTGGAGAGTTGGGCCATGGATGAAGAAGGGTTGAAGAGGAAGAGGAAGAAGAAAACTTGGTCCTAATGGCATGAGATGTTGTTGTGAGGAAGAGAAAAATGGTGAAGAGAAGGAGCAAGTGGCAGTGCTTCATCTTCACAATTTACCAATTCTTTAGAGGAACAAAATCATGGGAATAATGCAAATTTGATGTGTGCCAAGATGGTTGTTTTTATAGACAAAGACATGTCAGACATTGTTTATGTCAGTCATATTTATCAACAATTTATCACTTCACTACACTCTCATGGAAACTCTTAATTACCTGTATGTGTTTGAGGATGCACTATGCAACCAGAGTGAGACATAATGTATTTTTTATTAGGTAAACATAAAAGAGTTCAATATTTTTTCTTCTTTAAATTATTATGAAAATTATATTTTATTTCTAAATTTAACTATAACATATTTTATCCATACATTTTATAAAACCTATAAAATATCTTTCTAGCAAACAATTATAAGGAGGTTATGTTGCACTTTAGTAAAACTTCGTTTGTTAAATGAAAAATATATTTATTAAAAATGATATTTTACGTGACTTTAAAGAAATAAAAATCTAAATACTTTATAATTTAATTTAAAAATAAAATATATATTTTTATAATAATTTAAAGACATATTTAACTCAAAATAAAATTATAATTATATATAAGATTTCATACTGAGCTGATATAAAATATAATATTGTCTAAAAGTAATGTAAAATATTTACAAGTCAGACACTTTCTTACATATGGAAGACTATGTCTCTTAAACAGTAAAAGTTATAAGAGTGAAAGAATTGAGTGTTTTTGCATAATGAAGAAATTTTGCACAAATGTTTGGTGTGTAATTAATTTCTATTTATGGACCTCACCAATAAAACATAGCTCAGATTGTGTAATGAATTTTGTAATAAAACATAATACTTTACCACCTACAGTATTAACACAAACTAGAAATAACGCACACTAAAAGCTCTAAGAAAGATTTATTGTATTTAACTGATAATATTCCTTAGCTATAAAAATAGAAAATATATTCTATCTTTTTGTTGATGAAAAACTCATGTTGGTGTATACTTGGTCAAATGTGAAAGCATTTTGCAATGTATTTTGACTTCTTGGGAGGACCAAAACATAGGTGTAACTAGTTTGCTTGCATGTTGTCATACATATTTTGAAGTCACTTAAAAGGCAAGTCAGAGTGCAACCCACTATTCACAAAATCTAGTTAACAAAAACTTAAAATGAAAAAATAAAACTTCAGTTCTTTGTAATTATTTTGCATATTTCTCTTGATTCATTTCCATAATAATAATCTTTTTTCTAGTAATATGAAAAGGTTATATGTTAATTTTTTTATGATTTGTAAAAATATTAAATTTAATTGAGTCGATCAACAACTTAGAAATATAATTTAAAAAAAAATAAAAAATAATGTTATTTTTGTTAAATTTTTTAAAAAAATTAAATGACTTAAATAAGTATAAAATGTATTAAAATTTCTACTTTGTTAAGATAAGATCGTCAAAGAACCCTTTATTTTTTAAGTTTAAATGAATCATCTAACGAAATAATGTTTATCAAAAAGATCGTGTAGAATAACTCACTTAATGCATTATATGTCTAAACAATATCCTACACGCAATACACTATCCTAAACGATATAAAGAACAGACTATCCTAAACGATATAGTAAACAAACTATTCTAAATGTTATATTAAACAATTCTAATTGTTTAAATCAGATGTACGAATAGTCCTTTTTTCTGTTGTGTAGTCTCTCTTTATTTGTGTAGATCCTATCAATGACAAAGTGTTTTATTCAAAGTTTTGTGTTGATTCACAAAGACGTTAAGAGATACAAAGAAATTCTAGGAATGTGTTTTCATGCTTTCTATCTAACCAATCACGAAAAAATTTCCTCTACAAAAACATAATAACATCTAACAATGTACAAAAGGCTACAACAACTCTACCAAAGTCAATGCTTTAGTGTAATAGATCTTTTTCGAAGTTTTCTATAAATAGAAGATTGAATGAAGAACAAAAGAATAATAACATCAACAAGAACAAATTTATTGCACATATTCTTACACTGCCAAAATTCTATACCTTTGATAGTGTATCATCTAGCATTAATTAAGAATATGATAAGTGCTTGGTATTAATAGATTTCAATGTTAATTTAGCACTTGTCTTGGTCTGATTGTATGTAAAATCCATGTTAGCTACCTCAATTTCCCTTATTTTACAGGAACTGACGAATTCAAGGAGTTAAACCTGTATTTTGAATGAAAGAAGAAATATTTAAACACATTTAAAGAAATATGTCACAACACGACAACAATAATTTGAGGGCTTGAGCCATGAAGAAAACCTAACAAAGCAAGTTTCCTCAAGCCTTGGCCTAAAGCTTAAACCATAAATTTCCCTTTTTCATGAAGTAACGTCACACAACTCTAGTCCAAAATTTCACTACTTAAGCCACAAAGGAAACCCACTAAGGGAGGAAACCTCATGACTAGAGCCATGGACTATTGCTTGCGCTATGCTGTCAGGGTCTATAAATATCAACGTGTTAGATAGATTTTAGAGACTTTGGAAACCCTTTTAGGACTTTAGTTTTATATACTTTTAGGGTGCTTTTAGAGAGACTCTAAAGGGTCATCTCACTCACATCCTTTGTAATCAATAAAACATATTTAGAGGATTGAAGAGATGTATTCTCTTCTTTGTTCGTACTTTTTCCTATCATCCATCAAGAGCTAAATTTCTATTGTGTTGGGGCATGATGTAGGTCATCTGAAGCTTTATGCTTTAAGGTAGATTTGTTGCAAGACAATGAAAATATGTGAAGTCAAGCTCCAATAACCATAGAAAGTCACTCCTTTATTAGTTTAAATAAATTTCCAAATTGAATTTACAAGATTTTCACAAAGACAAACATGTTTTATACACATCAACTCCTATGACAAGTCCCACCTTTGTAAACATTGGGCCTTGTTCCTTTGTTAACTTAAGTGGTCAAAACCCTATTCTACTTGGCTCAAAATACAAGGCCTAATATTATTCTACTATATGATGGCCCAAGAAAAGAAGAGCTTGACTTCACCTTTCATGGTTGACTCTTCTTGGATTTGCTTGGCCATGCTTCTTATGATTGGACCTTTGGCTAAGGGTTTGCCATCAAGAGTTTAGGCCAACTCTATGAGGAAGGTGGCTAAAGGAGACCACATGGGATGCTCTAGCCTTTGGTGACCTAAGATGGGTAGTATAACACAAGAATTGCAGTATAACATTACTCAAATTCAAAGGGGACTATAAAAGTGGTAGACAACTCTATTTATAGGCTAAGAGTGTCTCCAAATTGTAGAACCTAGACCTACAAACCCAAACTTGGCTAGCTTAGAGAACAAGGTGAAAAAATCATCTCCTTTAGGAAGAGGAGATGTGGCAAAAAAAATCTTCTCTATTAGGAGAAAGACATGTGGCCACTACCTATAAAAGAGACTTGGAGTCTAAGTCAGGGTTGTATCCTTTTCAAGACACCTCTTTTAAATCTAATTTATAGAAGCTTGCTTTGCCTTTTTATACGAACACCCTTAGGCTTTGTTTTATTACTAAGAGATCCCTCATGCTCACCTATATAAGAGGATCTTTAAGATTTGTAAAAAGGTTGAATATTTTTAGTTTATACATACATTTTGTTCAACCTTTGTGAGAGTGCTCTCTTAGGAGTGTTCTCTTAATTAGCCTTATATTGAGCTAAAACTCAAGTAGCAACATCCTTATTCATCTTGTCTTGGTGAGCCTTTGTATCCACCAAAGTGGCATGCCATCCTTGAGTTCCCCTCCACCTTTCATGGCTTTCATCTTTTATTCATCTTTTCTTCTCCTTTGATGCACGTTCATTTCAGAATATACCACATTTTAGGTTCTTGTTTACTATATAACATTGTTATCTTAATGTCTAGTAAAAATCTTCATGGAGTTTTCTTAATCACCAAAACATCATACAAAGCTAAACTCTAAAATGGGTATTTATCATTGCCCTGGGCCAAAATTCTAAATGGGTTGATCGAGCGAAAAATTGAGACTGATCAGCTCGGGCTAAAGGACAACTTTGGTTAAGTCAGGTTAAAGGTCATGATGGACCAACTCGAGTTAAAGGGTGAAACAGAGCGCCTTAGGAAGTACTTTGAGACGAGGTAGTCCAAACCAAAGGATAACACAAGTCAGTCTAGGACAAAGGTCAAGAAAATTCAGCCTAGAACAAAGGTTGAGACACATCGACCTAAGCAAAAGGTTAAGATTGACCAACCTAGGAACGAGGGTCGAGACGGGTCGACTAAGATGGAAGGTCAAGACGGGTCGTATAGGCCAAATGTTATATGGGTAAACGCGAGTTGAAAGGTAAGATGGTCATGTTAGTTCGACATAGAGACAAGTTAGCCATAGTTGAAGGTCAAGAAGAGTTTGTCATAGTCAAAATTTGCGACCGACCCGGACCGAATGTGAACACAGCCTATCTCAGACCAAAGGTTGAGACTAGTGAACCTAATTCGTAGGTCGAGACGGGTTGTTTAAGGCTGAATGTCAAGATGGGCCAACTTGGGCCAAAAGGCGAGATAGGTCGGCCTAAGTCAAGGTTTGAGACCTGTTAAAAAAAAATCATCTAAAGAGAATAAGTTATTTAGCAACTCAAGTTTTAAAGTTTAATAAACAACATTTAATGAAATATCGTTTAGTGAAGTATATCGTCTAAGCAAAGTGCATATCAAAACATCTTTATTAAACGAATGAAGACAAACCATGATATGTCAGTTATAAAAGGTTAAACAATATTTGGCAAAAGCACATCTAGAGAAAATAAGGATTAAGTGTTATATATCTTATCGTTGATACTACTTTAAAGAGCATATACTTGCGTTAAATGCTTATATTACAAATCATGCTTCAACACTTAATCAATGTATAAAATATTAAAGGCATGTGTGTAATATACTTTGTGTACTTTGCTGTTTTTTTTTCTTCTCTTTATCTATGTAGATATTGACAATACTAAGCTTTACTCAAAAGCACCACACATGAATTAGAAAGATATTGTGAAATAGGAAAACATTCCTGGAATATTTCCATAAAGCTTTGTGTCCTGCCATAGCCAACAACTCTGAATATGAAAGCAAAGCTAATCTTCCCAAGGTGAAGACATAGTCTTACAACTCTCACTCTTAAATTAATACTACTCTTCCTAAGGTGAAAATAAGTAAAAATCTTCGTACGAGAAGCCACCTACTCTTAAGAATGTCGACTTTCTCTAAGTAATGGTCATCTCTCAAAGAAAGTTATATAAGGAGGACTTACACAAGAGAATAAAAGAACTTTAGCTATCATTGTATCTTATGTTGCTATTCTCTCTATAAGCATACATCATTTGAATATGTTCATAGAACAAAAGAAAATCTTTCGCGTTACCAGATTTCATTGTCTTTTATTTATCCTCTCTCTAAGAGTTACTCAAATTTGTATTTGTTATCAAACACTTATTATGCTTTCATATTCTAAATAGAATTAAAAGACTTGTACTATTTCGCTCAAGTGAGTTAAACGTTCTAAACAGTTGTCTAGGATTGAAACCAAAAGTTGTTAACCTTGGACTAGTCAGGTTGACTAGGGAAACCAAGAGTGGTTGATAATACTCGGTGTATACCGGGAGTGGCCTATACTTGTTTGTAATCTTGTATAAGATTAGTGGATCACCTTACGAGTTCTTAAGGGAGACTACATCTAGCTTAGGTTGAGTGAACCAGTATAAAACGCTTTCCTAAACACTTGCTTGAAAACACACGTTTTTAACAACCACTACAATTTAACTAACACTCACAACAATTATTAAAACTTATTTTTGCGAAAAGTTTTAAAACACTATTCAACATCCCCGCTCCCCTTTCTAGTGTTTCCATGTATTTCAAGACTGATTGGCCTCGATCGATGGTCATGACAGGCCAACTAGGGCCGAAGGTGAGACAAGTTGACTAAGGGTGAAAGTGTGGACTGGTTGATTGGGCTAAAAATTGAGATGAGCCGATTAGGCCAAAAATTGAGACCAACCCTGTCCTTTTTATCTATCCTTTATGTGTTTCTATTCATATTTCACTAGATCATCTAGCCCTCTTACGCATTTCTTTGTGTGAATTTGTTCATATAATTCCAAAATGAAAAAATCTATAATACACTTACCCTTGGGTTTATCTATAGTGAC
Source organism: Vigna umbellata (assembly GCF_029865625.1). Classification (NCBI taxonomy): domain Eukaryota; kingdom Viridiplantae; phylum Streptophyta; class Magnoliopsida; order Fabales; family Fabaceae; genus Vigna; species Vigna umbellata. The sequence goes on from NC_142168.1 coordinate 65,136,431, forward strand.
ATGTTTTTCCCATATTTCTACCTTAATTTGTTTTATGTATTCAAATTTAGCTTGCTTTTTCTCATCTTTGTGTATTGCCTACAAGCTTATAAACAAAATAACACAATACTTTAAAGTTCGCCCACAATCTTTAAGTTACATTAAATCTCTGTAGAAAACAAATAAAAGAGTTTCTTATGACCTCTTCTTAAGCTAAGATGATCTAAAGCATGAATATGAGTCTATGGAGATGTAATGCGTAGAAGCAATGGGGTTATATGGAATGGATGCTCTCAATATAGGTGATAAGATGGTGGGGAGGATGTGTTTGATGGTTCTCAAGAGAGATTAGGCCAACTCTAGAGGAATGTAACTAAAGGAGATCACACGAATGCTCTAGCCTTAACTTTAAAGACAAGTATGATGACACAATATTTTGGCAGCATAACAATATTAATCTCTTTACAAGGTATGATCACCTCTTTTTATAACAACCCTAAAGGTGTCTCATAAAAGTAGAAGCAAAAGATCTAAAAACCTTAACTTTGTTAACAAGACTAAAATCCTATCCACTAGGAGAAGGACACGTGACCATTATTATGAGAAAATCCTTTCTATTAGTAGAAAGACACGTGACCAATACTAGAAGGAAATCCTCTCCATTTATAGGAGGACACTTAGCCACTACTCTCCACCAAAGAAGAGTCAATCATGCCCCTTCTCCCCAAGGTGGTTTAGGTGGATGTTGACCAAAGTCACCACAAAAGGCATCACTCATGGGGTCAACTTAGGGAGTTGACTTATGTTGATCCAAGTTGATCAAAACCCTACTTGACCCATGATACAAGGTCCAAAAAAGAAATCTTATACTACTTGGTTCATAATATAAGGTAAAGATTATTCCTACTCTACTATATATGTTCGAAGATGGTCTAAGAGAATAAAAACTTAGCTTCACCTTTTATATATGCCTCTAACTTTTTTTGAATGTATTTGATTCTGTTTTTTATAAACATAAATACAGTATTAACCACTTTGTTTCTTTTCAATTTATTCTAAAATCAAGTAATTTTTAATTATCGTTCCTAACTACAAGTAAACAAATATATGATGACAATCATAATTCTTAAAGAGAAGATATAATAGAAACTTTTTTACACATAGATAATTCCACAAAATGAAATGTACAAATGTTAAATGCTTTCCACAATTAATAAACTACACTCAAATCTAGAATACTATTTCTGTTAATGATTTGGTGTTAACTTGAAACTTTGACCAATATAGATTTCAATAAGAAAATTGTTGGTTAGTACAAATTTCAGTGATAATATCACTTTGTACTAGATTATGCAATCGCTCATTTATTTTTTCATATGGACTACGTTATTCTAATATCAAGTCTTAGAAATTCTTCCAATCTTACCAAGTTTTTATAATGTTTCTTATTATTAAAATTTAAATCCTATAGTTCATATATTAATTCATTATACAAACACTGAATATTTTTTAGTCGAAAATTAAAAATAATTTCAGGAATTTTATACAAGATTACATTTTGCCAATTTTAGAAACAGAAGCTTACAAAGCTCTAAAAAGTACTGAGAAAGAAAAGTTAAGCACAATCCCCTTTAAAGAATGTAAAAAGGACAATTAACCTTTAACTACTACGTGTCATCATGCGTTTACTCAACGAAAGATTTAAATAATTTAAGTTTTGTAATCTGAAAATGACCAGTTTTACAGGGTCAAATCTTAAAGTTTGCACTAAAATTCCGTGGTCCGACACAACTGTAAACTAATTTTCAAATATGTGTTCATTGTCATATGCATTTGTTTTCGCCGACTGCTGAGGACAGACCACGCTACGCGTTTATCGCATTATCATTTTTACACTGATTTCTCATTTGATCGTACACATCAAATAAGATAACGTTTCGCCATTTATTTATTTTTCTTAAGTGGTTCACATAGTTATCTTTTATATTCTTTTACTTGTTTAGGTTAATATTATAAAAATATTTAACTAATGTAAGATTTTTTTCTGACATAGCAGAAGTTCTATTTTAAATATTATTAACTCTATGAATTTGAAGTCGAAATATTAGTGTTGTAAGGACAATGTTTTCTTAAGTTTTTATTGGAGATTTGGTATATCTAGTAGTTTGATATTATTTAGTAATTGAGATTAAACATAATATAAATAAACATTTTTTCTTAAACTTTTTTATATGCTTTTTAAGAAAAAATTATAACAAAAATTTTAAGTTTAACAACAAATAATATATCAAATCTGACAATTTAATGGTTAACAACAAATAATATATACAAATGGGTGGTTTCGTACTTAATTCAATGTATTAGTTTCATGGTTGTTGAATGTTGAATCTATATTAAGATCTTAATGATCATCAAATATGTGGTTGAATAGAGTTCTGTGGCCTTTTAGGCTTCACCGTCAAAACAAATAATTTATAAATCCAAAACAATTCTGTATTATTCAAGAGTTTAGATTTAAGAATTTATAAATCCAAAACAGAGATAGGAATGCTTTCTATCTCATGCTTGTCTTGGTCGGGCATCATTATGTATAGGAAAGTTTGTTTGGGTCATGGCTTCACCAAAGAATCAAACTTTTTTCACTTTCTAAGATATTCACACACTCCTGTATGACCCTTTTCACACTTCTTTCTTCATAGGCAACAGCACTCCTTCATGTTATTAATTTGGTTTGATCATATTATTAATAGATAAATAATATATATATATATATATATATATATATAAAATCTAGAAAATAAAGTATTAGAGTTGATAAGTATTTTAAAATAATAAGATCGAGTATTTTAGTTTTAAAATAATTCAATAATATAAATAGAATTTCTTAAACTGGTCTCTAAACCCAATCCTTGAGTTACTCTCCCTTCTCTCTACCTTTTCTAATTCTTGAGTTATCTCTGTAAGACCCGTATTTTTGGATGGTGGGGGACATGGTGGGGACATGGTGGTCACCCACCTCTTTGACTATTAGAATGCAATCATTGGTATTGCATTATTACGGGGGGAGCTTTGCAAAAGGAGAGGGGGGCTCATTTTTGGCAGGAGGGAGAGCAGTCAGAGGAAGGGAACCCTTCCCTCCTTCCATTTTCAACCGTCCAAGAGCACCCAAGGGAAGCAGTACCAACTTCTGAAGGGCTGAGAGGAGGATCTGGTTGAGCATCTGGTGAGGGTGGAGTTCTTGCACCAAGAGCTGGGAGAGGAAGTGGAGAGCTGCTGAAGTTCTTGGGAGATCTTGAGCTGCACGTCTGGGAGGAGTTAGATCTCTATTTTTGCAAAGGAAGTCTTCAAGAGGTAAGGGGAGTTTGTTTTATTTCTTTGATTTTTAAGATAGTTGTGTTTGCTGCAAATCTGGGTAGGATTTGGGAAGAAGGGGATGAAGATAGGGGTTTCTGGGTTTTCTCTGGAACCTGCGTGATTCTGCAGAATTCTGCAGAATGCGCGAACGTTCAATTTTGGTGAAAATTGGACGTTCGTCCAATTGGTGCCCGACGGACGTCCAATTTCTGGACGTTCGGTAATTGTTCTGAGCGTCCGTCCAAATCAGCCAACTTAGAACGTTCGTCCAATTGGTGCTCGACCAAATAGTGGTCGGCCAAATTATAATGTGTAGAACGAGCGTTCGTTCAACTTGTGCACAGATCGGACAATTTAACCGTTCGGTCTTGCCTCCTCCAGTAACGAGCGTTACGTTCGTTCTGGGCTTGATCTGTGAGCGTCCGATTTTGTATTCTCGTGTAACGAGCGCAGCGTTCGTCCTTGAGTTAGTTAAATGTTAGACGTTCGTCAATGATATTTATCCAGTGAATGAGAGATGTTGGACTTTGTACTTAGTTTATTATTCGCATTGTGCAAATTGTGAGCGTTCGTTATCAATTGATATTCTAGGTTTCAACTTGAGCGTTCGTCCCTAAATTGGCATCCACTATAAGTAATCTTGGGTGTTCGGTGTTGAGTATTAGTGATTGTAGTAGTTCGTCCTTAATATGGATTTTTAGGGTTGAATCCTGAACGTTCGGTTTCTATGATATAAGTGAACGTTCGACAATCGGTATTCGTATAATAGCGATTATAACTATCGGTTTTAATTTGGTAGTCTCAGACCGTGATCCGTAGCGTTCGGTTTTGATAATAGTAACCGTTCGGATTGATGAGGTATTCTCAGGTTTAGTAAGTGAGCGTTCGATTACTGGGAATAGGTGAGCATTCGGTTAAGGGTTAGAAGTGAGCGTTCGGTTAATGGTTATAAATGAACGTTCGGTTTTTGGTATAAGTGAGCGTTCGGTTTTAAGTGTTCGGTGTGGATCTTGGACGTTCGTCCTCGGTTTTAGTAGCGTTCGTCCTTGTCTTTCTGAGCGTTCGTCCTTGGCTCTGGCAGCGTTCGGCCTTGGTTTTTGGGAGTGTTCGTCCTTGGCTCTGGGAGCGTTCGGCCTTGGTTTTGGGGAGCGTTCGTCCTTGATTTGTGAACGTTCGTCCTTGGTTTGTGAGCGTTCGTCCTTGGTCTGTGAGCGTTCGTCCTTGGAGCTCGATTAGGTTTGGTGTTTATCGGCAGCGTTCGGCCTTTTATGAGGATTGATTTCAGAACGTTCGTTCAGACAGTATCAGAGTTGGAAATAACGTTCGGCAATGCATGAATCCGTGGGAGTATTTTGAAGCAATTATTGAGAATTGTGGGTTATTTCCTTGATCCAATATTGGTTTAGTTATACATATTATTGAGAATATGTATGACTTCGTGATTGAGCACGTATATTCTAGTTATACATATTATTGAGAATATGTATGACTTCGTGATTGAGCACGTATATTCTAGTTATACATATTATTGAGAATATGTATGACTTCGTGATTGAGCACGTATATTCTAGTTATACATATTATTGAGAATATGTATGACTTCGTGATTGAGCACGTTTATTCTAGTTATACATATTATTGAGAATATGTATGACTTCGTGATTGAGCACGTTTATTCGGTTGGAGGTGGTACATACACTATGTTATTTACTTGTAACTTCGTCGGTCTTTTTAGCATTTTTGCTAGTCTCACGCGTGAGACGGAGATTCGAGTGTCACCTTCTTCTGCGCGAGGAGGTGAATGTCTCGCCCACTGACTTCGGCTCGTGTTGAGTATAGTGCATCGTTACGCGTAGTATCGATGTTTTTACTCGTTAGTCCTTGATGAGTCGGGGAGATAGGTCTGAAGTCGCGATGGATGACGGCTCGAGTCGCCTGTTATTGAGAGCAGGTTATGACGACGAATTATAAGTAAACGACATCAGTTTATGAAAGACTAGTCTGCAGAGTCATGTGAGTCGATTTATCATGGGGATTGTTATAGTATTTGTAGTGGGTTTATAATGTGATAATTCTGGTTATTCATCTGCATGTTGTGGCTGTGGCTTCTAACTGTGATAGTCGTACAGATACGGGAGAGATGGTAGTGCAGATAAAGTTGGATTTGGAATACTTTGAGAGAGAGACGGGAAGTAAAACTTGTTGGATCTATAGGTAGTAACGAGCGTTCTTACTAACGACGTTCGGTCTTCGTGTTATTTATTTTCTGGTAGCGAGTGTTATTAGGTAACAGTTGATCTTGATGTTAGTGGATCTGAGGTAGCTAGCGTCCGATCTTAATTTGGTAACCTGAGGTTTAGTTTGATTACGTTCGGTCAGTACTGAGGTGTTCAGCAGAGTACTCTAGGTGTTTAACCCAGACTCAAGCGTTCTTTATTATAGTGTTCTGTCTCGTAGCGATGGTTCTTAGGGAATGATCTTTATTGGTGATGTTGCTCTGAGGATGTAATCTTTTATAGGGAGTGACCAGCCTTGATAGTCGTTGAGGTAACAATCGATTAATAAATAGTGATTAGTTGTGATGATGCATGATTCAGGAAGTGATCATTCATAGGTAATGCTCGGGTCGGATGATGATTGTCTCAGGTAAGGATCATTAATAGTTAGTGGTTGTACGTAGGGAACATCCGGTCTCGATGAGGTTACCCTCAGATAGAATTAAATCCAGTAAAGTGATCAATTAAGTGTTCGTCTGAAGGGTACTTAATCTGTGGTGTGCGAGATTTGATCTTTGAGCAATCGTTCGAATAGTGTTCGAAATAATAGTAATTGTTCTAGTAGAGTACACTGTCTTAACGTGAAGTCTAAGCACTTGATCTTAATCAGCGTTTGATCTTTTGGTATTCAACCTAATGGTATTCGGTATAATAGCGTTGATGTTTAGTTTCGAGCTTAATTGATCAATCTTAATGTTCGTATAAACAGTATCCGATGTGATATAAGTTCGTTGATTTATCGTTTGATTCAGTAATGATATGATATCTGGGTATGTATTGAGGTTGAGTGCACTGTAGTAGGATGTCTTGATCTGTGGTTGATTGTGGATATATTGAGGGGACTAAGAATGAAATCACAAGTGGGGCACCTTCCATTGATTTGCTCATCAATATATCATCCGGATGAGAGTCTATTGTGTACTGGATTAATTATTAGGTATTATGGGATGAGTGTCCAACAGGAATTGTGGTACGTTGGTTTGAGGATGTCTGATTTAATTATCATATGATATTTGTGTTGAAATAACTATGCAAGTTTTATAAATGATGTGTTTCAGGTTAGCTCACCCTTACTTTGCTTGTTTGTGCATGTGAATGCGATGATCGTATAATGTGTGATGTTATACGGGAGCAGTTGAAGGATTGTCACGTGATCCTGTGCAAATAAAGAGATGGAAGATCAAATTAGAAGGATTCAATGTTAACTTTGCAGTTGCGTCAGAGCTTAAAACTGATGTATAGATTTTAGTTGATGTTCGGGATGTTATGTATTATTACAACATTTAAGTTTTGATTTTTTTTTATTTTTGGGTGAATTTTTTTTTTTTTTTTTGGGATGTTACAATAATGGTATCAAAGCAGTTCATCCTTAGGATGACCTCTGTGTTGTGGGTTTGCCGTGTCTTCGCTGTGAAGAATTTAGTGTAAATGGTTTGATTTACCACTTCCTCCGTGTCTATATAGTAAGGTGTGTATCTAACTAGATGTTTTGAGAACAGAAAACGTCTTGATAAGAGTAATGAGGGTGCACACTCATGACTTTTACCATAGACGATTTTCCTTTCTTAATTCTGAAGGTTAGAGTTAAGGAAATGTTAGAGTTTTAGTGGTGTTTCCTGTAGTAATTCGTGTCTTGTCCTTGCTTTTGTGGTAGTCTAATGTGCTCGATAGTAGTAGAGGAATGCATATTCAAGGACAACTTGAGTTGTATACCTTATTAGAATTGGTTTAAGCCTTTGAGACAAGTTCTTGCCGCGAAGATAGGAGTTAGAAGACTTAAAGTTAAGCTTCGGAGGGCGAGTGAAGATATTGGAGTTTTGGGAGTAAGGTTATGGGTGATGAAAATTTCCAGAAAATCAAGTCATAAGGTCATATGTTGTACATTCTCAAGAAGTTCAGAGGATAGATTAAGGGAAGCTGTTGATAAGCATGGGTGTAGCAAGGTTTGGGAAATGAGTTGGGTTTAGTATATCAGTAACGTCAACAGTCAGAAGAAAAGGACGTGTTGGCAAGAAACGGGGTGACGCTGTGAGAGTTTGGTAACATGAACCTAGGTATTAGTGATGGTTGGAATCTGAATAAGAAAATGGTGGATGACCTAAAATTTAAGTTAAGAAAGGTTTGATCATAGGCTAAGATGAAAGGTTTCAAACGATGAAGACAAATGTATGTTTCTGTCGATCAGTGTTTTAAGGCAAGACCTCCTAGAAAATGATAGTTGCTTCTTAGTGTTATCACCCATGGAAGCGACTCAAGCTTCAGATCTTGCGGCGCAGGAGGATTCGGAGTGTAAACTTCGCGGTCGTGAATGATTTCTTAGATGTTTTCCTGAAGAAGTTTCTGGTTTCCTCCTTCACGAGAGCATGAAGATCATTTTAGGTAAGTGTTTAAGGTTGAGAGTATGCAATCCAGAAAGGATTTGTCATTTGAAGTGCAATCAGTAAGGATCGAGGACGATCTGTTAAACGATTTAAGGTCATCTGGAATGGTATAACAGGCAACTCTACCTGGAGGTTAGAGGATGAGATGAGAGAAACTTACCTCGACTAGTTCCGATAAGCTTAATTTTCGAGGACGAAAATTTTTGTTGTTGGGGAGAATGTAAGACCCGTATTTTTGGATGGTGGGGGACATGGTGGGGACATGGTGGTCACCCACCTCTTTGACTATTAGAATGCAATCATTGGTATTGCATTATTACGGGGGGAGCTTTGCAAAAGGAGAGGGGGGCTCATTTTTGGCAGGAGGGAGAGCAGTCAGAGGAAGGGAACCCTTCCCTCCTTCCATTTTCAACCGTCCAAGAGCACCCAAGGGAAGCAGTACCAACTTCTGAAGGGCTGAGAGGAGGATCTGGTTGAGCATCTGGTGAGGGTGGAGTTCTTGCACCAAGAGCTGGGAGAGGAAGTGGAGAGCTGCTGAAGTTCTTGGGAGATCTTGAGCTGCACGTCTGGGAGGAGTTAGATCTCTATTTTTGCAAAGGAAGTCTTCAAGAGGTAAGGGGAGTTTGTTTTATTTCTTTGATTTTTAAGATAGTTGTGTTTGCTGCAAATCTGGGTAGGATTTGGGAAGAAGGGGATGAAGATAGGGGTTTCTGGGTTTTCTCTGGAACCTGCGTGATTCTGCAGAATTCTGCAGAATGCGCGAACGTTCAATTTTGGTGAAAATTGGACGTTCGTCCAATTGGTGCCCGACGGACGTCCAATTTCTGGACGTTCGGTAATTGTTCTGAGCGTCCGTCCAAATCAGCCAACTTAGAACGTTCGTCCAATTGGTGCTCGACCAAATAGTGGTCGGCCAAATTATAATGTGTAGAACGAGCGTTCGTTCAACTTGTGCACAGATCGGACAATTTAACCGTTCGGTCTTGCCTCCTCCACTAACGAGCGTTACGTTCGTTCTGGGCTTGATCTGTGAGCGTCCGATTTTGTATTCTCGTGTAACGAGCGCAGCGTTCGTCCTTGAGTTAGTTAAATGTTAGACGTTCGACAATGATATTTATCCAGTGAATGAGAGATGTTGGACTTCGTACTTAGTTTATTATTCGCATTGTGCAAATTGTGAGCGTTCGTTATCAATTGATATTCTAGGTTTCAACTTGAGCGTTCGTCCCTAAATTGGCATCCACTATAAGTAATCTTGGGCGTTCGGTGTTGAGTATTAGTGATTGTAGTAGTTCGTCCTTAATATGGATTTTTAGGGTTGAATCCTGAACGTTCGGTTTCTATGATATAAGTGAACGTTCGACAATCGGTATTCGTATAATAGCGATTATAACTATCGGTTTTAATTTGGTAGTCTCAGACTGTGATCCGTAGCGTTCGGTTTTGATAATAGTAACCGTTCGGATTGATGAGGTATTCTCAGGTTTAGTAAGTGAGCGTTCGATTACTGGGAATAGGTGAGCATTCGGTTAAGGGTTAGAAGTGAGCGTTCGGTTAATGGTTATAAATGAACGTTCGGTTTTTGGTATAAGTGAGCGTTCGGTTTTAAGTGTTCGGTGTGGATCTTGGACGTTCGTCCTCGGTTTTAGTAGCGTTCGTCCTTGTCTTTCTGAGCGTTCGTCCTTGGCTCTGGCAGCGTTCGGCCTTGGTTTTTGGGAGTGTTCGTCCTTGGCTCTGGGAGCGTTCGGCCTTGGTTTTGGGGAGCGTTCGTCCTTGATTTGTGAACGTTCGTCCTTGGTTTGTGAGCGTTCGTCCTTGGTCTGTGAGCGTTCGTCCTTGGAGCTCGATTAGGTTTGGTGTTTATCGGCAGCGTTCGGCCTTTTATGAGGATTGATTTCAGAACGTTCGTTCAGACAGTATCAGAGTTGGAAATAACGTTCGGCAATGCATGAATCCGTGGGAGTATTTTGAAGCAATTATTGAGAATTGTGGGTTATTTCCTTGATCCAATATTGGTTTAGTTATACATATTATTGAGAATATGTATGACTTCGTGATTGAGCACGTATATTCTAGTTATACATATATTATTGAGAATATGTATGACTTCGTGATTGAGCACGTATATTCTAGTTATACATATTATTGAGAATATGTATGACTTCGTGATTGAGCACGTATATTCTAGTTATACATATTATTGAGAATATGTATGACTTCGTGATTGAGCACGTTTATTCTAGTTATACATATTATTGAGAATATGTATGACTTCGTGATTGAGCACGTTTATTCGGTTGGAGGTGGTACATACACTACGTTATTTACTTGTAACTTCGTCGGTCTTTTTAGCATTTTTGCTAGTCTCACGCGTGAGACGAAGATTCGAGTGTCACCTTCTTCTGCGCGAGGAGGTGAATGTCTCGCCCACTGACTTCGGCTCGTGTTGAGTATAGTGCATCGTTACGCGTAGTATCGATGTTTTTACTCGTTAGTCCTTGAGGAGTCGGGGAGATAGGTCTGAAGTCACGATGGATGACGGCTCGAGTCGCCTGTTATTGAGAGCAGGTTATGACGACGAATTATAAGTAAACGACATCAGTTTATGAAAGACTAGTCTGCAGAGTCATGTGAGTCGATTTATCATGGGGATTGTTATAGTATTTGTAGTGGGTTTATAATGTGATAATTCTGGTTATTCATCTGCATGTTGTGGCTGTGGCTTCTAACTGTGATAGTCGTACAGATACGGGAGAGATGGTAGTGCAGATAAAGTTGGATTTGGAATACTTTGAGAGAGAGACGGGAAGTAAAACTTGTTGGATCTATAGGTAGTAACGAGCGTTCTTACTAACGACGTTCGGTCTTCGTGTTATTTATTTTCTGGTAGCGAGTGTTATTAGGTAACAGTTGATCTTGATGTTAGTGGATCTGAGGTAGCTAGCGTCCGATCTTAATTTGGTAACCTGAGGTTTAGTTTGATTACGTTCGGTCAGTACTGAGGTGTTCAGCAGAGTACTCTAGGTGTTTAACCCAGACTCAAGCGTTCTTTATTATAGTGTTCTGTCTCGTAGCGATGGTTCTTAGGGAATGATCTTTATTGGTGATGTTGCTCTGAGGATGTAATCTTTTATAGGGAGTGACCAGCCTTGATAGTCGTTGAGGTAACAATCGATTAATAAATAGTGATTAGTTGTGATGATGCATGATTCAGGAAGTGATCATTCATAGGTAATGCTCGGGTCGGATGATGATTGTCTCAGGTAAGGATCATTAATAGTTAGTGGTTGTACGTAGGGAACATCCGGTCTCGATGAGGTTACCCTCAGATAGAATTAAATCCAGTAAAGTGATCAATTAAGTGTTCGTCTGAAGGGTACTTAATCTGTGGTGTGCGAGATTTGATCTTTGAGCAATCGTTCGAATAGTGTTCGAAATAATAGTAATTGTTCTAGTAGAGTACACTGTCTTAACGTGAAGTCTAAGCACTTGATCTTAATCAGCGTTTGATCTTTTGGTATTCAACCTAATGGTATTCGGTATAATAGCGTTGATGTTTAGTTTCGAGCTTAATTGATCAATCTTAATGTTCGTATAAACAGTATCCGATGTGATATAAGTTCGTTGATTTATCGTTTGATTCAGTAATGATATGATATCTGGGTATGTATTGAGGTTGAGTGCACTGTAGTAGGATGTCTTGATCTGTGGTTGATTGTGGATATATTGAGGGGACTAAGAATGAAATCACAAGTGGGGCACCTTCCATTGATTTGCTCATCAATATATCATCCGGATGAGAGTCTATTGTGTACTGGATTAATTATTAGGTATTATGGGATGAGTGTCCAACAGGAATTGTGGTACGTTGGTTTGAGGATGTCTGATTTAATTATCATATGATATTTGTGTTGAAATAACTATGCAAGTTTTATAAATGATGTGTTTCAGGTTAGCTCACCCTTACTTTGCTTGTTTGTGCATGTGAATGCGATGATCGTATAATGTGTGATGTTATACGGGAGCAGTTGAAGGATTGTCACGTGATCCTGTGCAAATAAAGAGATGGAAGATCAAATTAGAAGGATTCAATGTTATCTTTGCAGTTGCGTCTGAGCTTAAAACTGATGTATAGATTTTAGTTGATGTTCGGGATGTTATGTATTATTACAACATTTAAGTTTTGATTTTTTTTTAATTTTGGGTAATTTTTTTTTTTTGGGATGTTACAGTAATGGTATCAGAGCAGTTCATCCTTAGGATGACCTCTGTGTTGTGGGTTTACCGTGTCTTCGCTGTGAAGAATTTAGTGTAAATGGTTTGATTTACCACTTCCTCCGTGTCTATATAGTAAGGTGTGTATCTAACTAGATGTTTTGAGAACAGAAAACGTCTTGATAAGAGTAATGAGGGTGCACACTCATGACTTTTACCATAGACGATTTTCCTTTCTTAATTCTGAAGGTTAGAGTTAAGGAAAGGTTAGAGTTTTAGTGGTGTTTCCTGTAGTAATTCGTGTCTTGTCCTTGCTTTTGTGGTAGTCTAATGTGCTCGATAGTAGTAGAGGAATGCATATTCAAGGACAACTTGAGTTGTATACCTTATTAGAATTGGTTTAAGCCTTTGAGACAAGTTCTTGCCGCGAAGATAGGAGTTAGAAGACTTAAAGTTAAGCTTCGGAGGGCGAGTGAAGATATTGGAGTTTTGGGAGTAAGGTTATGGGTGATGAAAATTTCCAGAAAATCAAGTCATAAGGTCATATGTTGTACATTCTCAAGAAGTTCAGAGGATAGATTAAGGGAAGCTGTTGATAAGCATGGGTGTAGCAAGGTTTGGGAAATGAGTTGGGTTTAGTATATCAGTAACGTCAACAGTCAGAAGAAAAGGACGTGTTGGCAAGAAACGGGGTGACGCTGTGAGAGTTTGGTAACATGAACCTAGGTATTAGTGATGGTTGGAATCTGAATAAGAAAATGGTGGATGACCTAAAATTTAAGTTAAGAAAGGTTTGATCATAGGCTAAGATGAAAGGTTTCAAACGATGAAGACAAATGTATGTTTCTGTCGATCAGTGTTTTAAGGCAAGACCTCCTAGAAAATGATAGTTGCTTCTTAGTGTTATCACCCATGGAAGCGACTCAAGCTTCAGATCTTGCGGCGCAGGAGGATTCGGAGTGTAAACTTCGCGGTCGTGAATGATTTCTTAGATGTTTTCCTGAAGAAGTTTCTGGTTTCCTCCTTCACGAGAGCATGAAGATCATTTTAGGTAAGTGTTTAAGGTTGAGAGTATGCAATCCAGAAAGGATTTGTCATTTGAAGTGCAATCAGTAAGGATCGAGGACGATCTGTTAAACGATTTAAGGTCATCTGGAATGGTATAACAGGCAACTCTACCTGGAGGTTAGAGGATGAGATGAGAGAAACTTACCTCGACTAGTTCCGATAAGCTTAATTTTCGAGGACGAAAATTTTTGTTGTTGGGGAGAATGTAAGACCCGTATTTTTGGATGGTGGGGGACATGGTGGGGACATGGTGGTCACCCACCTCTTTGACTATTAGAATGCAATCATTGGTATTGCATTATTACGGGGGGAGCTTTGCAAAAGGAGAGGGGGGCTCATTTTTGGCAGGAGGGAGAGCAGTCAGAGGAAGGGAACCCTTCCCTCCTTCCATTTTCAACCGTCCAAGAGCACCCAAGGGAAGCAGTACCAACTTCTGAAGGGCTGAGAGGAGGATCTGGTTGAGCATCTGGTGAGGGTGGAGTTCTTGCACCAAGAGCTGGGAGAGGAAGTGGAGAGCTGCTGAAGTTCTTGGGAGATCTTGAGCTGCACGTCTGGGAGGAGTTAGATCTCTATTTTTGCAAAGGAAGTCTTCAAGAGGTAAGGGGAGTTTGTTTTATTTCTTTGATTTTTAAGATAGTTGTGTTTGCTGCAAATCTGGGTAGGATTTGGGAAGAAGGGGATGAAGATAGGGGTTTCTGGGTTTTCTCTGGAACCTGCGTGATTCTGCAGAATTCTGCAGAATGCGCGAACGTTCAATTTTGGTGAAAATTGGACGTTCGTCCAATTGGTGCCCGACGGACGTCCAATTTCTGGACGTTCGGTAATTGTTCTGAGCGTCCGTCCAAATCAGCCAACTTAGAACGTTCGTCCAATTGGTGCTCGACCAAATAGTGGTCGGCCAAATTATAATGTGTAGAACGAGCGTTCGTTCAACTTGTGCACAGATCGGACAATTTAACTGTTCGGTCTTGCCTCCTCCAGTAACGAGCGTTACGTTCGTTCTGGGCTTGATCTGTGAGCGTCCGATTTTGTATTCTCGTGTAACGAGCGCAGCGTTCGTCCTTGAGTTAGTTAAATGTTAGACGTTCGACAATGATATTTATCCAGTGAATGAGAGATGTTGGACTTCGTACTTAGTTTATTATTCGCATTGTGCAAATTGTGAGCGTTCGTTATCAATTGATATTCTAGGTTTCAACTTGAGCGTTCGTCCCTAAATTGGCATCCACTATAAGTAATCTTGGGCGTTCGGTGTTGAGTATTAGTGATTGTAGTAGTTCGTCCTTAATATGGATTTTTAGGGTTGAATCCTGAACGTTCGGTTTCTATGATATAAGTGAACGTTCGACAATCGGTATTCGTATAATAGCGATTATAACTATCGGTTTTAATTTGGTAGTCTCAGACTGTGATCCGTAGCGTTCGGTTTTGATAATAGTAACCGTTCGGATTGATGAGGTATTCTCAGGTTTAGTAAGTGAGCGTTCGATTACTGGGAATAGGTGAGCATTCGGTTAAGGGTTAGAAGTGAGCGTTCGGTTAATGGTTATAAATGAACGTTCGGTTTTTGGTATAAGTGAGCGTTCGGTTTTAAGTGTTCGGTGTGGATCTTGGACGTTCGTCCTCGGTTTTAGTAGCGTTCGTCCTTGTCTTTCTGAGCGTTCGTCCTTGGCTCTGGCAGCGTTCGACCTTGGTTTTTGGGAGTGTTCGTCCTTGGCTCTGGGAGCGTTCGGCCTTGGTTTTGGGGAGCGTTCGTCCTTGATTTGTGAACGTTCGTCCTTGGTTTGTGAGCGTTCGTCCTTGGTCTGTGAGCGTTCGTCCTTGGAGCTCGATTAGGTTTGGTGTTTATCGGCAGCGTTCGGCCTTTTATGAGGATTGATTTCAGAACGTTCGTTCAGATAGTATCAGAGTTGGAAATAACGTTCGGCAATGCATGAATCCGTGGGAGTATTTTGAAGCAATTATTGAGAATTGTGGGTTATTTCCTTGATCCAATATTGGTTTAGTTATACATATTATTGAGAATATGTATGACTTCGTGATTGAGCACGTATATTCTAGTTATACATATTATTGAGAATATGTATGACTTCGTGATTGAGCACGTATATTCTAGTTATACATATTATTGAGAATATGTATGACTTCGTGATTGAGCACGTATATTCTAGTTATACATATTATTGAGAATATGTATGACTTCGTGATTGAGCACGTTTATTCTAGTTATACATATTATTGAGAATATGTATGACTTCGTGATTGAGCACGTTTATTCGGTTGGAGGTGGTACATACACTACGTTATTTACTTGTAACTTCGTCGGTCTTTTTAGAATTTTTGCTAGTCTCACGCGTGAGACGAAGATTCGAGTGTCACCTTCTTCTGCGCGAGGAGGTGAATGTCTCGCCCACTGACTTCGGCTCGTGTTGAGTATAGTGCATCGTTACGCGTAGTATCGATGTTTTTACTCGTTAGTCCTTGATGAGTCGGGGAGATAGGTCTGAAGTCACGATGGATGACGGCTCGAGTCGCCTGTTATTGAGAGCAGGTTATGACGACGAATTATAAGTAAACGACATCAGTTTATGAAAGACTAGTCTGCAGAGTCATGTGAGTCGATTTATCATGGTGATTGTTATAGTATTTGTAGTGGGTTTATAATGTGATAATTCTGGTTATTCATCTGCATGTTGTGGCTGTGGCTTCTAACTGTGATAGTCGTACAGATACGGGAGAGATGGTAGTGCAGATAAAGTTGGATTTGGAATACTTTGAGAGAGAGACGGGAAGTAAAACTTGTTGGATCTATAGGTAGTAACGAGCGTTCTTACTAACGACGTTCGGTCTTCGTGTTATTTATTTTCTGGTAGCGAGTGTTATTAGGTAACAGTTGATCTTGATGTTAGTGGATCTGAGGTAGCTAGCGTCCGATCTTAATTTGGTAACCTGAGGTTTAGTTTGATTATGTTCGGTCAGTACTGAGGTGTTCAGCAGAGTACTCTAGGTGTTTAACCCAGACTCAAGCGTTCTTTATTATAGTGTTCTGTCTCGTAGCGATGGTTCTTAGGGAATGATCTTTATTGGTGATGTTGCTCTGAGGATGTAATCTTTTATAGGGAGTGACCAGCCTTGATAGTCGTTGAGGTAACAATCGATTAATAAATAGTGATTAGTTGTGATGATGCATGATTCAGGAAGTGATCATTCATAGGTAATGCTCGGGTCGGATGATGATTGTCTCAGGTAAGGATCATTAATAGTTAGTGGTTGTACGTAGGGAACATCCGGTCTCGATGAGGTTACCCTCAGATAGAATTAAATCCAGTAAAGTGATCAATTAAGTGTTCGTCTGAAGGGTACTTAATCTGTGGTGTGCGAGATTTGATCTTTGAGCAATCGTTCGAATAGTGTTCGAAATAATAGTAATTGTTCTAGTAGAGTACACTGTCTTAACGTGAAGTCTAAGCACTTGATCTTAATCAGCGTTTGATCTTTTGGTATTCAACCTAATGGTATTCGGTATAATAGCGTTGATGTTTAGTTTCGAGCTTAATTGATCAATCTTAATGTTCGTATAAACAGTATCCGATGTGATATAAGTTCGTTGATTTATCGTTTGATTCAGTAATGATATGATATCTGGGTATGTATTGAGGTTGAGTGCACTGTAGTAGGATGTCTTGATCTGTGGTTGATTGTGGATATATTGAGGGGACTAAGAATGAAATCACAAGTGGGGCACCTTCCATTGATTTGCTCATCAATATATCATCCGGATGAGAGTCTATTGTGTATTGGATTAATTATTAGGTATTATGGGATGAGTGTCCAACAGGAATTGTGGTACGTTGGTTTGAGGATGTCTGATTTAATTATCATATGATATTTGTGTTGAAATAACTATGCAAGTTTTATAAATGATGTGTTTCAGGTTAGCTCACCCTTACTTTGCTTGTTTGTGCATGTGAATGCGATGATCGTATAATGTGTGATGTTATACGGGAGCAGTTGAAGGATTGTCACGTGATCCTGTGCAAATAAAGAGATGGAAGATCAAATTAGAAGGATTCAATGTTATCTTTGCAGTTGCGTCTGAGCTTAAAACTGATGTATAGATTTTAGTTGATGTTCGGGATGTTATGTATTAGGTTTAATAGGTTCGGAGGTCCCTATATTTGCGGGTTCGTTTCACTTGGGTCCTCCAATTTTAGAAGTGATCAATTAGGTCCCTAATTTAATAAAATTGAGTCAATAATACCCTTTCCGTTAAATGCAAGGGAATCTGAATGCAAATTAAACAGGTGGCATGCTGAGGCATCATTTTATTTGCAGGTGGCAGAGTTTGAACTTAATACGTGACAATTTCTGCAATTTTTAATTTGCATTCAGATTCCCTTGCATTTAACGGAAAGGGTATTATTGACTTAATTTTGTTAAATTAGGGACCTAATTGATCACTTCTAAAATTCGAGGACCCAAATGAAACGAACCCACAAATATAGGGACCTCGGAACCTATTAAACCTTATGTATTATTACAACATTTAAGTTTTGATTTTTTTTTTATTTTTGGGTGAATTTTTTTTTTTTTTTTGGATGTTACAATCTCTATGACGATCAGGAGGTGCCTAAACGACCACAGCAGCGAGGTCTACATTTCTATGATCAATTTCTTCTATAGAGCAAGTAAGTTTCTACTCCTTTTTCCTTTCACTATTATGTTCCTAAAATCTCTGGTTTAGGGATGACACATGTGTCGTCCACCTCTATTTTCTTGTTCCTTGTTGATCTGTGATCCTAAGGACAGACTTTGTTTTCAATTCCGCGGTTTATAGGCATCTTTGGAATCCTTGAGTCGGAAGCGAGAGTTTTGATATATTTAGAGCTTGATAGCTTCAATGAAAGGTAAGAGAAGCTAGACTCAGGTTCTAATGAGGTTTTAGGGTATGTTCTTCGGTCCATTATGACTTGTCAGACTCTTAGTTTGCAAAGTTTTGGGTTATATGATGTCACTAGTACAAAAACAGCGTACAATGTCGAATATTTTGGACCTTTCACGTCGAATTCGAGGCCGACGTCATATCGAGAGACGTTATTGACGTTAAATTGACGTTAAATTTAAAAAATTCGTCAAATTTAAAACATTCGATGTTAAATTAACATTGAATTTTGTCAATATACGACGTTAAATTAACGTCGAATTTTGTCAATATACGACTTTAATGAATTTCTTTTTATTTTTTTAATTAATTGTGATCCTTTTTTACAATTCTACTAGACCTAAAAAAGCCAAAAAACAATAAATTTCAGTTTTTCATATTTTATAAAGCATGAACTATGAACGTGTAGTGTAGTATCAATAACAAACAACAATAACCAACAACAAACAAGTTTAATCAAACAACAACAACAAACAAATTTAACCAAAAAATAACAATAAACAAGTTCAACAAAAAAAATAACAAACAAGTTCAACAAATAAGTTCTTCAAAACGAAAACTAACCTTCAAAAGATGGGTTCGTCGGAATAAAGTGTCGTCACCAATGAGAGAGAAATCAGAATGTGCCTATGAAGGACAAGAACATGAAAATAATCGGTCAAAACAAACGAAAATCATACATAAAGTAGTTAATTAACATGCATTTGTATCAAATGAAAGAAAGATTACATGTGATGGTCGTCAAACTTCGTTCGAGAAAAGTTTGAGAAGAGAAGAAGGTCTCGCGTGCTAAGATAAAGTGAATGAATTTTCAATCTCCCGCTCAAATTTTTATTGAATTCACTAACCTTTTGACGTCTAACGTTGGGGCATTCGACGTTCAAACATCATTTTGTAATAGATCTCTTAGGATTTTGATAAAACCACTCCAATTCCCATCACGTCGAAGCCCCACGCATATTAGACATTCTATTGATGGTTTAAAAGAAAAAAGAAAAAAGAATTAAAAAGGGGAAGCTTTTGGCTGACAAATAATACATCGAAGCCCCTACAAAATTCAACATATTATTGGTGGTTTAAAAGAAAAAATAAAAAAGAATTAAAAAGGGTAACTCTTTGGCTTCTGGCTGAAAAATAGTACGTCGAAGCCCCTACAGAATTCGACGTATTATATGTGGTTTAAAAGAAAAAAGAATTAAAAAGGGTTACTTTCTGGCTTCTGGCTGACAAATAATATGTCGAAGCCCCTATAGAATTCGACGTATTATTTGTTGTTTAAAAGAAAAAAAGAATTAAAAAGGGGTAACTCTTTGGCTTTTGGCTGACAAATAATACGTGGAAGCCCCTACAGAATTCGACATATTATTTGTTGTTTAAAAGAAAAAAGAAAAAATAATTAAAAGGGGTGACTCTTTGGCTTATTGATGACAAATATTACGTCGAAGACCCTATAGAATTCGACATACTATTGGTGGTTTAAAAGAAAGAAGAAAAAGAATGGTGCGCTTGTTTAAATAATTACCATCACAGAACGTCAAATTGTATGTGGCTTCGATGTTTTACAATTCTAAACGATGCCTAATAATTACATTTGTTTACAAAAATGTCACCGATCATTTTTAATGTTGAATATTCAGTGGTTGGACGTTGAACGCATGACGTTATACACTGTTTTTACACTAGGGTGTAGATTTAAAATTGGGTACTTTTGGAGATGTCAATTTGTTTAAGGAACCTAAAGTTAGGTCTGATGATCAAATGGATACTTAGATTTATCTATAAACATGTTTTCACATCAACTCTAATGTTTAAAGAACTAATTTGATTAGTCAGAAAAATCTTAGGTGTATCAAAACCATAAAAATAGGGTGTTGTCAACTAGTATGGTGTTGATCTACTTTATTAATTATGTGATAGTTCTTTTATAGTCTTAATACTATATAATTAGGATGTTACATTTTTGGTATCAGAGTAGGGTTTTCTTAGAAACCTTTAGGTTATGAGTAGACCAAGTTTATGTTGTGTACTCTTAGTTGTGTTTAATTAGTATTTCAGTTTCTTTGAGTTGAACTGATGATTTTTCTCTATGTGAGTAGAAGATGGAACATAGGCCTCCTCCTTCCCCACCCACAAACCCCGACGTTCCCAATCTTGTAAGGATAATGGAGTCGTTTGTGGCAGTGATGCAACAACAAAATGCATCCCTTTTTTAGCAGAACAGGTAGCCCTACAACAATTGAAAGTTGTTAGGGTGTCAACTGAGAAATCCCAAAGGCAGTATGTGGAGTTCATGAACGTGGTGGAGCTTCAGCAGGGCCTTCTCATACTCCACCCGCTCAAGTCTAAGAGGGAAGTTTTGAGAGTTTTCTTCAGCATCATCTCGCCAAGTTTAATGGCAAGACCAATCTAGGTGAAATTGATCAGTGGTTTAGAGACATGGAGAGAATCTTTAATGCTAGGAGGTGCCTAAAGGAGCAACATGAGGTTTTTCTTGGAGGGTAGTGGTACACCGATCATGTGCGAGTTGTTGAAGAAGAAGTTATATAATGAGTACTTCCTAGACAGTGTAATATTTGTAAAGGAAGTGGAGTTCTTTTAGTTGGTACAAGGAGGAATGACAATGTCAGAGTATGGCGACAGGTTTAAACATCTTATCTGCTTTCACACTTTAACCATGGATGAAGAATGACAATGTAGAAAGTTTGAGAATGGGTTGAGAGGAGATATTAAGTTATTGGTGATTGGTTTATGTATCAAGGAGTTTCCATCTTTAATGGAGAGAGTCAAAGGGTTAGAGAAGACAAAGAATGAAGTTGAGAGCCAGCAAAGGTAGCCACAAAGACTTGGTAGGCTATCTGGGTCCAGGAGCAGAGTTTGTAAGAACTTCCTTAATTAAAGAACAACCATTTACTATGAGAAGATTCTTGTTTTATAAAATTAAAGTGCAACAGCAGGTTTTATGAGAGAAACGTTTAGGCAGAGGTAAATAATAAATGCACAAATATTGTTTTATTGGTTCACTCCAACTGAGCTATGTTCATTCTCTTTTATTCACATAAGGTTCAACTATAATATTCAACAAGATTACACAACTCAGTATTCTCACCACTCCTGATATCCCTGGTCAACGAATAACCTTCTGTTACCTTAGACCAGTTGAGTATTCACACCACTCTTGGTATCCCTAATCAACGAATAACCTTCTGTTACCCTAGACTAGTTGAGTATTTGCACCACTCCTAGTACTAGACAATCCTGGTATCCTCCGATACGCTGCCTAGATTTCCTCAACACTTCACAGTTTGAATAACAAGTGTTTTAATTCTCTTTAGAATTGCAATCAATGATTGCTTACAAGTCATTTAGACTATTACTCTCGTAGAGAGGATATGTGTATAATAGAATACAATCTAAAGACTCGCTGCGTGTTTCTCTCTTTTCTCTTTTTCTCTCTTTTTACATTAGCAAGCAAAAATTACAGTGAAGCTCGAGTGTGTTGCTTGATGTTCTTCTTTTTCTCTTGCTCAGATATTTTCTTTTGCTTGAGCTTTTTGTGCTTCTCTTTTAAACGCTTTTCGTAGACTGAATATTTTTCGTTGTAACCTTTTCTCTATGTTATCCTCTTGATTGTTCCTTTGAGTGATCTTCTATTTAAAGGATCTTGAAAAGATATTTGTAACGCCCCAATTTACAAGGTGTCACAAGTTATTCAAAAATCGCTAAAAATTTCAAACTTTAACATAATGCGAAAACGTATTTTCGAAACCTCAATATTTAAACGTGCATAAAACATAATAGTTTCAAAACACTTACCCAATGAAAATAACGAAGGAATTAAAATAACTTCAATTACATTGTCTCAAAGTTCAAAAGCAATAACTAAATAAAATCTCAAGTTTGTCCCTCGTCATCTCTCGAATCTATCATGCTTTAGCACCATCTGCAACATCATCTGCTCACTTATAACATCACACATTATATGATCATTTCATTCACATGCACACACAAAACAATGTATGGGTAAGCTACCGGTAAAACAATCATAATAACATGATATAAACATATAAATTAAATCAATAATAATCAGACAACCCATACATAATCATAATAACAATAACAGTCTTAGTCCTTTAACATAACAATTCAATCAAACAAATTACTTGATCCCCGATCCTCAATTCTTGATCCCTGATCATCATCATCATAGGTACACTACCAACATGATTATCCCAATCATAAATCACACCATGAGCATAACCAAACCATGAACTTTAACATGACAAGACTCAGTCACACTCTTGTACCTTACCTCACCGACTGTAGTCGCTCCTACAATTCCATTTGTAGCTTCCTCATACAGATACACTCGAGTCATCCTTCTTCTAGCTTCGAACCTGTTCTCCTATCACACAAGGTAGAACATTTATCCCCCTCGCCAAAGAAGATCTAACACTTGAATACCATTTCTTTTCTACAACTATTTATCAAAGAGAATGTCACCATCTTTTCAACAACCAATGCCAAAGAGATTCATCCCCTTTTCAACAATCAATGCCAAAGGGAATATCCCTCCCTTTTCAACAACCAATTCCAAAGGGAGTCACCACTCTCTTTTCAACAATCAATGCCAAAGATAGCACCTATTCGTAGATAAAACTAGGATTTACTAGGTACAACAAGTAGACCTCATCTTTCACTTTCATGCTCATCAATCGCATACTAAGGTACATCCCAACACTCACACAAGCTCCAATCTCATCCACAAGTCAAACTTGACTTTAAACAGAATTCCTAAACTCATTCTCTGATTCTCATCACGTTCTACAACTTCTCCAAAATAGAGTTGTTGATGGGAGACTGCTTTCTCCCAAACTATACCCTCCGATTGACAATCCAAATGGTCATAATGAAGAACCATATGTCTGGAAGCTAGTGTCCAAAAATCAATCTGATCTGAAAATCAATCTGATCTGAAAATCAATCTGATCCAACAGTGAACGGCTTCGCAATGACGAAAACACCACTGCAAGTTTTGTGATAAGCGAAAATGCTTTCCTCTTTTCGTTTAGGTTGTTTCTCCCTACGTAGACCTCCAACTGACGATCCGAACGGTCAAGATGAAGAACCATATGTCTGGTACCCACTGTCCAAAACTCAACCGATCCAACGGTGAACAATTTCGCAATGACGAAAACACTAGTGCAGGTTTTGTGATATGCGGGAATGACTTCTTTTCTTTCCTTTAACCCAATACTTACAACATATATTTGCATGGAAACCCCCATGAATCATAACTTTATTCTCCCTTAACATCAAACCCTTTGTTGAGATAACCCAACAACCATACATACATTCATAGGAAAAACCCAACACAAATATTACATAAACCTTATGCCCATGCATACATAAACCCTTACCCAACAAGAGCAACATACAACCATAATCATAATCATATAAACTATATCAACAAGGATTATTAATCAAATAACCAAGAACACATATATCATACAAAATTAACAAACAAAGGTAAGTTTCTCATACCTTGGCCAGACCTAGGGCTTTATCTAACTTCAAAAATACAAGTCTTCCCTTGCACTAGGTTTTTTGTATCTCTTCCTCTTCTCTCCTAGAAACGTCTCTTCTCTGCCTTAACTCTCAAATTTTCGTTTTTGGATTTTAGGGTAACAATATGCAGCCCCCTTTTTCTCTTCTGCATTTTATCTTTTTTCTATTTTATCTCTATCTTTTTAATTAAAATAATATCTCTCATTTAATCTATAAAACCACCAACATTTCCTTTCTTATTCTATTTATCTAATATTTAAACTATCAACAACCACCCAATAACTCAAAGATTCACATAATCTTTCGATTTTATTTCAGATTTTATTTTTATTCTCTTTTCTTTCTACACTCCCCTAACTTAATGTCCACACCACTTAATGAGGGTATAAGACTTTTTTACCCTTGGGCCCCAAAATACAAATTAAACCCAAAAGTTTACTTTAACTCTCTTTCTTTCTAAAATTTGGCCCACACCTATTAAATCTCAAATCACCCTTCTACCATCAATCCAACACATCATATTGGTAACAACGCACCAAAGAAATCATCAAAATAACAACATATAAATCATGTGTTCCACTTAATCAATAATAACATTAAATAATAAACATAATAATTATAATTCTAGAAAAAATTTAATCATCCAACAACAATTACCAATAATAATGTCCAAGTCTCATAACCACATTATTCCTTAATTACCACATTTTCCTAGGATCTTACAATATTCGTTAGACTAGCTCTTGGCCTTGAATCTTCTGTCTTCTCTTTCTTGTGAAGTAACTGTTAGTTAAAGTCAACTTGTCAAAGCAGACATGCTTTTTCAATACTTTGCTC
The DNA here is from genome assembly GCF_029865625.1 of Vigna umbellata. Classification (NCBI taxonomy): domain Eukaryota; kingdom Viridiplantae; phylum Streptophyta; class Magnoliopsida; order Fabales; family Fabaceae; genus Vigna; species Vigna umbellata. Next base: position 65,161,048 of record NC_142168.1, read on the forward strand.
GAAGTAGGTTGAACTTTCTTTCATACACTTCTACTTTTAAAGAGGACATTTCATAAATGTCTCTTTTCTCTCTAGCGTCCACTTCTGATATATTTCAAATAAAGTAATGGACGCGTCTAATAGACTATATGCATAAAATAGAGTAGATTGTGCATGCAACACATATGTCTTATCTCTTATTACTTTTATTGTTTTTGAACATTAAGCATTTAATGACATTTAATGCTTGTTCAGAACAACAATTTTTTTTTCAATTTTTTACCATTGAGGTAGCGTTTATCAATAAGGCTTTATATATGATATCAAGCGTTGAGTTGGAACTTCATCATTGGACAAAGTAAAGGTTTTGGCTCATGTTATTGTCCAAGTTGATGTAAACACTTTTTGGAATGTTTCCTTTAAAGGGTTGGCCGTTTAGCATTTATCTCTTCTTTCTTAACCTTTTTTTACGCTTATAGAGGGTTTGGTCAAAGACATTGGCTCGACACCTTTTATTTGCTTCTTGAGAGTTTAACTGAATAGGCTTGGGTATAGATAGCTTACACGTTTAGCATAACTCTCTCTTTCTCCGCTTTGACTTGTTGGTCGTTTAATGTTGCATCTGGAAGTTTTTATCCTACTTGTTTTCCTACGTGTTTTCCTAAGGTTTTTCTATGTTGATGGATGACTTCAGAATTTTGTTTCTATCGTTGGTGTTTTTATCTATCCAATTATTTGTGCTTAGATATTTTTAGATTCTCATCTCGTTTAATGTTATCTCATTAAACTTTAAAACCTGAGAGCGTTTGGACGTGTAGACGATTTTGTCTTAACAATCTCCCTTTTTTTAATGTTTAACAAATACACATCTAAACGATATGATCTTTCTTGGTTCAACTTATAGTTTTATATTTATGTGTTTTTGGTTCTTGGTTATTTTAAGTTTTTGAATGTTTTATCTCTTTTATTGTTTTTATCTTGTGCATGCAGGTTATTAGACATAGTCGAAATATATATGGAAATAAATAAGTAAAGCAAGGTAAACGATCAAAGCATAAAACATAAAAGTGGCTAAAACAAATAATGATAAACGATTGGTATTTAAACACATAAACATATTACATGAATGTGAACATGGAATCCTAATATGAACTTCTAAGAATCTGGATACTCCCCCTGATTTTGTGTTATCTTAGACTATCCTATCTTCTGGTGTATTCTCCCTGATTACATGCTCCTAGATGTTGACACTTTTATCACTTTCTCCCCCTTATTTGATAAACATCGAAAGGGAATGAGAGAATGACATCACAACCTGACGGAGGAAGGGTCATCTCCTTGCTCCACATGATATCATATTAGACAATGCAACAATATGATGATGGGAGTAAAGGATAAGGAGGTGGAAATACATGGAAGGAGAGAAGGTAGGGAAAAGGAAGAGAAGAACAATGATGAGGAATGAAGGAAAAGAGGTGGTAATAGGGTAGGGTAAGATCTGATGGTAAAGGAAGTAGGTTAAGTTGAAGAACTACTTGCGTAAGACAGGTAAGTTTTGAGTACGAGGGTAGAAAAGGGTGTTAGATTATCATATTCATCTTCGAAAGAAAGAGATGATGATGACAATCCGGAGGTTTGGAAGAAGGCTTCATTGGTTTAGAAAGTTGAAGATTAGAGAGCTCAAGAGTTTGAGAGGACATGAGCGTGTGAGAGAAGAAAACTTAGGATTTTTGAAGGAGTGCGGAGTGAATGAGTCGAGAATGAGAAGAGAAGAGTCCAGTTAAATAGAGAGCAGAGTTAGTCATGGACGATTGATTTGTCTCGTCCATTTAATGTGCTTGGTATAGATAGATTTTGAAAAGAGATATTGTGTCACTTGAAGACCGGGAAGTTTTGGAATAGAGTGTCGATCCAGCGGATAAGAGTGAGAGGAGTCAAAAAATTTGTCTTTTAAAGGGAAAGAGAAGAAGAGGGGGAATTAATGTTAGGGATCATGGTTTGATTGACACGTAGAAGATTTTGGGTAGATTAGAGAGACAAGGATTTGGATTTGGAAATCCTAGACAACTTCTAGAGATGGGCTCAACTATTAGACACAACCTAATGCATGTATACAAATTTCTTGTAGACGATTTTTCTTAGACGATGAAATGTATGACGTCATGTAGACTACGTATCCTAGACTTTTTACTTTCTAGGCACTATATGAACATACTTAACATGCTGAATCAAATTCATTCAACGATTCTCATACAAATAGTGGTAATTAGACGATAAAGTCTATCTTCAACTAATAGTTTACTGAAGATGTCAGCAAGTTGATCATTTGTGTTTACATACTATAAATCCACGGTACCCTTGTTAACATGATCACATATGAAGTAATGTTTGAACTCAATATGTTTAGCAAGTGAATACAATGTAGGATTGTTAGATAAACTAATTACAACATTATTGTTATAATAGATAGCAATCTTATCTTCAAAATGGTTGTAATCTTCTAGCTGATTCCTGATTCATAAGAGTTGTGAGCAACATTGTGCGACATATATGTATTTAGCTTCTGTTGTTGACAATTTAATTGTATTATGCTTCTTGCTAAGTCACGATACTAGGTTTTTTCCATTGAAGTAGCAGCCTTCACTTGTACTTTTGCGCTCAATTTTATCTCCAGCATATTCGGCATCACAGTAGCTTTCCATCTTGAAGCTTCTACTTCTCTTGTGGCATAGATCGAGAGTGGTTGTTCCTTTAAGAATTCGAAATATTTGTTTGACAACACTAAGATGAGTTTCTCTTGGATTTAACTAAAATATTGCACATAAGTAGACATTGAACGTTATGTCAGGTCTAGACGTTGTGAGATACAAAAGTGAACATATCATTTGTCGATATGTGTGTTGTCCACTTTTGTTGAGTTTTCATTTTCTTTTGAGCAGCTCCTTGATGTACTTCGTTTGGTGGATGTAGATTGTGTCTTTTTCTTGCTTGATTTGCAGTCCAAGAAAGAATTTTAGCTCGCCCATCATGCTCATCTCAAATTCTTCTTGCATCATGATATAGAAGTCTTGGCATAACTTTTCATTAATAGCACCAAAGATAATGTCATCAACATATATCTGAATGATAATGAAGTCTTGATTGACATTTTTTTCTAATTAGTGTGGTGTCTACTTGACCTCTCGTGAAACGATTCTTTATAAGAAAGACTTAACCTTTCGTACCAAGCTCTGGGAGCTTACTTTAATCCATACAATGTCTTGTTAAGTTTGAAGACGTGTGTGAGATTTGTTTAACTTTCAATTCATGGAGGTTGTTCCACATACACTTCTTCCTTAATTTCGCCATTTAAAAATGCACTCTTGACGTCCATTTGTTATAATCTAATCTTGTTGAATGTTGCAAATGATAAGAGAATGTTAATGGTTTCTAACCTTGCTACTAGAGCGTTAGGTGGAGACAGTCCGAATGTTTAGTAGTTATAGTAGTTATACCTATAGTAATTATATTTTAGTTTAACATAACTTATTTTGTCCCTAGTTTTGCTGAATAATGTCAATTCAATCCCTCGTTTTAAAAGTGTGTGAAATTAGTCCTCACTTAGTAAATTTTGTGCCAACATCGTCCTTTCCGTTAAATACGCATAAACGGCATTAGCCTTTTCTTTCTCTCTCTTCTGCTCCTCTGAACACAACAGTTTTTTTTCTATTTGTTAAACACATTTTAAATTTAAAAATCAAATTGTATTGTTTCAAAAAATTTCATTTCTTTCTTAGTATTTAAGAATTAAAAATATATTTAACTTTAAAAGTAACAAATAAAAGAAACAAATGACAGTAAAATAATTAAAAATAAAAACAAGAAAAAAGTTCTTCACTTTCATTTGTCCCGTCGCTAAATTGTTTCTACAATCACATTTTTCATTTCCCACTGAATTATCCATTTCATTCTTAGCATCTCCACAGTTCCAAAATCTCCACAGCACCAACACAATCCAAACCCTTAATTCCCAATTTTCCATCGTTCCTCGTGCAAACACAATCACCCCCAACGATGAATAGAAGCTTCTCCCACCATAACACCTTTTGAATTTCATCCTTTTGTAATCACTGTTTTTCATTCACTCCTTTTCTTTACCAATTATTCCTACTGAAATTGTAGTACCATTGCTAGTTCAAAATGTGGAATACATTCATTGAAATTGTATCAAATTTCTCATGGGTTGTGTAAAAGTTTTCAACTCTTTACCAGCTTAGTTATTCACTTTTGCAACTACATAGAACTTATCATTGTTTATAATAAATGGAATTTGGAGAATAATAATACCTCATTACTTACATAATCTATAACTACATTTTCAGGTATTCTATTTTATTTTTCCAATTTTATCTTTTTAATTATTATTTTGTTAATTTAAATAATTATTCATAATAAAACACTATTTTTCAGTCTTATCATTTTAGTAATTTTTTTTAATTAAAATAATGATTCATTATGAAAAAATTATTTATTTTTTTATCATTTTAGTAACTATCTCTTAAAATTTAAGTAATTACTCTTAATATTACTTATAATATTTTTTTATTTCAATAATTAAATTTATTTTATTAGCTATATATCTACAATTATATATACTTTTTAATTTTATTATTTTAATTTTATCACTTTAATTACTATTTTTAAAATATATATAATTTATAGATATTTAAAAAATACATACACATACGTTATCGCAGCTTGTATTTATTCAATATTATAAATTATTTTTTTAAGAAATAATTATGTTCAGCATAACTCAAGAAAATATAGGCAAAAGCATTCATAAAAATCATATATATAGTTTACCTTCAAATTTTAGCTTCTAAATAATTTATGCTAAGGGGTAAGTAAAATTTAAGGCTGGCGGTAAAATATTTTCTTTTAAGAATATGTTTACTTTAAAATAAATTTAAGTAGAAAGAATCAAAATAAAAACTTCATTTCACTCTAAGTTTTATTTTTAATTATTTTATCAGTTATTTGTTTCTTTTATTTTGTTATTTTTAAAATTAAATGTATTTTTAATTCTTAAATTTTAAGAAAGAAATGAAAGAAACAATACAGTTTGATTTTTGACTTTAAAATGTGTTTAAGAAATAGAAAAAGTTGTTACGTGGAATTCAGACGAGTAGAAGAGAGAGAAAGAAAATACTAGGTGAAGACCAATTTCACACACTTTTAAAACAAGGGATTGAATTGACATTATTCACCAAAAACAAAGGACAAAAATAGGCTATTAAACCTTATATTTTCGTTTGAATGTTTAGATAACCCTTCTTGTTGATAGTTTTGAACCTAGTATGTTGTATATAAAGTTAGTTTTTATAGTTATAGTATATGACTGTAAATTAACTATGTTTCTTGTCTTCTAACTGATCTATTTTATTAATTATGTAGTTCCTTTATACTATATAAATTAACTTTATCTTTCTTTCTTTCACTATACAATTTTTTACTTTTACTTCCAATAATTTGACTTCTTCATTGTCCTCAAAATTAACTTAAATCACCATATACTTTATTACATTTATTTTAATGATTTTATTTAAATGAAGTGTTGCATTTCCTACCCAAATCCCAATTTCATTGTATTAGATTATTTTTAGGATATACATTTGGTTACTTTTAGTTTTTTAATAAATCTTTTATTTTTTTATTTTTTAACTTGAGAATGATTGTCAATTTCAAGAATCAAAAGGTTATTTTCGACTATTAGTTTATTAAGTAACATAAAAAAAAATATCTTGTGACATTTAGTTTTGTTTAATTTAAATAACCTTTGTCTAATTAAGATACTTTACCACTTATCACAATATTAATTACATACACAATTATTTTTTACTTCTTTTAAATATTTTTATTTTTTACTCTCAAATTCTAATAAAATATTGTTTATTATTCCACTCACCTTCAAATTGTTTCAATTTTTTTGTTAAAATTATTATTGTTTTTGTTATGTCTCCTTTGCTTGAATTTTCCATAATGTAGTGGCTTTAATTTATGTTTTATCCTAACTCTAAAGTCACAAATGTAATATGATCACAATAATTCTATAAAGATGTAATATAATAATTTATTGCAATCATTATAAATTTAAGTTCAATTGAAAGATATATGTCTAAATTTTAAGTATTCTATTTTTACAACTTTAAATTATGTATTATAATATTTAGAAATGTAAAAATGTATTAGGGAGAACATATATGTGCATAAATACAAGTGTATTAAATATGAGAATGAATTTTTTTAAAGATAAAAATAGTCAAATTCATAACCACCTTTCTTTATTATTATTCCTATTAATAGATGATCATAAAACCAAATTTACCCTGTCTTATATAGTTGAATTGATAAAATTTCCTTATAAGATTGTAATTTTTATATAAAATTATTGAACTATAAGATTTACTGAAAATTATATTAATGCAATATGATGTATAACTGTTATCTAATTTTATGTTTCTAATATCCTTACGCCCTCCCTTAACGCCAGGTCAGCAAAGTCCACTCGCTTGAGTTATATGTTCATCTTAAACTTTTTCATATTTTAGTTTCTTAATTTTATTCCCAAAACTCTAAATATATTTATTGTTCCAAAGCCTTATTAATTTTCTTTTCTATATTCATCCTTACTTAAGGCATAAACTATTATGTTTTATATTGCATTATAATATGAATTAATAATAAGTATTATGTATTTGTTAAATACTACTACCATAACCTTAAAAATCAAGAGCTTTCGCAAATAGTTAAATGAATAGAATTAATTGGTTGAAATATTCAAAGAAAGGATAATGAAAAGGTACATGCAATGATGAAAATAACTCTTATGAACCTAAACGTAATTAGTGTTTGTCTTATAATTCAACATCTAACGGTGTCATATCATCCATTTCATACATATTTCTCAGGGCTTCAAACATTCACAAACTATATTCTCCTTTATGTAACCTACCATACTAACAAAAGTTTCTTAATTTCAATAACTAATATTCTTCCACGTACATAGATTTTCTTTCATTGATAATGACTTCTCATACGTACCTTCCTCCCTACATTTTCTTTTTCTTTTTTCAGGAGCTTTGAATGTGTTGTGTTTTATAGACTCGGATGCTTTCATATTGGGAGGACAATGTGAATAGAGTTAATCAAGAATCTCTATGGAGAAAAAAAAATCAAGAGAAACTATAATAAATATGATAACAAAAATAGAAAAAGAATTAAAGAGAAGATTTTAAAGAAGATTCATTAAGGGAGATTAAAAGAAATAAATAGATATAATAAAATGACAGTCTTTCCCAAATTATAAAATATTATAAGAAAATTAAAGATTTTTATGTAAACTCTATTAAAGTCTTATGTTTTGGATGTTCATTAATTATCAATTAATTGGACTAAGATTGACAAGTTAATTATACTTAATTTTACTAATTACATGTGTAATTATATGTTTTTATTGTATTTTGTCTTATATTTATTATAGGAGAATAGAATAGTTGTCCAAAAAGTCACATAAGCTAAATATTAGACCTCATTTATACCTTCTTGAGAGAGGTATGTATTATTTTAAGAAAGAGTAAGAAGGTTAGAGAATAACGCCTCCACTCCATGTGATGTGGAAGGCTAGTCACTCAAAACAAAGTCATCTAGAAAAATAAACTTCTAAGTCTACCCAATGTTGATAAAATTGTAAGTAATAATGATATACCTAATAATATTCACTATTCTAAATCATTCATATATGAAGTAATTAGAGATATACTCTTTTATCATTAATATGTTGCAACATTCTTTAGTAGAGAAAACCCACCCATGCTCAATTTTTCTCATGGTTGTGAGGATATATTAATGATGGCTATATAAGAAGACCAAAACATCAAATACATAATTACTTTATTGCAACATAATGAACGAGCAATGGTGAGTCTTTCAGTTATATGCCTTGATCAAGACAAAAACTATTTAAAAATTAAGTCAAATTTGATTGTCCTTGAAGTAAGAGTTTGATAATAAGTTTGAATTTCTAACTAGTTCTCATTATTAGACTTAAATAACATATTACACAATACTTGAGATTGTTCTAGTTAACACCAAAGGAATGTGAGTTCTTAAAGACCCTATAGAGGATCATATTCACACTAATGAACCATACTTGTAAGATTCGGGTTATAAATAATATTTGTATGAATTTAGTGTCATTTATTACCTTGGGTACCTTGGCCCAATGGTGGAGGCCCTGGTCCAGCTTTCTGCATGTGGGGGAACCTGTTTAAACCTTACCTACATGGTATAATATTAAATTAAAAGGAATATGATAGGTTAAAAGACAAATGAGTTATGTCATTAGCAAAATGAGAAGAAACTTTTGAATTAGCATGGGACCTATTAGGTAATTAGCTAGGAGTGGGATTAATTAAATAAGGGTTGCGTGTTTAGTAAAGATTTCCCTATGTGTTTTGATTAACTTATTCTTGTTGTGATATTTGCTTTTAGAAAGTATATGTTTAACTATTTTGTATTTTTGATTGATTCGAAATAGTTACAATAATTGTTAGACTATTAGCTTGTGACTATCACTGTGTGATGAATGATTCAGGGATGGGTTGTCAGACAACATGTTTTCCAAGTATGAAATTAAGAATATGTGAGTCCTCACGTGGTTGGATGCGAGAATAGGATGTGTTCAAGTGGTAATGACTCTTTCAATCGTGGATGCGAGAAAAAGATTCTCTTCAGTTGTGCGATTCAGGAAAGAGGTTTTCTTCAGCTGTGTGATGCAAGCAGAGGTGGTTAGGATATTGATGACTCTTTTGGTCATGTAATACAGGAAAAAGATTCTCTTTGGCTGTGTAATGCGGGAAGAAGGTGTTGTTGTGACTCGTATTGACTTGGTTATGATGATTAGGTGGTATGGTAGGGTACAGGTAGGTAGACCACTTGTTTGTGATGAATGTATGTGACCGTGTTTCAGTTGTTGACGTGTTACGGTTGTGTTTAATATGTTGTGCGATTTGTGATACAATGTGTAACCATGTTTAAGTTTTTAGTTTAATATTGTGATGAATGTTTGGCATTTATGGGGTATGTTAATTTTGCTTGTGATTGATTCTCAGGTAGCTCGCCCCTTATGTTTGTAGTTGTGATTTCCACCTACAATGATCGTTTTTATGGGAGCAAATGATCATGCAGATATTTCGCATGTTGTATAGCACGACAAGAAGGTTGAGAGAATTGGGGAACTTATGGTTTTTTGAATAAACTATTTTTATTTGGAGTTTTATTTTGTAATTAAATTGAAATTATGGTTTATTTTTCTTTAATGGTAAGGACTTATTGAATTTAGATATCCCGAGTGATAATATCTTTTAAATTTTTGAATTTTTACTCGTAACCACGACATCCCAAAACATGGGTTGTTACAACCAGAACATTGAAGATAAGTTTTTATTATTTATTGTTTATTCCTTTTTTAAAAGGCCTAAAACGGTTAACACCATTAAGTATGTGCATTTTTAGCCTCATGGGCTAGAGGGTGACAAATTTAGGCCTAGTTTAGGTGTATAAATACTAAATTAATGAGGGTTAGCCTCATAATTAAATGATAAGCTCCCTCGATGGCTACATTTGATATTTTCACAGTTGCAGATGCAAAACAAAGTTAACAAATGGATGAAGCAGTAGAAATAAGGTATGAAGGGAAGGTATTTGAATGAATGATGAAGAAAATCTATCGATGAAGTGGGTTAGTATGAGTGATGGTGCAAGATTAAGGCCTAGTCGAATTTCTAACTAAGGAAGGTGGTTAGAGGAGATAAAGAACTCTCTCTAGCTGTGAATGAAGCTGAAGTTATCTCAACAGTGGTTCATTACATAAAGCTTCAAAGTGAATACAATAAGGATGGAAAGGTAAATTTATAGAATGATCCAAGCCTTACCATGATGCCTAACCACTAGCCTGATCACCAGGCACACAAATACACATGTGGAAAATGAGCTACATGTGAAGGAGTGTACTTCAGCCACTAGCACAGAGCGCTATAGGGTCTGCGTTGAGCGCCTCTTCATTGGGCAAATCCAAGTGTGTGTTGAGCCAGTCTATGTATTTCCAAGTGAATAAATCCTTCACTTAATTTAAATTTTTAAACTTAGTAATTAAGTGAGTCTGTGAGTTAACCCGTTTAACCCACCAACCCATGGTAGGCCGAGCCGGGTTCAAATTTTTTTTAGCTCGCTAATAAATGAGCTGGGTTAGGTTGGCTCACTAACTGGCCAACCCGTGGTGGGTCGAGTCGGGTTGAGTTGGGTGGCCCATTTTGACAGCACTAATTGTGATACATAGTCTAGTTGAGCTTTACTCACTCCTAGTTTCGTAGAAAATTCCAGTATCATTGTGATACATTGTCTAATTGAGTTTCACCTGCTCCTGATTATGAAGTATTCTTCACCACTCTTGGTATCCCTAATCAACGAATAACCTCCATTTACCCTAGACCAGTTGAGTATTCGCATCACTCCTGGTTTCCCACTCAACAAGTAATTGTTAATTACCTTTGACTGGTTGAGTATTCGCACCACTCATGGTCTTTAGTCAACGAATAACCTTTTGTTACCCTAGACTGGTTGAGTATTCGCACCACTTTTGGTCTCCACAGTCAACGAATAACCATTTGTTACCCCAGACTTGAAGGACTATTCGCATCACTCTTGGTACTAAGCAACCTTGCCTAGATTTCCTTAACTCTCCAAAGTCCAATTGTAAGTTGATTCTCTCCAGAATTGCAATCAATGATTGCTTACAACTCATTTAGACTATACTCTCGTAGAGAGGATTTAATTACAATACAAAGCAATTTAAACACTCGTAAGTGTTTCTCTCCTTACTCTTTTCTCCCATATTACAAAAGTAAGCAAATAATACAATGAAGTTCAAGAGTGTTGCTTAACGTTTTCTCTTTTCTTTTTCACTCTTCTCTTCGCTCACAAGATGAATGGATATGACGATGAGGCTTGAGAGAATCTTCCTTTCTTGAATTCTTCTCTTCTATTGTTTCCTTGGTAAGAGGAGTTTTGTTTTTAGTAGCTTCAAGAGATTTCCTTACTCAACATATGATGGTATATTTTCTTGTTTAGCTTATCTTCATCATCATCTATTTCTTCTTCTTCTTGTCTTCTATTTATACACCTTGACAATATAGTCGTTTTAACGAAGCTTTTCTCGAGTTTTGACAATATGACCATTTGACAAAGCTTGTCTTAAGATTTGTTCTTTTTTGGCTATTGATGTGGATGTCTGTCATAGGATGGAGTCTTTTGTCAGGCAGGCGTGATTTTCAAAGCTTTGATCAAAAGCATATTTGACTTCTCATTTGGCACAACTTTTGATAACCTGATAAGTTCTTCTTTTATCTTCAACGTTCATTTTGATACTTTCAAGAAGAGGTAACTAATCGTTTGCAGTAATTGTCCTGCAGAAGATAAAACAGAAGTTTGTATAACAAGTATGTCATATTTCCTGTTTGTTTTGGTGTTTCAAAAACTTTAGTCGTTGGTACAGGATTCTAAGTTTTTCATTGTTTTGTTTGTGTGTTTGACTGATATTGTTTAGTCTATAAGATACTTCTTCCTAATTGGTGCTTTACCTATTATCTTTATGTTTTGTTTAGGTGTAGGTATTGTGTCACGATTTCCTAAGATATAAACATTCCATTAATGTTTTTCTTGTTACTGACATCTACTACTGATTGTGTAGACTACTCGTTAGGTATCACTTTTGTTGTTTTTTAATGTTGAGCATTTAACGTCATTTAATTCTTGGTTAGAACAACAAAATGGTTTTTTATCTCCTATCGTTGAGGTAACGTTTGACAATCAATTTTTTCTTCTACGAATACTAAGCATTGATTAAAGACTCCATCGTCTGACAAAGTAATGTTTTAGCTCATGATATCATTTAGATAGAGTAAACATTTCTTTTTGCCTTTATGGACAGGCAGCGTTTAACTTTGTTTGTGTTTTCTCTGGTGTCTTAAGTTTTAGTCTTTTAATGTGTTTTGTCAATGACATCGTATTGACATGGTTTTGTTTTCTCGAGGGCTAAATTGAATACCCTTTAGGTATGATAAGCTTTATTCTTTTAGCTTCAACTCTCTTAGACACTTTTGCCTTTATAGTCGTTTAGCATTGCATCTGGGTGTTTTGACTTGGTTATTTTTCTATTTCCTAAGATCCTAAGTATTTACTTTAGTTGGTCTAATCCTATTTCTCCTATGTTGTATCCAGTTAGTGTTTTAGTTTTCTGCCTATCCTATTCTTCCTAATTTGATAGCCTAGTTTGATTTTTTCATGATTGTTTGGTGTGTTAGACTCCTTTAAGAGAATTCTTCTTAGTGTTTTCCCAAGTTTAGGGTTTTATATCCTATCGTTTAGGGTTTGTTTTCTATTATTCAATGAGATTTTCTAATTTGTGGTTATCATTTCTTTTTAACTTAAGATTTTCTATCTTAGATTTTAGTGTTCCAGGGTTCTTAGAGTTTTCTTTCCTATGAGTTTTCCTACTCTTCTATAGAACTTTTTCGTTGCCTTTTCTAACTTAAGGTTTTTTATCCTATGAGTTCTTCTATGGAACTTCTGCGTGGTTTTCTATCCTATTTAGAGTTTTCTATCCTATGAGTTTTTCTCTTCTTCTATGGAACTTCTTTGTTTTATGTTGTTTCATTAAACTTCAAAACTAGGGTTCTTATAGATAAGCTTGTTTTACCCAAGGTTCCTATAGACGAGCTTGTCTTGTCCTAACAAGATCCCCTCCAACAAGCAGCCGTGATTGTTGAGAAATAGATTGGGTTCATGACAATGAACGTGCTCGGCTATCGGCAGAAATGGATCACGACTGTGATCGATGGAGGGCTCTCGAGAGAAAGCACGCTCAAATGCGATTGAAAGTTAATGAACTCAATTTAAAAAAGAGGGGACCTCTTATTAAGTTTAAGTGAAAAAAAAAATAGATATTGACTTTTTTTTTATCTCCCATTGCTAATGTAAGGAAATGAGACGACTCTTTCTTGAACTATATAATAAAAAGATCGCACTAATTAAAAACTCATTTCGAAACTTATATATACAAAGGTAAAGTAAGTAGGTGATTGTATTTATTATGAATTTAAGATTCTATTGTGATAACCGATCGAGCACATATAACTGACTTAAGCATAAGAGTATCTTTGACAAGTACCCACCCGCTTGATTTATAGTTCGAAGATAGAACTGAGAATAACTTTGTAATAGAAACTTAAAACAATATTATAAGATAAACAAAAAAATGTTAAGAAATATTAATTGTAACTCTCGACCCTACATCCGAAACAAGACTCATAATAATAATAATAATAATAATAATAATAATAATAATAATAATAATAATAATAATAATAATAATAATAATAATAATAATAATAATAATAATAATTATAATATTGGTAAGAATTTGTGTATATTTATTAATATGTATATATCATATTTTATTATTTTAAAAATGATTGTATTATTATATTATATATATGAACCTTATAGCATACATATATGATCTATACGTTATGTAGACATTTTTAGAAATGATAAATGTAGATCAAATATAAATATATATATATATATATATATATATATATATATATATATATATATATATATATATATATATATATATAACAAACTAACATTTTTTTTTGAGACATTTCTCAGAATCACGATTATCTATCCCAAAACGAACTTCTCAAGTGTTTGTGATGGTGAGTTGGTAAAAATTTGAGAATGAGTTACTTGAGTAGACAGAGACCTTTTCGTAGACAACAATTTAACAAGACCTCTCATTTGTGTCTAGGAAAGGTAACCGACACCACCTTGGATTGCTTGTGACAAATGTCTTCTTTGCATTTCTTTACATTCTTCACATCTTTCTCAGATCGAAGTTTGTTTTGAGAACGACGTTTTGAAGTAAAAATAGCTAAGACTTTGTCACTAAAAATGTATTTGAATGTGAAATTTTATACCTTTTGTAAGCTTTTAAATATATTAAATTCTCAATTGTTTTCTTCGTATTTATATCTATTAAGCTTTTGTACGATCTCAATTTTATATTACTTATAAATTTTTATTACGAATTGTATATTCCAAAATATTTATCGATAGTTGGATCTTAAACTCTAATTAAAACACAGAAAAAAAAAACATACTTTATCATTTTCTATAAATTTTAATACAGTATCATTATTTATTAATTTTAGCAGCGGTATAATTGGAAGAAATTCTCTTTAAACATTTGTGATTCCCATTCTTTGTATTTCTTATTTTTATTATGTTGTATTATTGTTCATTCTCTCTCTTGACCATCACCTAACCAAGATGACACAAAAATCAGTCCAACGGTACATCACCACCAAAAAATAGCACTTAAGTCCTTCCAAGAAACACCATTCGGCTTTTCCACATTTTAGTACCAAAAACTGGCTCATAATTCATATGAAGCATACCATCAGATTATATTGGGCTCGAAGGGAGCTATGGGAGACATTTAGACATTAACTCCAATTTTGGACACTTCTTTAACAACCTTTACTTTCACATACTGAATGTTAAAAAATCTAATTGCAAGTATAATCACAAATTCTCAAAGGTGTAGAGTAGAGGTTCCTGATCTACATTTTATGATAATCACAACCTTCAACTTTATCAAATTAGGTAGTATTATGTAGATAGAAATAATACTTCATTTGCAACAATAACACCCACATGAACCTTTGCTAATCAAATATGCCTCAAATATGTTATTTTACAAATTTACGAGGACAAATGTGTTTGGGTGTGAGTTATCATAAAATTGTTAAACTCTCCACCCTTTCTAGTGAATCCATGTACAAATTCCTGAATGCTACATCCATTTTACACACATCACATGCTTCAACAACTGTGTTGCCTAAAATTAGTCCAAAACGTATAATTGTAAATACAAAACAATTGATCTGGTATCATCCTATCTTCCTGACATTAGATTCACAAGATTTTGATTTTCATAGAAGGAACCAACATCCCACTCGTCTGTAGTTGAAGAAAGTGTCATCAGCGCAACCACAATAGATCTCATACTTGGACGGAGTTGAGGATTGTCTTGTGTACAGGCTTTGGCTAGTTGTGCCATCTGCAACCCCAAATAATAACCATATATTTGTTGATCCATGTTGAAATCACAAAAAACAAACGTTCAAAGGGTTTACTCTTAACAAATTTCTTACCTTGCGGACAGAGTCAACTGGGTAGTTATCCCCAAGCCTTGGATCAACTAGTTTGCAGAGATCTTCAGTGTTATCCGGCTGACCAAGAACTCCATCAAACTGCATTGCATAATAAAATTAAGAAAGTCACTTTCATAATTTAGATTGATGAAGAAGCATGATGATGATTTTCTTAATATTTGCAATGACTACAATAATAAAAAATATTTGGAGAAATCAACACTGACCAGAGCTACTAGGCCCTTTGAGTCGGTAACGGAGTCGTTTGTCTTGACAATTGCTTCCTTAGCCGAAATGAGTTCATAAAGAACAACTCCAAAAGCATACACGTCTACTTTGGGAGAAACATCCCCATATTGAGCATACCTTCAGACAAAGCCATGGCAATCAAAGGGTTGTGAGAAAACAAAGGGTTGAGATAGTGAAGGCTTGTAAATTAACATGTATTAAGGGGCATTATTCTTATGTAATCGCTAAATGTTTGAAGGGTCATTGACATTATGACCACTTAGGGTGTTATATGAAGAGCTATGAGGCACCGATAGTGTAATGGATACGACACGTATCTGATACACCGATGAGTTTATTTTAAAAATAATAAGATACATGATATATGCATATTGAAAAATGTAAAAAAATTCTTAAAAACATGAGAAATATATGATTGTTATTGTGTGAGTGCAAATTAAAATCATCTTTAACAAACGTTGTCAAAATAAAAGATTATAAATTATTGTCATCATAAAAGTACTACTGTTTTATAGATTAGATACTTCACTGATAAATATCCATAAAGTATCCTAATGTATCGGACACGAATACGTGACCCGAAGTATCGGTGCATCATAGGTGAAGAGTCATGTAATAGCTAAGGAGTTCAACTGCATGAACATTTGTCACAAAATTAGCCACAAGAAATCATGTTCTCCTATATTGGAAATGCAAATAAAATAGTTGCCAATTGCAATGGTAGTATTCAATCTATGTTTGAAAAAAAACTGGCATATGAACTTGGAAAGTTAATTTTCAATATGAACACCAACACTCTAATGTTAAAAGGAATATTAATTATCATACTCCGGTGGCATGTATCCAAATGTTCCAACAAGACGACCCGTGGGAAGTGATGAACTTCCAACTTCTGTAAGTTTGGTTAATCCAAAATCAGCAACCTGCATATATGAGCATTGTATGAGCTCCCATTGCGATCCAAATAATAAAAGTAGATAAGATCTCAAAACATTCAACCTTGCCCCGGAAGTTTTTGTCTATTAATATATTTGCTGACTTTATGTCACGATGAATATATACAGGCACTGTGTGCTCGTGAATATATTCAAGACCTCTGGCAGAATCCAGAGCAATCTGAACACGAGTAGCCCATGGCAGTGGTTCTCTACTACCTAGGTAATTAAACACATCATAGTAATTAAACACACCAATATCAATTAACTGTCAACACGGAACAATTTCAACCCATCATGGGTAAACAAAAACTAAACTAAGGGTTATACAACCTGAACCACGCAGATGTTGACTTAGGTTTCCATTTTCAATGTATTCATAGACAAGAAAAAGAGATCCCTCGATGCTATATCCAATCAGCCGCACCTGCATAGTGATTAAGAGTTTAAGCCATTCCCTAAAGCAGATGTAAGAATTTATGTATAATAAAGCATGCCGAGTGTTTGTGTATAGTACAAACAGAAAACATAAATGTAATAGAAATTCTTTCAGGAAATATATGTTTAGCTTAATAACATTTGATCCCTATATCTTCACCAATTTCATTTTAGTCTATATACCTAAGAAGTTATCTCTCAGCACACTATACAAGCAATTTTTTTATGATTTAGTCCTTATGCCTTCATTTTGTGGAGGTTTCAAACTGCTAGAAAATTGAAGCATAAACATAAAAAACTGCTTATAAAGGAACTAAAACGTAGAATTAGATATAAGGACCAAAATCAAAAGTAGGAACTGGTATAGGACCACATGATTTATCAAGCCAAAACTCCTTTGTCAACAAAGATAACTGTTTAGCCTTGTATATTGGTTTCATCATCTTATGTGTACAAACTCTAATTGAAATTTTAGATTTTGAGCCCAATTCAGTCACACCATATAAACAAAACATAGATTCACCCTTTTGTTTTCTTGTTGTGATGTTCTTCAAGGGAAAAGAGGAAGACAGATGCAGATGGATCGATGGCTTATTTATGTGATAAATCATAGCAATATCCTTAAATGACATGTTAGTTAGTTTTAATAATTCAATAGCATTTCAGAAAGTAAGAGATGACAGGTCATGAATAAGAATAGTAAGAAAAGGACTGAAGAATCTTTGGTTTGAGAATGGATTTTGGGAAGTAAAGTCCAGGTCTGTTTAATGGAAGGACGAGAGGTGATTCATTTATACTGTACATTTACAGTCATTTAGATACTTGTTAGACGGTATTCTATTTGAAATAAAGATTGGCCCTTGTTGGGAATGTTATCGGCCACATCGGTGCACCAAATTGAATTCATAACTAAAATTGCATATAACATAATAAAGAGACTGTCACGAATAGAATACTTGCATGATCAGAGGAAAGTTTGAAAAGAAAGGAAAGGAAAAAGGAAAAAGGAAAAAGGAAAAAGGAAAAAGGAAAAAGGAAAAAGTCAAAAAGTAGAGACAAGATAATCCGGATTCCAAATAGAACTACTTTAAAAACTTTTACTAAGCACACAAAACTTCCGTATATATTATGCACTAGAGAAACAAATGTTAAGGATAAGAAAAAAAAATGTAAATTGAACAAGCATGGAGGAAATGTTTGAAGATTTGTAGTAACATGGAATTAAAAGTTTCACATATTTTAGGGAAGGGAACCACTGTGGCGATAAATTGGTCAATTTAGGCTTGGTAAATAGGGAACAATTTAAATGGTATTCTGTTATGCCTCCTAGCATTAGTTCAGAATTTCTTTATAATAGGTACCAACTTTCTATGTATAGGGGTATTTAGCTTTTGTCTTGTATTTTTTATCATGGATTTGGTCTAGTCCCCTCATGATTCATTATTCTTTATTTTTTCCTTTAAACAATTTTTTCATGTGATGACAAATGATAGATGTGCATTGAGATGTCAGCATAGCTGAGATGTCACAGTGCATAGTGATCCCTAGTATGAGTTTTTGATTTAAAAAAAAATCTAAATCAGTTCCCAAGATGGACAAAATAACAGAGAAACAAAAGATAATAGAAATTCACTATTTTCAAATTTAATAAATTCCTGATGCTACTCCTATCTCAAGATGACTAAATTCAAACCCAAATTATATGGGCCAAGCTAATGCTATATCCCATCAAAGAAATCACTTACAATCATCTCATAATAACTCTCCACGTGCTGATAAGCAATTCAATTGGAATACAGTAGTAATGCTAAAAATGCTTTAAGTTTTAAAGGACTAGTACCAGGTTTAAATGATGAACACGTGTCAAGACTTTCAATTCAGCAAGAAATTCTTTGATGCTTGCATATCCATCTTCTTGATTGCAGCTTTCTGCATGGACAAATTTATTGGCTTATATAACAAGTATACTGACTCAAAACAAACAAGAAGAATGGTTCTTAAGAACAAACAGACTCCGTTCCATCATGTATCATTATAAAGCATAATATAAAGAAATATTTGAGCTTTGTTCATCGACTTAAACGCATCATGCTGCAATTCAAAACAAAGGAAAGACATGCTAAATATTACTTTGTTCATAAACTGAAACGCATAATAATAAATTCAAAACAAAGGAAATGCATATTAAATATTACGCAATAATTTCAAATTTCAAGCAAGGAAGCATAAAATAATTTAGTGAAACAGAAAACAGTAAGATAACTATTGATCAAATAGTTTAGTTGTTCAAGTTTCCTAATAAATTATTATAAACAATTAAGATGTCAATCCTTCCTCACAAGAAAGGATGTCAACAAGAAAACAATGCATCTCAAAATACCAAATATCAAAAGGTGACATTCAATTAAGCTTAAAATTTGGATTTTAGCCTAACTCAATCCCAAAACCAATCTCATAGGTGGCCCAACAAAGGATTCAGGATAGACCATATATTGTAACCTTCAGTCCCAATCTGGCAAGAAAAATATACTGATCTGAATTCTGATCAATCATTAATTATCAAACTTTTCAGTCACTCTTTTCTTTTTATTCAATGTTTCGATGATATTGTATAATAGCTTACCATATTAGATAAAAATGTCACATGGTATCTATAAAGTTAGTCTTCAATCTTCTATTTCAATTTATCTTCATTCTACTGGCAATCAGTTAAGAAACACAAAACACCGATTATATCAATTATGACAAAACCCTAAAAGAAATATCACAGTGAAACTGAAGAAAAGCTTCCAATATTGGCAGTTATAAATGTGATTACTAACCTCTCCCCTCAGCTCCGCATAATAGACTGACCCAAAACCTCCTTGACCAATTTTATTAGCCAACTGAAGTTATCTGTGGCAGTTGCTAGTTCCTCATATGTGAATTCCACCGATTTGTCCACTTTTATGCCGGTGATGGCAGTAGGACCACCAGGTCCTAAAGTTTCATGCGCACTACTACGGGAAGCTTCATCTGGAAAAATAAAGCACCAAGCCATTTATGTCGATATTTAGAACATACAAGAGCTAGAGGTACTGCATGATGGATACAGTTCCAACAAGAAAAAAGTAGGTTTAGCAGAGATCTTGTTCTGGATGATTGGAACAAGAAAAGAGATTAGGAACAGATGTACTTGGGAGAAAATCAGGGATGAAAAGAATGTAATAGACTCCAAGATGTGGTCCCCCCAGGTTAGGAGAAAAGAGGATCCAATGGTAAAAGTAATTTAAAAGGAAGATAGTCAAAATAAATGTACTTTCTGAAAAAAATTGGAATTTGGAAAACCATAATGGCTTCATTTGATTTATGTAAGGTTGTTGCTGATAGTGTTGTGCGAGTCAAGAGCAAGAGGATCACAGTATCTGTTTTTAAATTTAAAAGAAACCATTTAGAACATTGAAAGCACGCAACTCATTTATATAGATGCACATAAGCTCATTATATATAGAAGAAAAAGTCCACATAAGTTCACACTAGTTTCTACTGACAAAATAAAAAACCCTGATGGAAACCCAATGTTCCAAGCGATGTGGTCAAAACGTTAACTTTTTCTACAAGGACTTTACTAAAACTGAGATATGTAATCAACAGATAAAGGGAATAGAGTTTATTTCAGTTAGATCGTAATATGCAATAGGACTACAGTACAACTGGTAATTCAGTTGTACTTTTTCAGCATTGTATTATTCAGTCTATCTAAAGAGTTAGATAGAGGGAGGTGTTGCAAGGAGAATAAGTAGAAAGAGCAATACCCTTCCCATCTTGAGCAAAGAGTGCACTAGAATCTCGTGAAAGTTCCTCCTTCTTTATCTTCTTCCGGAATATTCTGAAATATATAACAACTCCTATTACCAGAAGAACTGCCACAACTCCAACAGCTATTCCAGCAATAGCCCCACCAGCAAGTCCTGCTTAAATAGAAGAAACAATGAGCCAACATACGTCATCATCCTTCTGATTTTAGTACATACTGGTCATATGTTTAGTAAGAATCTCAAATAAAAACATCTCATAACCAATATTTTGAGAAGAAAGTCAAACCTCCTGAACTGCAGAAAAAAAAAATCAAAAGATAGTCATTGGATATTGTCAATGTATTGGAGATTGAAAAGTAATGCAATCAGGAGTAGATTGTAAACAGAGTATTACCTGGACGGCAAAACCACATAGCTACCATTTTGATCTGTCAAAAAATGAAAAGAAAGAAGTTAGTGCTATATATTGAAATTTAGTTTATTGAAAAATATTCAAAAGATTGATCTATATATATGAAGTTTATTACGCATCCCAAAGCTTGAGTGAATATTAATAACACAATTCGTAGGCAACATCCAGCTGAAATGGTAACTGTTTCAGTAATAGATGCTTCATTCAAGTCATCAGAGAAAATTCGTTGCAGCCCTTTAAATAAAATGTTAGAAGACCTCAAAATTTTATTTCAACTTCCAAGGATAAGCAAAGAATATCAACAGCATGGCATGCGCCTAAACCCTAGCTGTTGGAAAGTTAAAGCAACACCAAGTCAAAGGAACACCGGGTGAAAACTAAGTTACTGTTGGAAAGTCACCTTTTCTTGCCACTCCAAGCCCACTCAGTTGTGGCTTCTTTTAGGGTTGCCTTAATTGGAACCTCAAGGGTAGTGATTTTTTTTTTCTCTGTCTTCTAAAAGAAATGACTTGTGTTTTGTTTCATAACTTGGGCAGTTTTCATCTAAAAAGTTGAGTTTGTGGAATGCAGTTAAGCCCTAAATGTCAATTTATAAAATGATACTAGAGTTTATCCTAAATCCATTTTTGGATCCACTAGCATTTTCCACGCTTTAGCTAGAAGTCCTGAGTGTGAGGGGGAAGGGTCAAAAAGTTGTCTAAATTGTAATAACCCTTTGATGGCATACCCATTAACCTTAGTCAAGCATCTATAAGAAGAGTTGAAGTCATTTATGAAGATGGTCTAAACTCTACCTTTTGGATCACCTTTGAAGCCATCATGGAGCATAGCTTGGAGTATTATACGTTTAATTTAGGCCATGTATTTCACCCAAGTAATGTAGGTTTGTTTAAGGCTTATATTAAGGCCTCATTAGTGTAGGATTTTTCATTAAGCTAGACATCCAAACCATGTGGAAAGTATGTGCCTTGTGTCATGCTTCCAATGGAGAGGATCTAGCTTGAGTAGTGGCCACATGACACTCTAGAAATTGAGAGGATTTTGCTTTATGAGTGACCACATGTCCTCCCCTCATTGGAGAGGATTTGTGGACACTTGTCCACTCCTTAAAAAGCCTCATTTTTGACCAATGAGTGCAAAGGTGGGAGATCATGTTTTTAGGGTTTTTAGGAGACACCTTTGGCCTACAAATAGATGTGTCTCCTCTCTTGTTATCATCTTTGTTATTGAGTAATGTTATGATGCCTATTTTTGGTCATAATACTCATCTTAGATCAATATTAGAGCAACCCATGAGGCCCCTTTAGTTACCTTCCTCTTAGAGTTAGCCTAACCTCTCTTTGAGTCATTAAACACGACACCACCACCATTTAACCACCATATGGCCATGAGCTTCTAGTCTCACAAACACCATAGCTTCCGCATTTCCAACCCCTATTCTTGATGATCCACCACATTTCCGCACCATATATCTTCAAGGGACCATCTCCATTGCATCCTTCTAGCTTTGGCCCAACCTAGCATAGGAGATTGTCATCATTTGGTATCAAGAACTTTGTTTCTACAAGAGCTAAGTCTTTTGGTCTTTATCTATCCTTTATTGTTCTGTGTTATTGATGTTATTTCCTTACTTGTCTGGTTGTGTTTTTTCATCGGGCAGTAAAATGTGGCGATTTTGAAAGTTAAATTGCATGTAGCTCAAAGGTCCAAAAAATACGTATTTATAGTCAAATTAAAGCCCTTTGAGTCTAGTTTCCAACAAAAAAAAACATTTCATTTAAAGTTCTGTGAAGAAAGTTAAGAGTAAACAATCAACAAAGGTCAGAACTGTCAGAATGTTGTCATCAGCGTTTTTTCAGGTTCAGTTTTGGTAGTTTGGCTATTGTTTTTTGCCTTCTAAATGCTCCTAAATGTGTTGAATATCATGTTCTTAGTGTTTGTTGAGTCTTCATTCATCTTTTGGTTTGGTCATTTTGATTTTTAATCCATCCAAGTTATCTAGAGTCTTGTCCTTTATATGTCATTACTTCTTAGTTGAGCTTTGAAAAATCACAAAAATATGTGTTCAAGTGTGTTTTCTGAAAACGGAACCATATTTGTGCCTTTGAGTGTTTTTATTTTACATATTTGAATTCATACTTGTTGTTAGATCATGAACAAGTTTATAGAGTTAGGTTTCCATTATGACATTTTTTGCATTTCATGCTATATTTGATTCTGGTAGGTTTTCTTCCTTTTGGTGCTATAAGTTTGTGTGCTCTTCAAAACCATTACTGCATTTCAGATTTGAGGTGTGTTTTGGTGTCTGTGTGTTGAAAATTTCAAAGAAAAGAGACAAAAGGTACAAAAGAAAAAGTAGACAAAAAGTACAAAAAGCAAAAGCAAAAGGTAAAGGCAAAAAGCATATGCATGTACCATTTCCACCAACTTTGTTAGCACTTTTATGTAACTTTGTTAGCACTTTTATGTTGATGGTGACTGTTGTTTTAAACATTTGGAGCTACTGTTTTTATAGCCATGTCACTTGCAATTGGTGTTAAAAGTGTGGCCATAGGTCACCATTTACACAAAATTTGCTGAAGACAAAAACACAATAATCTTGTCGAGTAATTTTTGGTTTTGTGTATCTAATCTAGAGCTTTTATTTAGGACTTTCTTTTGTTGTGCCAACCTTCTTTCTTGACCATTTATTTTCTTGATTGTCTCTTTGTTATTCATGGTTTTGTCTATATCAAATCCCTTTTGAATAGCCTTTGTCATTTTAGACCTTTTTATTGCTTTCTCCTTGGACTCTTTTGGCTTTTGCGGGGTTATTTCTCTGTGTGGTGTAAATGTGTCGTTGTGGTGAGCCAACACTTGGACGTAGCATCCTAGGTGATGGAGGCCTTGTGGTAAGCTTGAGGTCTTGGCTTGAAGACAAGAAGACAAGAGAGTAAACACTTGGTGAGAAGAGTGATTTGTGTGTATTTCTTTTTTAGTTGTAAAAATGTATTTGCTTTCTCTGGGACTTGTAATATTCGACCTTGTTAGAGGTGTGTCCTAACAAGAACATTGGACTTTGATTAATTAGCATTTTGTAGTGGGTAAGTGTGAGGGAACCAAAGTTCCTTCTAACTTCACCATTAGGCCGCATAGATTAGCTTTAATTGTTTTCCTTAGTTGTGGTAGCTTAGTGTGTGTCTACTTGTATTTCAAGTCTAAGTCCCTTTGAGAAATAGGGTACAAGAGGGCTTAAAGTTAACTTTGGCTAGAAAGACTTGGTACTTAAGTAATCCTTAGTAATTCACCTCTCTTTCCTAGAAGTGAGCTTAAGATCCTTTTGTCTCCTAAAGTATCTTAAGGAATTTTATTTGAAATACTATGTTTGTTTTCATAAACCATTTTCAAAAATCTTAAAAATGTCTAGGATTATATGTGAAAATTGTTTTCAAAATTCTTTTGAAACATGAGTTTTTATAGTAGCTTGCATTTAATAATGGGGAGGATGAGCTACATTATAAAGAGACATAATGACTCCAAAAAAGATGAGGAAGTTTTTCTGAGCCCAAGTTGAAGATTTGAGGGTGTTAAGGAGTGAAAGCCTAACTCAACCCCACAAAACCGGCTTTTAAGGTGAGGTTTGCACCCACTTATATATTCTAAATTGGCCTTATCTCTAGTCGATGTGGAACTTCCAACACACCCCCTTCACGCCGAGGTATATACATCTCGAGCATGAGACTAGACATTAATGGATGGTCCGATAGCGGCCCGATAGTAGGTAGAATAATATGCCCAACAAACAACAAATATTGCAAGGATAGGCTCTAACCTGGCTCCGATACCATGTTAAGAAGCGGACTTTAAGCCTAACTCAACCCCACAAAATCGGCTTTTAAGGTGAGGTTTGCACCCAGTTATATACTCTAAATTGGCCTTATCTCTAGTCGATGTGGGACTTCCAACAGAGGGCAAATCTTTTCAAGAGGGAGGGGATGATGGCATACGCCTTAGCCACGGTCAAACATCTATAAGAAGAGTTGAAGTCATCTATGAAGATGGTCTAAACTCTACCTTTTCGACCACCTTTGGAGCCATCATGGAGCATAGCTTGGAGTAGTATAGGTTTAATTTAGCCATGTATTTTGGCCAAATAGTGTAGGTTTGTTTAAAGCTTGTATTAAAGCCTCATTAGTGTAGGATTTTTCCTTAAGCTAGACATCCAAACCATGTGGAAAGTATGTGTCATACTTCCATTGGAGAGGATGTAGCTTTAGTAGTGAACATATGGAGAGGGTTTTGCTTTATGAGTGGCCACATGTCCTCCCCTCACTAGAGAGGATTTGTGGACACTTGTTCACTCCTTAGAAGGCCTCATTTTTTGCCAATGAGTGCAAAGGTGAGAGATCATGCTTTTAGGGTTTTTAGAGACACTCTTGCCTATATATAGAGGTGTCTCCTCTCTTGTAATCATCTTTGATGTTGAGTAATACTATGCTGCCCATTTTTTGTCATACTATTCATCTTAGATCAATACTAGAGCAACCCATAAAGTCCCTCTAGTCATCTTCCTCTTAGAGTTGACCTAACGTCTCTTAGAGCCTTCAAACACCACACCACCACCATTTAACCACCATATGGCCGTGAGCTTCTAGTGTCACAAACACCATAGCTTTCGCATTTCCAGCCTTTATCCTTGAGAGTCCGCCACATTTCCGCATCGTATATCTTCAAGGGACAATCTCCATTGCATCCTTCTAGCTTTAGCCTAACCTAGCCTAGGAGATTGCCATCACCCTTTTAGGGGTTGCCTTAATTGCATTCTCAAGGATGGTGGTTTATTCCTACATCAATTAGAGTATGGTTTGGAAAAGTATTATAAAACTTGGGTAGCCTTCAACTTCAAAACCGATTTGTAGGGTTGAATTACACCCTATAAAACAAATTTCTAAGAGTTACAACACTACTTTGACCAACACGGATAACTGATGCAATAACCAAGCAAGGTTTTATATGCCTATCCCCAACAGTAGTGCAGCTGCAACATCAATCGCATCAGCTATTCCAGCTGCATTAATTGTCCAATTTGAACGATTTCAGTTCTGCAACTACAATTAAAAACCTTTCCAAGTACAGAGAACCCATGAATTCACATGAGAACACCAAAACAAACCAGAAATAAGTACCTTTTGCCAGTGATAGAAACCAAGTCACCAAACAACGCCCACATCCGAATTAGCATACAAAAAAACCCACCATTACAGTAAACTCAATCTTGAATACAGTATCCAAACTAAGCACAAACACACACAAGCTAAACATTCCAAACCCTCAAAGAACCAAAGTCACCACTTCCCAACACATACACAACAAATTCAATAACCAAATGCAGAACCCCACCAAAATCTACAAATATTGCCAATATCAACGATCAAAACAATATCAGATTAAAGGCAATATAATAAAGTGTCCAAACTAACACACAAACATCAAAACCCGTCTAGTTTCAAAACCAATGAAAACGTTTTAAAATACATCCTAGTGCCACAACATCAATGTTTTAGGGGTCTCTACAGCCAGATTTGCAACCACATTAGCTCCATTTATCCACAAATTTCCCATCCGTAGACCAACTTTAAAAGACTGTCTTATTTCTAACCACTTCCCCACAAAATTAAAAGCAACTGCTCTTTATCCGAATCGCTTAGATCGTGGACTCTGGGTAATTAGGGGAGGTATATGATCTGAACTTAAACAACGGAATCTAAATAAGAGGAGGGGTAGCATATTGAAACGACAACAGTTTCCATAAATAAATCTTGAATGATCATAAGTAAGGTGACTCACTGTGAAAGTTCTAACATGGAGCCCCCTAGCCTCTTCGGACTACAACTAGCATTTTTAGTGTAAACTAAATAAGGTATTTCTTTAAACCATAAGTGAACATCTACCTATTTCCAACATCTCTGGGAAAACTTGGTTGGTCACTTTCGTAGAATCTCCCTCCAACCACTCACAACGTTCGAAACCAAGCTTGCACTCGGAACACATGTTGGTATTTTGCTTATGTTGAAGTAAGAAACAGAATACACAAAAATCTTCCACTTCAAGAAAAGAAGAACAAACAAAATACACGGACCTTTTCCCGGAATATAAACGAGTCCACTCCCCTGGTTGAAATTGACGTCAGGGTTGTACCTCTGCAGCAACCCCGAGTCAAGGCTCACATCAGAAGCCACCGAGCCGAGAGTCTCCCCGGTTCTGAGAGGGTACGTGACGAACAGCCCATAATCGGCAACATCGGTGTTCCCACAAGAGCAATTCACCGTGACGTTGAGAGTGCCCGTGTCGGGAATGTTATCCGGTTCATAGCTGTTGAACCTCCTGAGCCAGGTAACATCGGTAAGGTTAGAGAAGACGGTCCTGGCGACTTGCTCGTAGGTGTCCTGCGTTTGAACATCGTAGTGGAAGGTGTGACCGAGAAACTGGCCGTCGATGCAGTCGCAAGGGAAGGGGACGTTGACCCTTATGAAGGCCTGGACGCTGTCCTTGTTGGGGATGGTGTCCTTGTTGTAGAGGACTATGTCGTCGGGAGTGGTGAGAAGAGATGAGGACATGACCTCGGAGATGTAGGTGAGGTTGGAGCCCGACCACATGTAGTAGGAGCCCAGCGCCAGAGAGCAACCGTGCTTGCACGCCGATTCTGCTGCCAACACGAGAGAAAACAGCACAAGGGGAAGCAGAAGAACCCCCAATCTGGGTTCCATCGGAAACAAAGAAAGAAGAAAACAGAGAATGGGGAGAGGTTGTTGTTGAGTTGACCAGGTGAATGGTGATGTGGTGGAGAAAGAGGAGAAAGAGAAAAAGAAAAGGAAGAAAAAGAAGGAAAGAAGAAGATGATTTGTGTTTGAACAATGACTGATAACTTAATATATTGATTGAATATTGATTAACAGCAGACAGCCGTGGTGTTTGTTCTAGACTTATGGAAAGACTACCCAAAACACGACCAGACAAACGGTTAACAGGAATCTTCCGCGGGTACTAATAATAATCACAATTAGGGATGGCAACGGGTCGGGTCGGGTACGGGTAGTGCCTACCCGCAACCCGACCCGCCGGATAAAATTGTACCCGCTACCCGACCCGCTACCCGCCGGGTACCCGTTTAAAAAATACCCGCGGGTATTTTAAAACCCGCGGGTACCCGCGGATACCCGCAAAAAATTAAAAAATATATTTAATACATTTTAAAAACAAATTTAAATAAAAATACAAATATATATATATATAATATAAATTAAATTAAATATAAATTAAAATTTAATTTTAATTAAATTTAAACTAATAAAATATAATTTTATTTTATTTTTAATTAAATTTAATTAAAAATATATATAAATTATTTATTTTTTAATTTTTTGCGGGTAACGGGTACCCGCGGGGCGGGTAGTATACTACCCGTACCCGACCCGTTAAGAAGCGGGTATTAAAATACCCGCTACCCGTTACCCGCGGGTAGTAAATATCCACGGATAGTTACTACCCGCCGCGGATTTTACCCGCGGATACCCATGCCCGCGGGTAAAATTGCCATCCCTAATCACAATGACATTCTTGTAAACAAAACAAGCTTATTTTTTCAGAATTTTGACAAAATTAAAATTTGATTCATTCAAAAATTTTATATATTTTTATTCAATAATAGATAACATAGTATTTTTAATCTAATTATCTTAATTTCTTTTACATGTCAAATTTTATGTATTTTCAAATTAATATTTAAGTTATTTATATAGTTTAATATATTTTTATTCAATATCGGTTAAAATACATGCAATTTATATATATTTTAAGCTATCATTTGAATTTGTAACATTCCAAAGAAAAATAAAAATTTTACACTTAACAAGTACTTTTTATTTTATGCCTTAACTCTGTTGTTCACCGGCACCTTTTTATCAAATCGTTTATAAAACTTATATGTTTAAACGCTCTTTTATTTTGAAGTTTAATCAAATAATATTAAACGAGATAAGAATTATAACTAGAAAAATAGTATAGGTAGAAACATAAGTGTTAAACTCAAAATCCTAATCATCTAGTAACATAGGAAAACACTTAGATACATATGAAACATAAAATAACTAAGTTAAAACTTCCATATGCAACGCTAAAAGACTCCCAAGTCAAAGCATCTATGAGAGTTATGCTAAATGCGTAAGTTATATTGTATCCAATGGTAATCAGTTGAACTCTTAAGAAGTAAAAAGGTGTTGAGATAATACCTTTGGCTAAACCCTTTAAAAGCCTTAAATAAATATCCAAAAACATGTAGATGACAAAACTTGCTAAACGCTCTTACTCTAAAAAGGAAATATCCCAAAAAGCGTTTAAAACAAACTAGACGATACCATGAGTTAAACCCCTCACTTCGTCCAACGATGAAGTTCTTATTCAATGCTTGGTATCTTAGATAAAAGCTTAAATGATAAACGCTACCTCAAAGTAGAAAATGTAAAAAAACAATTTGTTGTTATGAACAAGCATTAAATGTCATTAAATATTCAATGTTCAAAAACAACAAAAGTGATAAGAGTTAAGACATATTCATTGCATGCAGAATCTACTCTATTCTATGCAGATAACCTATTACACACATCCACCTGCTCTATTTGAAATATATTAGAAGTGGACGTTAGAGACAAAGAAGACATTCACGAATGTTCTCTCCATTAGAAGTCATATTCATTGTGATTATATATGTGATTATATATGTGATATGCATATTCATTGTTTGAGAATGACTTTTTGAATATCTTGTTTTTGATGATGTACATGATGATGAACATTGTATAATGGACATTTTTGTTGATAGACATTAAGGACCTGTTCTATTGTTATCTTGGACAAAATGACATAACAAATGTTTGATATTATTGATGTGTGTGCTTGATACATGTATTAGTGATTGGAAAAAGGTTTACATGTTTAAACAGACTGAAAATGTATTTCCGGTATGATTTAATCTATTAAGAAATCCATGTAATGTGTTAAATTGTCTCAGATTTCTAGTATGCTTTATTGGAGGCAAACTTTTCTAACATAATCCGGTATACAACTTAAGTAAGAAAGTTAGCCAATACATGTTTTCAAAAGAGTGAAAATCTAGTTTAAAAGAAGTCTGAAATTGAATTTTTGCTTAAGTGTTCGACATAACCGATTACATGAGTTGTATAATCGGTTAAGTCATTTTGAAATGATGAATTCAATTTCTTTCAAGTCAATACTATTATAACGGTCATATTGCATTTATTTTTGGCTGTTAAGAAGTGTTTAATCGACTGCATGCACCATATAATTGGTTAAAATTCGAATTTTGAAATGCTGTCAAAAATTGCTAAACTAGCAGGAAAAACGTAGTGGATTACATTAATAACATAATCGATTAAAATTCGTCAGGATTTTGAAAATGCTATAAATAACTGTCTTGCGCGCTGTTTCAAAAAATCTTTAAATATACAATTTTATAACTAACATTGTGATTAAGTTTTGTTACAGAAAGCATCCAAGAACCATCTTGAAGAATCAAGGATCAACTTTGGGTTTATTCATCAAGATTCTATCAAAAAGTGTGTTTAAAGGTTACTGATCATATCTACTCTATTGGAGAGTCTACTATGAAGATCAAGTTTATCTTTTTCAATTTGTAGATTGAGTTCTTGTACTGTTGTGCCATGGGGAGAGAACTGTGATTGTTTTCATTGAGAGTTGGGATTGCTCTCAAGGTATTCTTAGAGTTGGGATTGCTCTAAGGTGACAAAAAGTGGGTGATCTTTCTGGGTTGTTATAGTTGGTATTGAGTTAAGAAGGAGAGTACATTGAGATGATTGGTCTCTGTATGTCTTGCTTGTAAGAACTCTATCAATATAGTGGAATCCCTTCAACTAAGGTTGTTGAAAGAAGACTGAATGTAGGCTTGGCCGAACCAGTATAAATCTGTGTGTTAATCTTTCTCTTCCTTATCTCTTTTATTTGTTGATTCATTTTATTTTTCATATTGCATTCCAAGAAACATCAAAGATTTCAAAAAGATTTTGAAAGAACGTATTTTTAAAGTCAAACCAATTCACCCCCCCTCTTGGTTGAAAGTATTGACCTATCTTTTTCTACAACAACTGTCGCTAATAATCGATTATTTCAAGAGATAATCGATTTATCGTAAAAGCTTTTCTAAAAACATGTTTTTGTTGTGATAATCGATGACCAAAAGTGAATAATCGATTATCACATGATTTTCTTGATTTTATTAGAATAATCGATTATCATTAGTGTTAATAGATTATCACAAAGCTTTTATGCGAAATAAACCATTCCTGAGCGATTTTTGTGTATTTTGTTTTATGAATCTCTAAGCTAAGTTCTACACATAATTTGTTCACTAATATATGACTTATTACCCAAACCTTAATCACATACATAAATAAAATACAAGTCTTTCAATATCTTTTGTCATAACTTTGAGTACTAATCTTAATCATTTTCTTCTTTTACCAATAATCTTTCCCCTTTTTAATGATGCTTAAAATATGTTTTAAGGTTTTTTTTAATAACCTACAAATACAACTATACAAGAGATAAACATTAAATAGTCTTTAAGAAATCATGCTTTGCTTTAAACTTTTCTCCCATTTTTTTTAATAAATAAAAAATAAACTCTTAAGATAACTCCCCTAAATGAAATAACTTAATAAAATTGAACTCCCCATAAATCAGACAACTCATACAATATTGAAAGAAAAGGAAAAATTATTTTATTAATTTAAAATTTAGCACTTATATCATCATATCATCCTTAAAATAACTATCAAATTAGTATTCTAAATGATAAAATTTGCAACATTTTTCCAAATATCATTGTCCAGAATTATGTCTATACCTTTGACTTTGTTGAATGTTACCCTATCTCTGTATTTAAAGTTAAAATAAAATACTCTTACCAAGTCAAGTAGGAGGTACCTTGGAATTCTACAAAGAATTTAAGCCATTGGTTAGTTAACAATTAAAGAAATTGGAAGTTAGATGCACTAAACCAGTCTGTGTGAATGAACTTGGGTGTAATTAACTTTTTGTCTTTCTAGAAAGAGATGAACTCAGCTCTCCTTTCTTGATTAGAAATTTATCCTTCAATGGAGGTCGTTCTTGCATATTGTCTAGTAATTGTGTGAATGATTTTCTTCTAATAGAAAACTTTTTTTCTTGATTTTGCTATTTGGAATACAGGGTTTTGCAAAATATATAAATAAATAAAATTTTGAGAAGAGACTCACTTAGCCACCCCTTGTCATTCTATTTAGTACCACATTTATGCAAAGTAGGTATTATCAAGACATAAGAGTCATAAATACATCATAATCGAAATTTAAAGAAAAAAACACGGGTTGAAAAAGAATTGAATATAATTAATAAAATATTTAAAATAATTTTAAAATTGCATAATATAAAGATGTAAATTACAAAACTTAATATTCATAAAAGCACACAGAAATAATTAATTTTTATTTTATTTTTTATTATTCTTTTCCCTGAAAAATAAAATTAAACTAAACAGGATTTGGTATAGGTAGCACCCACGCCATCTACTTGAAACAATCAAACCCTAACACGTTTCTCACAGGTTTTGTTATTATCATCCAAATTCATTAATTAATCTTTTTCATCATTTTTACTAAACTTAATTTGTTTCTTAGCATTGTAAAACTTGAGAGTTTACATAAAATTATAGGAACCTAATAAACTTTACTTGTAAACTCTAATTGTAAAAAGAGTTTACTTTAAATAAAAAATTTAAAATTATTTATAAATAATATAATACTATATTATTATATGATTATGTAAATAACATTTTATATTTTTTAATGAAATACTATTATTATTATTATTACTATTAGATTACTATATTATATTTTTAAATATTTTTTATATTATTATTCTTTTAGAATCATTTTAATTAGTTACATTATATAATATATATATATATATATATATATATATATATATATATATATATGTATGTATATAACAGAAGGTTACTGGATTGAGGTCCAAATAATTTCTAATTAAAATTTAAAATTGAAACTCCTAATTTTTAATTATAAAATTCAATTAAAATATTATTTATAAAATATAATATAAATTATATTATGTAAGTTGCCACACAACATCACTAAAATTAACACAGGTTTTTTTTTATAACATTTTGATATAATATAAGTATATTTTTTATTACATTAAAAATACATCAACGTAATAACAAATAAATAATAAATTAGTTAAAAAATAACAACTTATACATTATATACCAAAATGTTATAAAAAAACTATAGCAAAATATTTTTTCAATATAAAATCCTCTTTCTTTTACACAGTACAATCCTATACTTTCCATCCTCTTCTGAAAATAATTTCAAATTCTAAACGTTAATAAACAAAATATATCGTAAATAATATAATATCATTTTTTTAAGCAACGAAATTAGTGCAATGGAAGCAATTAAAATAAATTAAAATTGCTCCCTTTCTCCACCCAACCACAGCCACCCCAATCACAGCTTCTACTTCCAGACGACGGAAAGAAGGAACGGTGCGGGGCAGAAGAATAACAAGAGTGGAGCCCTAATCCCCTAATCAGTGAGTTTTCTTCACGGATGTTATTTTGGGTTTTAAAAAATCTTCTCTTCGAACTTGTCAACTCAGTTGCAAAATCGACGGAGTTCACGGATTCTATCCGATTCTACCGAGTTTACATCAAAATTGAGTTGTTTCCAAATTGACTCGGAAGCTTAAACTCGTCCGAGTTAATTCGCGAGTTTGATAACCATCAATCAATCAAAAATCCCAAGCACCATAATATTTAGCATTTTGCACTGCGAAAGCAATTAGGGAGAACCACAAAGTGGAAATGAAGCGATTTTTTTTTTTTACTCTTTTTTGCGATTGATATTTGGTGTGTTCAGTTTTTGTAGTAGTGTGTGGTGTATGGCCTACAGTGATGTGGTGAATTTGCTGTTGGCCGTTGCGGTTTGGTGTACTGCTTACATTACTGTTGCAGTTCTCGCTTCCTTTCGGGCAGTCAATTACCTCTGTACTTTCTGAAACCTCCTTGCAGTTTCACAAGGTTACCATGGGTTATGCACAACTAGTCATAGGTCCCGCTGGTAGTGGCAAGGTAATTCTATTGCTTTCACAGATTTTGCTGAGTAAACCACATACCGAGGTTTTAAATTTGCTATTTAACAAAAATGCAATTATCTGTGTGTCTTGTTTTTTGTGCAATCAGTCTACCTATTGCTCGAGTTTGTATGAACACTGTGTGGCTTCGCGGCGAACGATTCATGTTGTGAACCTTGATCCTGCTGCTGAAAATTTTGACTATCCTGTTGCAATGGGTAAATAAAGTGTGTTATTATGTGTTTATTTCTTTTGAGGGTTTGGATTTTTGTTATCCTTGGAGCTTGACTTTTGTGGGCTCCGATGCTGGCAGATATTAGGGAACTCATTTCTCTGGATGATGTTATGGAGGAGCTGGGATTGGGTCCTAATGGTGGTCTTGTTTACTGCATGGAGTATCCTTTTTCCTCAATTATGTTTAGCAGTACAGTTTATCTCCATGTGTACCCATGTTAGCTTTTGCTGTTTTAAAAATTTGATTTAAGATTTGGTTGCCTTAATAATTATATTTAGGCACCTTGAGGATAACCTGGATGATTGGCTCACTGAGGAGTTGGACAATTATTTGGATGATGATTACTTGGTTTTTGACTGCCCTGGTATTCACGCTCTGTTCTCTACCTTTTTTGTTATTTAGTTATGTTTTAGTATCGGAAGTTTGATGTTTGAAGTTTTTGGAGGATATTGTGATTATGAGTTGGTGATAATATTGTTATAGTTATAAAATGCAATAACACTTATGCAAGGCCACCAAATCAGAAGGGGTGGTATAATGAACTACTTTAATTTTGTTCATTGAGAACAGAATGGTAGTATGGCCAGTTTCTGTAATGTTGAAGTCTATATTACGGTTGTTTATCATGATTTTTGGTTGGCTTGACAAGTTGTGATAAATCAGCTTTACATTGTAATGTTTTGCAGGTCAGATAGAACTTTATTCACACGTTCCCGTGTTTAAGAATTTTATTGAACATCTGAAACGGAAAAATTTTAGTGTTTGTGCTGTTTACTTACTTGATTCTCAGGTTTGTGGTAGTTTGCTGAAATCATATTTTCTTTTAAGCTTTTGGCTTTCTCGTATTTCTTTAGGCTTCCAGCTGTAATGATTTTAAATTGTTTCCAGTTCATGACAGATGTGACCAAATTTATAAGTGGATGCATGGCATGCCTTTCTGCAATGGTTCAACTTGAACTACCCCATGTTAATATCCTCTCAAAGATGGACCTTGTGACTAACAAGAAAGATCTTGATGAGTAATCACTGTCACTAAATTTTCATTCCCAAATTTGTTTTCATATTTTCATTCATTCAAGTTTTAATATACTTTTGCTCTTAGCTTTTTGGATCCAGAGCCCACCTTTTTACTGTCTGAATTGAATCAACGGATGGGTCCTCAGTATGCAAAGCTGAATAAAGCTTTGATTGAATTGGTAGGTCATCTATGATTTTATGGAACTTATGCCATTATCCTCCTTTCCCAATAATATTTTAAGTTAATAAACTGTGTACATATTGGTTTTCAATGTTAAACCATTTATTAATGTGATGGGAACCAAGAAGACAGAAAGAAAACAGATCACATAAGTAATAGAAAAGTATATGATATTATTGAAAGTATAGGAAAATCAATAGGAGTAGACTCCCATTTCCAGAGCAGAGCTCCTCAACAGAGAAATACAGATGATTCTCTATATTCCAAAAACCTTCCTCTTCTCTCTCTCTCTCTCTCTTCCCACATCCCCTATAACGGCATTCCTTCTTCTCTCACCCTAACAACCTCTAACAGCCTCAAGATATTGACCCTACTAACCCTGCTAGCTCGGCACCTTGCATAGTGCCTTTCTTCCTTCTCCTCACATACATTTTCCATTTGCTAGGGTCCGTATTCTCCCACTAAGAGTGGACCAATGGTTCTTTGGGCCTCATCTCCCTACAGACCTCATCATAATGTCTGGGTTATATACCATGTCATGTTATATTTTCACAATTTGTTAGCAATTTACACTTCCGTCATATGTGTGTTGGGTTTATGTAGAATGTTGGACTACTACCAAGGAACATAGAACATAGATAGCTATATTATTAGAATTGTTATAGACTGAAGTATAGTGGATATTTGTTGGCAACAATGTCTAAGTCTAAATAAGCAATTGAGTTTATCCTTATTTGTTAGGTTTCTTGGAGACAAGAAACCAGATTTATAATTCAGTTTAAGAAATTAACACACAAATCTTACTGTACAACGAAAATAACACTCTAATTCTGAAAAACATAATACAAGAAAACATCCAACAGTTTCCAAGGAAAGAAATTCCCTTCTACACAGGACAAGCCCTATTCTGAAACAAAATACACACCACCACCGGGAGGAACCGTTTCCTCCTTAAAAGATAACCCTTAGTAGATTAAATAACTTCTTCTAACCACCCATAAACTGTCCAACTACTGTTAACTGTTTTGTAACTTCTAATTTTGAACCTTTTTTCCTAACATACACCGTAAAAGTCTTATTAATACTCCTCGAATTCCGAACAACCTTGTCCTCAAGGTGAAAATCTAGAAATTGATCGCGAATGGTCCTTATCTTCTCTTTCTTCAGGCTCCTCTTCCTCTTCATTCTCCCCCACAATTAACACCTGAAGGTTCTTATCAGGACATTTATGACCAGGACTATATGGTCCTCCACATTGAAAACATATGCCCTCTTCCCTACGCTTGACATATTCAGGGTAAGGTAAATTCCGCCATCCTTTGGTTTTGTTTTCTCCTGTATTCGTACTGCCCACCTTAGACTCCAAGGATACTTCCTCTCCATTTCTTCTAGCCGTGCTAAAATGACTGAAACTTCTTGGTTCAGTCTAGGTCTCGTTCACCGTTTCTACTCAAGAAACTATTCCTCCACTCCCTTGAAAACGACTAGGATACAAATTACTTCTAGTTGTTGTTCTCTCCCCTGACCTTACCTCACTTGAAACTCCTTCCACATCTGTAGCAATCTCCATGTCTCTCAATAGATCCTTGGGATTGTGTGGTCGGATCTGATTTCAAATATTAACATGCAAGCCTGCAAAAAGATACCCAAAAATTGCTCATCTGTCTGTCTGATGCTTGGCCTACTAACATCTCAAATTTCTGTATGTAATCTTCCACTTCTCCTTGCTGTTTGACAACAACCAATTTTTCATATACTGAAGATCTATCCCTTCCTCCAAACCTTCATATCAATGCTTCCTTCAATTCTTCCCACGTTGGTGTTTTGATTTTCTTCCTCCAAAAATTGAACCAATGATTGGCCTTGCCTTCCATACTAATGAAGGCCAACTTGATTCTCTCCCTAGGTGAAACCTCTTGCACTTCAAAAAAATTTTCAGCCCTACTTATCCACCCAACGGGATCCCCTCCTTCAAAAGAAGGAAGTTCCACTCTTTTCATCCATCCTCGCTAGCTCTCCCTTTTATCTTCCTCCCATTCCTCCTCAACCTCTTCTCTTCTTCCCACTCTATCTCCATACATAGAACCTCTGCTTCCATCTGACTCTCTTTCCATGTTCTTGAGTCTTTGCAAGATATCCTCCATCATATCTCCAAACCTTTGAAAGTTGGCCCTAGTTTCTTTTCTATTCTCGTCAAGAGCTCTCTCTAATGTACTCCCTAGTTGGGCCAATTGTTGTTTCTTGGAGACAAGAAACCAGATTTATAATTCAGTTTAAGAAATTAACACACAAATCTTATTGCACAACATAAACAACACTCTAATTCTGAAAAACATAATACAAGAAATTCCCTTCTACACTAGACAAACCCTGTTCTGAAACAAAATACACACCACCACCACCAGGAGGAACCGTTTCCTCCTTAAAAGATAACCCTTACTAGATTAAATAACTTCTTCTAACCACCCATAAACTGTCCAACTACTGATAACTGTTTTGTAACTTCTAACTTTGAACCTTTTTCCTAACATACACCTTAAAAGTCTTATCATTATTTCTTTTATGTAAAAGTAATACTTGGGTGATGTTAAGCAAGCATGAATTGTCATTAAATTTCTGGGTAACATTATCGGGCTGATGTTCCTTTTTTAAATATCATATTTTGTCTGACTGCAATCATACTTATGAGGTTCAGATAGGCCACCTGTGTTATTATTTAACTGCATTTTATTTCCAAATATGGGGCCAGTCTACTAAACTAACCCAATCTTGCTATGTTTCTAGTCACTGTATACTTATTAATCATCCCTTCAAAATAATTATATATATGAAATTTGCGTTTCCTTTGGGATCAATCTTAAAAAATAATTAAGGGAATTGGTTCTGCTTAATCCATTCCCATATATCTTCATGGGACAATCAGTCCCTATCATTTTATTTATTTCCTCTTTCTGAACAGGTTAGTAACTATAGCATGGTGAGTTTTATACCACTAGACTTGAGGAAGGAAAAAAGGTATGCTTCTCTCTTTCTTTTCCTTGCATATCCTAGCTACAGTTCATTTCTTGAGTATTGTTATATTTATATCGTTGGTATATAGCGGATATAATTTTGCTCGTGGCTGTGCATCATAGACTGGTATTGGATATATCTACCATGGGTGATGCTGAAAATATTAGATTTGAATGGTATGAACTAAAACAGGTGTAAATTATTTCTATGATAAAAAGAAAAAATATAATATGATATAAATTAAACTATTATAGTTGAAGATAGCACCATGGACCAACTGGAGGTTCATTGGCCAAGACGGCCCTAGTTTACACCTGTTTTCCTAGGAAAAAGGCTTAAGCTTGACGGCAGTTCAGATGAGGCACTGGTCAGTGGAGGGAATGTTAATTATTCAGAGAGAAAGTATAGATATAGATGTCATAAACAGAAGATCTAGATTAATTGTATCAGTTTCTTATGTTTTCATTATATTTTCTTTTCTCAATCAATACAAGTCAGTTTTATTAGATAGGAAGAAACTGATTCCTATCAGATGAACTCAAATTATGGCTTTTGTAGCTTGTGCTTCCAGAGCTTTTGGATGACTGTGAGTTGGCAAATCGTTGCAGGCTTTGAGATAAATGAACTTTGACTTGATTTTGTATTAGAATTTCCTCTGTAGTATAATGGATGAAACGAATAGAACATACAGTTTGAATAGTGAGTTGGGGGAAGAATAAGTCTCATCGCTTAAGAAAATATAGATATAGATGTTAATTAAGTCCTCATCGCTTAACATTCCCTAGTTTACACCTGTTTTCCTAGGAAAAAGGATTAAGCTTGACGGCAGTTCAGATGAGGCACTGGTCAGTGGAGGGAATGTTAATTATTCAGAGAGAAAGTATAGATATAGATGTCATAAACAGAAGATCTAGATTAATTGTATCAGTTTCTTATGTTTTCATTATATTTTCTTTTCTCAATCAATACAAGTCAGTTTTATTAGATAGGAAGAAACTGATTCCTTCCAGATGAACTCAAATTATGGCTTTTGTAGCTCGTGCTTCCAGAGCTTTTGGATGACTGTGAGTTGGCAAATCGTTGCAGGCTTTGAGATAAATGAACTTTGACTTGATTTTGTATTAGAATTTGCCTCTGTAGTATAATGGATGAAACGAATAGAACATACAGTTTGAATAGTGAGTTGGGGGAAGAATAAGTCTCATCGCTTAAGAAAATAGACTTGTCTTCATGAGATATATGAAGTATGTTGTACTCTGGAATTAACATGCCAACTTGGTATTCTGTTGTGTTCCTTGAATTCAAACTATTTTTTCCCATTTTCAATTGTTTTTTGAAGAAAAGTACATTTTTTTATAAAATTTATTAGTTTTTTTTGCTATGTAAAGTCTGATTTGTTTTCATCCAAACAATTCATTATCTTAAAATTGATTATAACAATAGATTTATTTTGGAACAATATAACTTGTTGGCATTACTAATCATGTTCACGGACTTAAATAACTATAGTAATATTGTGGTAAAATAATATTGTCAAACTACATGAATTACTCACTCTTATTTCTTATCTTTATAGGCCATGTTAGTCTAACCATTCCATTTGTTACCTTTTTTTTTACTTCTATCTAACCTATTTTTGGTGGATTTGTTTATCTAACCTATTATTGTTTATACTTTTTGTTGTATTCTTCTATCTAACCTATTTTTGTTTTATGCTTTTTGTTGGATTCTTATATCTACAGTATACAATATGTACTGGGCCAAATTGACAACTGCATCCAGTATGGGGAAGATGCTGATGTGAAGGTTAAGGATTTTGATCCCGAGGAAGATGAGTAGCAAATATCCTTCCACAATCTCTTTGTATTTTGTTTTACTTGGACATGATGGTGAATGAAGCTCACTCACATTGTTAATACAGTATCTCATTGGATTGCTGTAAATGTGAATTGGGAAAGTTAAACATTTATGCAATTTATCTTTCAATTTGGAAAGGTTGAGGTTGGTCATTCTCTTTCTATTGTTTGGTTGTGAAACGAATAGTACTAGAAACAAATGATGAAAACCGATATATTGCAACTGTGAAATTTGTAATGGCCGATTTCAAGTATGTTGAAATTAAAACTGAAACAGAGAATGGAATGTTTTAATACAATCATAGAAATGAGTATTTTAGCTAGAAGCATCAAACATAACCAACATGTACCTTCTGGAATTTCGTAACCTGATACAAGAGAAAGAATTTTAGAATAAGGAGGAGAAAGAATTTTAGAATAAGGAGGTGCAGAGGAACAATTGAGAGAGAAGCGTACCGGAATTCTTCAAAGAGAAGATTACCACACACATAACAAAATTCTTCAAAGAGAAGATTACCACACACATAATGACCTCAGAGCACACAATGTTTTAGAAATACATTCTCTCTTACGCCTCATGCTTTTCCTTCAGTTTTTTCCTTACTGATCTCATGTCATGTGTACTTGTAGTATAGTATAACTAACTTTTCCCGTATCCAGCTCAGTATTATTTTGGCTTTCATTTTTCTTGCACGTTACAATACTTCCTTCATTGAAAACAACCTTATCCTCAAAGTTGAATTCTGGAAAAGATTTGTGTAACTTAACTACATCCTTCCAAGTGGCAGCAACTACATCCAATGAGTCCCATTGAATTAGTACTTGCGAAACTGACTGTGACTACTCATAATGATTTTGGATTCCAGAACTTGCAATGGATGAACACAAGGACCAACTTTAGTAGTCATAAGAGGCAAAAGTTAATAAGTGTGTGAAGGACTACCCTTACATGCCTTAAGCAAATATACATGGAACAGAGGGTGAATTCTTCGTAGCAGGAAGCTTAAGTTTATAAGCAACATATCCAATTCTTGCCATGACGGACCAAAATACCACATACTTAACTTTTGATTTTTCCTTAAGGCAACAATGTTGTCTATAAGGTTGTAACTTTACTAAGACCAAATCACCTACATCAAAGTGCATATCCTTTTGTCTTTTATCAGCTTGCTGTTTCATGTACTGCTGTGCCTTAGACAAGTTCAGCTTCACATGCTGAAGGATTGTATCACGAGCTTTGAGCATATCTTGAACAGAAATTGGATCAATAGAAGTAGTTTCATACCTTATGATAGTAGGAGGATCTTTACCGTATAAAGCCTTGAAAGGGGGCATTCCAATACTCTAGTGCAAAGAAGAATTATACCAAAATTGGGCCTATGGAAGCATATAGTACCATCCTTTTGGATTGTGAAAAACGAATCATCTAAGATACATCTCTAAAGTTTTATTCAAAATCTCTGTTTGTCCATTCGATTGTGGATGGTATGAAGAACTCATAGCAAGTGTGGTACCTTGAGCCTTGAAAAGATGTTGCCAAAATGGGCTAATGAAAACTTTGTCCTTGTCAAAGACAATGGAATGAGGTACATCATACAATTTAACTATGTTGTAAACAAAAACTTCAACAACTATCTTACTTGTATATGCAGCCTTGAGTTGAATGAAATGACCAAACTTGGAGAGTCGGTTTACTACCGCCATAATTTTTTAGTACCCATGCGACAAGGGCAAACAAGTGATGTTGTTGACTACTCATACGACAAGGACAAACAAACGATAAAATCCATTGCTATATCATCCCAAACATGTAACGGAATTGGCAAGGGCTTTGTTAACCCTGTGGGTAAAGCTTGTTGCACCTTAGCTTGTTGGCAAATTTGACATTCACGAACAAATTTTTTAATCCTCTATTGCATTCTAGGCCAAAAGAATTTAGAACAAATTCTAGCCATGGTTTTTGCAACTCCAACATGTCCTCCTACCTTCAAAGAATGAAATTCCAACAACACCTAATTGATAATGTCCTCATCCACTGGTAGCATGATACAACCCTTCCAAAGCAATAACCCATCCTTAATCCTATACTCTTGGGACTGTAACTGATTTGCCAAACATTGATCATATAAGTCCTTCAACCTCACATCTTTTTGAGTTGCCGCAACTACCCTTTTAAACCATTGACTTGTTGGTTTTGACTATGCCATCATAACACTTCTTAATAACGCATTAACAGGTACACTCTCTTTTCCGAGTTTATATTGGATTGTAAGATCAAAGCCCAAGAACTTCGGTAACCACTATTAGTGCTCTAGAGTTTGCAAACGCTGTTCTACTAATTCCTTTAAGCTCTTTTGATTCGTTTTAATAATAAACTTGTGGCTTAAGAGATAATGTCTAAATTTTGCCAACGCCTCAGTAATTGCATATGACTCACGTGTATATGCAGACTGCTTTTGGATTCTCAATGACAATTTCTTAGAGAAATAAGCTATGGGATGAGTACCTAGACTTAAAACTGCTCCTACCCCTAAGCCAAAAGCATTCGTTTCAAGAACAAAAGGAGTCGAAAATTTTGGTATAGCCAAAATCGGTGTTGTAGTGAGTGCTTCCTTCAATTGTGTAAAGGTCATGGTCGTTGCTTTAGTCCATTTAAAAGCATTTTTCTTCAACATATCAGTTAATGGAGCTGCTATTTGGGCATACGCTTTGACAAATCGCTAGTAATGACATGTAAAACCAAGGAAACCTCGTAGCTGTTTCAAGTTAATTGGTCTTGGCCACATTTTGGTTGCCTCCATTTTTTTTTTACAATCCATAGCAAACGTAGATCCTGAGAGTGTGTGACCAAGATAGTCTGTTTCCTCTACTCCAAATGAACATTTGGAGAACT
Source organism: Vigna umbellata (assembly GCF_029865625.1). NCBI lineage: Eukaryota > Viridiplantae > Streptophyta > Magnoliopsida > Fabales > Fabaceae > Vigna > Vigna umbellata. Next base: position 65,204,581 of record NC_142168.1, read on the forward strand.
TTGCATACAATTGATGACGCTCTAAAATCCGCAAAACCACTTCTAAATGATACACATGTTCCTTTAGTGAGGAACTATATACAAGGATATCATTGAAAAAACCCAGAACAAATTTTCTTAATATTCCTTGAAAAATGATTCATAAGACTTTGAAAAGTGGCGGGAGCGTTTGTGAGTCCAAAGGGCATGACAAGCCACTCAAAATGTCTATGATGCATACGAAAAATATTTTTATAATGATTCTCTGGATTCAACAAGATTTAATGATATCCCAATATCAAATCTAACTTAGAAAATATCATGTCACCAAAAAGTTCATCAATCAACTCATCAACACTAGGTATTGGAAAACTATCCTTTATAGTAATTGCATTTAATGCTCTATAGTCAATACAAACTCTCCAAGAATTATCCTTCCTTTTCACAAGTGTGAAGAAAAACGACTCTTACTTGGTTAAATAATCCTTTCCTAAAGCATGTCATTAATAAGCCTCTCAAGCTCTTCCTTTTGACTATGAGATAACGATATGGCTTAACCTTTATTGGATTTCATCCTTCCATTAATAGAATAGAATGAACATAGGCATGCTGTGGAGGCAAAGTTGAAGGTGTAGAGAAAACAAAACCATATGTATGCAACAATAATGCAATTTCAGGTTCTATATTTTGCTGGTAATTCAAACAAAGGAAAAGATTGAATATTTGGGTCCACCATTTTCATGCTATAAACCTCTGTAATGGAATTAGTGTTGACCATTCTACGGATATGATGCAATTGAGCCTGCATTGGAACATTATCAACATCTCCTACAAACTTACCATTATACAAGAATTTTATATTTAAGGCTTCATAATCAGCCACATGAGGACCTAACATTTTCAACCAGTTAGCTCCCAAAATAAGATTTGCACCTAAAGTTGGAAGCAAATATACAGGCATTTGGAACACATTCCCCTGAGCATGTATGACCAATTTCTGAATTAAACCTTTCGTTGCCATATAATTCCCATTTCCTACCATTACTTTGAACATGGGGGCTGGTTTCACCGGCACCTTCAAAATTTTTCAAGAGGAGGTTGCAGAATATTATCTGAACTCCCTCCATCCACTAAAACAGTCACGGGTAGCTTGTCAATATAAGCTAAAAATCGAATTGTACCCATCCTAACGCCACCTTTAAGTGCATTAAGTGATAAATGATGGTCCTCAATCCCAATTTCTTCATTAACAACCTGCAGATCAAGATCATGTGGTGGCTCATAATTAGGATCCAACAAATCCTCCTCTAGATTAAAAAACAAATACTGTCTATTTGGGCATCAATGATTAAAAGTGAATTTATCATCACAGAAATAACATAGTCCTTTTTCTCTGCGAAGTTGCATTTCAATTAGAGTTATTTTTTTGACATATTAGTCAAGGGTAGAATTGTAGGTTTTGGTAATAATGGTGGAAGAGATGATTTAACCATAGGTTTGGGCTGTTGTTGTGAAGTATTAAAACTCGTTGAAGCCACTAGAGAATAACATCTAACAAGCAATGAATTAGATTTAATTGTGGGTGAGTATCGATCCTCATATAACTTTGCCAAGGCTATTGCTCTCATCAAAGAAGTAGCAGTTTGAACTACCACATCAAGTCTAATTTCAGCATGTAAACCACTCAAGAAACAATTTAATAAAGCTTCATCAGATAAACCAATTGATTGGTTTGCCAACGACATAAATTTCAGATAATAATCGAAAATTGTACTAGTTTGGTGTAATTTAAACAACTCGGCCATTAGGCATCAAAAGGAGAGGGACCAAACTGGGATTCCAAAGCACGTGTCAAATCTATCTAGGATTGAACTACAGATAGACGTTGAAGCATTTAAAACCAAGGCACAACATCTTTTTCGAAATGCATTGCAACAATCTCTACTCTCTCTACATCAGGTGTATGATGATAGTTAAAGAATTTTTTTGTCTTAAAAGTTCGTTCTAACACCGATGATTGACCATCGAAATGTGGAAATCCCAAAGATATGTGCTTAGTCGGTAACGCAACATGCAACTGATTTGCTCTCGAAGCGACACCATGGAACAAAGATTGGGATTTCACTATTAACTCAAAGATTGATGAAATTGATCCATACGAGCTTGCGCATTAGCCTGGACTTGTTGAGTATGAGCCCATTGTTCATAGTCACAAAATTCTAGTATATCTATTAGTTTTCAAAGTTCATCAGAATGACCATGTACTTTGGCCTATAATTCCTTCAAACGAGTGTTTTGTGTCAGTGAAAGCACTAATGAAACAAATAATACTAGAAACAAATGATGAAAACTAATATATTGCAATTGTGAAGTTTATAATGGCAGAATTCAAGTATATTAAAATTAAAACTGAAACAGAAAATGGAATGTTTCAATACAATCATAGAAATGAGTAGTTTAACTAGAAGCGGCCAACATAACCAACATGTCCCTTCTTGAATTTCGTAACTTGGTACAAAACAGAAAGAATTTCAAAATAAGGAGGTGCAGAAGAACAATTGAAAGAGAACCGTAACAAAATTGTTCAAAAAGAAGATTATCACACGCATAATAACCTTAGAGAACATAATCTTTTAGAAATACATTCTCTCTCTTACACCTCATGTTTTTCCTTCACCTTTTTCTTGCTTATCGCATGTCATGTGTTTTTGTAGTATAACTAACTTTTCTCTCGCATCCAGCTCAATAATTTTTTTTGGCTTTCATTTTTGTTGCATTTTAGAGGTTGTAACATGTATTTGGACCCCTTAAAGTTGGTTACTACTACTTATAGCTTTCTATAAAAAGGTGATGGCAAAGTAGAGAATTTGGAACGACAATTGTTACAATTTGGATAGGTATAAATGTGGATAACAATTTTATCACCTTTGTTATCTTCACTTATGTTTTAAATCAATAAATAAATATCAATTGAAATACTACTGGATGTATTCATCCATGTTTTTGTTGTCTTCGGTTGCGTTTCAAAGTAAATAAATAAATAAAATTTAAAAATATACTAAAAATATATTGGATGTAATTGTGTTTGACTTAATTTGTCTAAAATCTTTTGTTAAAGCTAGAACATATACATGACGTATTTTTGTTATTTAATATACAAGCTTTATAATTTGTATGCATTTGTGATTCTACATATTTGATCATATTTTGCATTTAGATCCAATTTTAATTAGGAATTCATTTTATCTTTATATTAATTAAAATTTCATTCTTAAATTACCTAAATATAATATTTAAATTAAAAATATTCAAATATAAAATAAAAATTTCTCACCTAACATGAAAAAAAAGATCGTCTATATATAAAGAGATGAAAATTAAATACCCAAGAAAATATTAAAAGTCGTTATTTAATAAATAAAATTAATATATAAATATAAATATGAAAGTTTAGATATTAAATACGTAGTTTATATAATCATTTACCTTTTTACAGCTTTACTTAAAATTTATATTTATAGATTTTGAAATAAGTGTTTGATTAACTATTCTTTACTTAAAATTTATATTTATAAATTTTGAAATAAATATTTTATTAATTGTAGTTTAATTATTTTCGATTAATGATAATCACACTTTATTTAAATTATTCAACATTAGAGTTAACCTTTTAGACTACTAACCATTCAATCCTATTTCTTGAACTGCATAATTTCAAAAGTTGTTTGAGAGTATTTGATTAATTGTATCAGTGACTTACTAAACGCTCATATTATATACAAGATAAAATGATCAAACACAATATCTTTTTACAACTACTTATTCTCGTGAAAAAGCACATTACATATCAAATGCTCTCAACAATAATAATAATCAAATATATTCTCTTATGTTATCTCAAAGGGCATAAACACATGTCATTTTTAGATGAAGTCTTTCTATTTAAATATGCAAAATTAAAGCAACAAGAAACATTATGCCCTTTCGAGCACTTTGAAAGTTTTTATATTGAATATAACTAAATATTCTTTTTCATTGTTTCATCAATATCATATATTTATAACTATAAATCTAAATTTGATTTTTATTTACTTTAATATATTTTGCTCGTAGCATGCTTCTATCTTTACTTGCAATAAACAATAAATAATTAACCCATTATTTTTTTTTCTTGTAATTGTTATATTTACATTAAATTCATGTTGAAAGAAATTACAAAAGATTTTATTTTTTTATGTGAGTCTGTCCACAAACTCATAACCCTTCAGCCTATTTAACCCGCTTATACATATAAATCCTCTTCAGCCTATTTTTAATGAACCAAATCAATAAATCTTACAAACTCCAAATTATCTAATTCTTTAACTCTTTTTTTTGTGAACTTGGGTCATGATTTTTTGTATAATACAGGGAAATCTTAGAAAAAGCTCAGCATGTGTTAGGAGGCTCAATTTTTGACGAATTTTCCTTTTAAGAGAGATTCGAAGGAACTCCCACTAATCCTACTAACAGAAGTCTAAGATGTTCTAGAGGAAACTTGAAAGAAAAAGTAGAAAATTTTTTCCTAAGTGAATGCAGACACGAAGGTTAAAACATGCCCTAATATAAGTAAATTAGTTTTGTATATTTTGTTTACAAAATGTTAACAAAATAAACACAAAGTATATATTGAGGCACCCAAACAAACTACAATAAAAAATGATCCTTAATTGTAATATTTTCAGCAACAGATAACTAATGTTGCTGAATAAACTTGAATAAGATAATTAAAAATCCTTGGTTTCTGTTTTTCCACGCATAAAAAATGCTGGTTCTTGAGGTAAAGGCAGTTTTCCAACTTGATCACAGCTAAAATACGAAGCAATTTTTGCCATGATAGGCCTCTGATCTGGGTTTCCCTGCACACATAATAGACCAATTTGTACACACTTATTGATTTCTGTTTCAGACAAGGAGTGTGGTAATGAGGGATCCAACAATTCAAGTACTCTGTTTTTCTTCCACTTCTTCCAAACCTGCAATTAAGATGCTAAATAAATGCTCATTTATCTTTTTCCATGTTAAATCTATTGAGAAATTACAAAATCATTAATAAAAGTCATCAAATCAAAAGTGAAGGTTAGAAATTTCACACGAGTGATAAATTCAATTTACAGATTAAAAGTGATAACAAACCCTATCTTACAACCTATTTTGTAGAATTGAAGTAGGTTTAAAATTCACCATTANAATGTTAATTTAGCACTTGTCTTGGTCTGATTGTATGTAAAATCCATGTTAGCTACCTCAATTTCCCTTATTTTACAGGAACTGACGAATTCAAGGAGTTAAACCTGTATTTTGAATGAAAGAAGAAATATTTAAACACATTTAAAGAAATATGTCACAACACGACAACAATAATTTGAGGGCTTGAGCCATGAAGAAAACCTAACAAAGCAAGTTTCCTCAAGCCTTGGCCTAAAGCTTAAACCATAAATTTCCCTTTTTCATGAAGTAACGTCACACAACTCTAGTCCAAAATTTCACTACTTAAGCCACAAAGGAAACCCACTAAGGGAGGAAACCTCATGACTAGAGCCATGGACTATTGCTTGCGCTATGCTGTCAGGGTCTATAAATATCAACGTGTTAGATAGATTTTAGAGACTTTGGAAACCCTTTTAGGACTTTAGTTTTATATACTTTTAGGGTGCTTTTAGAGAGACTCTAAAGGGTCATCTCACTCACATCCTTTGTAATCAATAAAACATATTTAGAGGATTGAAGAGATGTATTCTCTTCTTTGTTCGTACTTTTTCCTATCATCCATCAAGAGCTAAATTTCTATTGTGTTGGGGCATGATGTAGGTCATCTGAAGCTTTATGCTTTAAGGTAGATTTGTTGCAAGACAATGAAAATATGTGAAGTCAAGCTCCAATAACCATAGAAAGTCACTCCTTTATTAGTTTAAATAAATTTCCAAATTGAATTTACAAGATTTTCACAAAGACGAACATGTTTTATACACATCAACTCCTATGACAAGTCCCACCTTTGTCAACATTGGGCCTTGTTCCTTTGTTAACTTAAGTGGTCAAAACCCTATTCTACTTGGCTCAAAATACAAGGCCTAATATTATTCTACTATATGATGGCCCAAGAAAAGAAGAGCTTGACTTCACCTTTCATGGTTGACTCTTCTTGGATTTGCTTGGCCGTGCTTCTTATGATTGGACCTTTGGCTAAGGGTTTGCCATCAAGAGTTTAGGCCAACTCTATGAAGAAGGTGGCTAAAGGAGATCACATGGGATGCTTTAGCCTTTGGTGACCTAAGATGGGTAGTATAACACAAGAATTGCAGCATAACATTACTCAAATTCAAAGGGGACTATAAGAGTGGTAGACAACTCTATTTATAGGCTAAGAATGTCTCCAAATTGTAGAACCTAGACCTACAAACCCAAACTTGGCTAGCTTAGAGAACAAGGTGAAAAAATGATCTCCTTTAGGAAGAGGAGATGTGGCAAAAAAAATCTTCTCTATTAGGAGAAAGACATGTGGCCACTACCTATAAGAGAGACTTGGAGTCTAAGTCAGGGTTGTATCCTTTTCAAGACACCTCTTTTAAATCTAATTTATAGAAGCTTGCTTTGCCTTTTTATACGAACACCCTTAGGCTTTGTTTTATTACTAAGAGATCCCTCATGCTCACCTATATAAGAGGATCTTTAAGATTTGTAAAAAGGTTGAATATTTTTAGTTTATACATACATTTTGTTCAACCTTTGTGAGAGTGCTCTCTTAGGAGTGTTCTCTTAATTAGCCTTATATTGAGCTAAAACTCAAGTAGCAACATCCTTATTCATCTTGTCTTGGTGAGCCTTTGTATCCGCCAAAGTGGCATGCCATCCTTGAGTTCCCCTCCACCTTTCATGACTTTCATCTTTTCTTATCCTTTGATGCACGTTCATTTCAGAATATACCACATTTTAGGTTCTTGTTTACGTTATTGAGTAATTGAACTTCTTCTCTCATACAAGTCTCCTTGAAGTGTATCTTTACAACTATATAACATTGTTATCTTAATGTCTAGTAAAAATCTTCATGGAGTTTTCTTAATCACCAAAACATCATACAAAGCTAAACTCTAAAATGGGTACTTATCATTGCCCTGGGCCAAAATTCTAAACGGGTTGATCCAGCGAAAAATTGAGACTGATCAGCTCGGGCTAAAGAACAACTTTGGTTAAGTCAGGTTAAAGGTCATGATGGACCAACTCGAGTTAAAGGGTGAAACAGAGCGCCTTAGGAAGTACTTTGAGACGAGGTAGTCCAAACAAAAGGAACACAAGTCAGTCTAGGACAAAGGTCAAGATGGATCAGCCTAGAACAAAGGTTGAGACACATCGACCTAAGCAAAAGGTTAAGATTGACCAACCTAGGGACGAGGGTCGAGACGGGTCGACCAAGATGGAAGGTCAAGACGGGTCGTATAGGCCAAATGTTATATGGGTAAACGCGAGTTGAAAGGTAAGATGGTCATGTTAGTTCGACATAGAGACAAGTTAGCCATAGTTGAAGGTCAAGAAGAGTTTGTCATAATCAAAATTTGCGACCGACCCGGACCGCCAAAGGTTGAGACTAGTGAACCTAATTCGTAGGTCGAGACGGGTTGTTTAAGGATGAATGTCAAGATGGGCCAACTTGGGCCAAAAGGCGAGATAGGTCGGCCTAAGTCAAGGTTTGAGACCTGTTAAGAAAAAATCATCTAAAGAGAATAAGTTATTTAGCAACTCAAGTTTTAAAGTTTAATAAACAACATTTAATGAAATATCGTTTAGTGAAGTATATCGTCTAAGCAAAGTGCATATCAAAACATCTTTATTAAACGAATGAAGACAAACCATGATATGTCAGTTATAAAAGGTTAAACAATATTTGACAAAAGCACATCTAGAGAAAATAAGGATTAAGTGTTATATAGCTTATCATTGATACTACTTTAAAGAGCATATACTTGCGTTAAATGCTTATATTACAAATCATGCTTCAACACTTAATTAATGTATAAAATATTAAAGGCGTGTGTGTAATATACTTTGTGTACTTTGCTTTTTTTTTTCTTCTCTTTATCTATGTAGATATCGACAATACTAAGCTTTACTCAAAAGCACTACACATGAATTAGAAAGATATTGTGAAATAGGAAAATATTCCTGGAATATTTCCATAAAGCTTTGTGTCCTACCATATCCGAACAACTCTGAATATGAAAGCAAAGCTACTCTTCCCAAGGTGAAGACATAGTCTTACAACTCTCACTCTTAAAGCAATACTACTCTTCCTAAGGTGAAAATAAGTAAAAATCTTCGTACGAGAAGCCACCTACTCTTAAGAATGTCGACTCTCTCTAAGTAATGGTCATCTCTCAAAGAAAGTTATATAAGGAGGACTTACACAAGAGAATAAAAGAACTTTAGCTATCATTGTATCTTATGTTGTTATTCTCTCTATAAGCATACATCATTTGAATATGTTCATAAAACAAAAGAAAATCTTTCACGTTACCAGATTTCATTGTCTTGTATATCCTCTCTCTAAGAGTTACTCAAATTTGTATTTGTTATCAAACACTTATTATGCTTTCATATTCTAAATAGAATTAAAAGACTTGTACTATTTCGCTCAAGTGAGTTAAACGTTCTAAACAGTTGTCTAGGATTGAAACCAAAAGTTGTTAACCTTGGACTAGTCAGGTTGACTAGGGAAACCAAGAGTGGTTGATAATACTCGGTGTATACCGGGAGTGACCTATACTTATTTGTAATCTTGTATAAGATTAGTGGATCACCTTACGAGTTCTTAAGGGAGACTACATGTAGCTTAGGTTGAGTGAACCAGTATAAAACGCTTTCCTAAACGCTTGCTTGAAAACACACATTTTTAACAACCACTACAATTTAACTAACACTCACAACAATTATTAAAACTTATTTTTGCGAAAAGTTTTAAAACACTATTCAACATCCCCGCTCCCCTTTCTAGTGTTTCCATGTATTTCAAGACTGATTGGCCTCGATCGATGGTCATGACAGGCCAACTAGGGCCGAAGGTGAGACAAGTTTACTAAGGGTGAAAGTGTGGACTGGTTGATTGGGCTAAAAACTGAGATGAGCCGATTAGGCCAAAAATTGAGACCAACCCTGTCCTTTTTATCTATCCTTTATGTGTTTCTATTCATATTTCACTAGATCATCTAGCCCTCTTACGCATTTCTTTGTGTGAATTTGTTCATATAATTCCAAAATGAAAAAATCTATAATACACTTACCCTTGGGTTTATCTATAGTGACATGTTTTTCCCATATTTCTACCTTAATTTGTTTTATGTATTCAAATTTACCTTGCTTTTTCTCATCTTTGTGTATTGCCTACAAGCTTATAAACAAAATAACACAATACTTTAAAGTTCGCCCACAATCTTTAAGTTACATTCCACAATCTTTAAGTTACATTAAATCTTTGTAGAAAACAAATCAAAGAGTTTCTTATGACCTCTTCTTAAGCTAAGATGATCTAAAGCATGAAGATGAGTCTATGGAGATGTAATGCGTAGAAGCAATGGGGTTATATGGAATGGATGCTCTCAATATAGGTGATAAGATGGTGGGGAGGATGTGTTTGATGGTTCTCAAGAGAGATTACGCCAACTCTAGAGGAATGTAACTAAAGGAGATCACACGAATGCTCTAGCCTTGACTTTAAAGACAAGTATGATGACACAATATTTTGGCAGCATAACAATATTAATCTCTTTACAAGGTATGATCACCTCTTTTTATAACAACCCTAAAGGTGTCTCATAAAAGTAGAAGCAAAAGATCTAAAAACCTTAACTTTGTTAACTTGGGTAACAAGACTAAAATCCTATCCACTAGGAGAAGGACACGTGACCATTACTATGAGAAAATCCTTTCTATTAGTAGAAAGACACATGACCAATACTAGAAGGAAATCCTCTCCATTTATAGGAGGACACTTAGCCACTACTCTCCACCAAAGAAGAGTCAATCATGCCCCTTCTCCCAAGGTGGTTTAGGTGGATGTTGACCAAAGTCACCACAAAAGGCATCACCCATGGGGTCAACTTAGGGAGTTGACTTATGTTGATCCAAGTTGATCAAAACCCTACTTGACCCATGATACAAGGTCCAAAAAAGAAACCTTATACTACTTGGTTCATAATACAAGGTAAAGATTATTCCTACTCTACTAGATATGTTCGAAGATGGTCTAAGAGAATAAAAACTTAGCTTCACCTTTTATATATGCCTCTAACTTTTTTTAATGTATTTGATTCTGTTTTTTATAAACATAAATATAGTATTAACCACTTTGTTTCTTTTCAATTTATTCTAAAATCAAGTAATTTTTAATTATCGTTCCTAACTACAAGTAAACAAATATATGATAACAATAATAATTCTTAAAGAGAAGATATAATAGAAACTTTTTTACACATAGATAATTCCCAAAATGAAATATACAAATGTTAAATGCTTTCCACAATTAATAAATTACACTCAAATCTAGAATACTATTTCTGTTAATGATTTGGTGTTAACTTGAAACTTTGACCAATATAGATTTCAATAAGAAAATTGTTGGTTAGTACAAATTTCAGTGATAATATCACTTTGTACTAGATTATGCAATCGCTCATTTTTTTTTCATATGGATTACGTTATTCTAATATCAAGTCTTAGAAATTCTTCCAATCTTACCAAGTTTTTATAATTTTTCTTATTATTAAAATTTAAATCCTATAGTTCATATATTAATTCATTATACAAACACTGAATATTTTTTAGTCGAAAATTATAAATAATTTCAGGAATTTTATACAAGATTACATTTTGCCAATTTTAGAAACAGAAGCTTACAAAGCTCTAAAAAGTACTGAGAAAGAAAAGTTAAGCACAATCCCCTTTAAAGAATGTAAAAAGGACAATTAACCTTTAACTACTACGTGTCATCATGCGTTTACTCAACGAAAGATTTAAATAATTTAAGTTTTGTAATCTGAAAATGACCAGTTTTACAGGGTCAAATCTTAAAGTTTGCACTAAAATTCCGTGGTCCGACACAACTGTAAACTAATTTTCAAATATGTGTTCATTGTCATATGCATTTGTTTTGGCCGACTGCTGAGGACAGAGCACGCTACGCGTTTATCGCATTATCATTTTTACACTGATTTCTCATTTGATCGTACACATCAAATAAGATAACGTTTCGCCATTTATTTATTTTTCTTAAGTGGTTCACATAGTTATCTTTTATATTCTTTTACTTGTTTAGGTTAATATTATAAAAATATTTAACTAATGTAAGATTTTTTTTTTCTGACATAGCAGAAGTTCTATTTTAAATATTATTAACTCTATGAATTTGAAGTCGAAATATTAGTGTTGTAAGGACAATGTTTTCTTAAGTTTTTATTGGAGATTTGGTATATCTAGTAGTTTGATATTATTTAGTAAGTGAGATTAAACATAATATAAATAAACATTTTTTCTTAAACTTTTTTATATGCTTTTTAAGAAAAAATTATAACAAAAATTTTAAGTTTAACAACAAATAATATATCAAATCTGACAATTTAATGGTTGTGACAATTTTATGTTTAACAACAAATAATATATACAAATGGGTGGTTTCGTACTTAATTCAATGTATTAGTTTCATGGTTGTTGAATGTTGAATCTATATAGATCTTTTAGAATAATTAGAATTTCTTAAACTGGTCTCTAAAACACAATCCCTGAGTTACTCTCCCTTCTCTCTATCTTTTCTAATTCTTGAGTTATCTCTATGACGATCAAGAGGTGCCTAAACGACCACAACAACGAGGTCTACGTTTCTATGATCAATTTCTTCTATAGAGCAAGTAAGTTTCTACTCCTTTTTCCTTTCACTATTATGTTCCTAAAATCTCTGGTTTAGGGATGACGCATGTGTCGTCCACCTCTATTTTCTTGTTCCTTGTTGATATGTGATCCTAAGGACACACTTTGGTTTCAATTCCGCGGTTTATAGGCATCTTTGGAATCCTTGAGTCGGAAGCGAGAGTTTTGATATTTTTAGAGCTTGATAGCTTCAGTGTAAGGTAAGAGAAGCTAGACTCGAGTTCTAATGAGGTTTTAGGGTATGTTCTTCGGTCCATTATGACTTGTTCAGACTCTTAGTTTGCAAAGTTTTGGGTTATAAGATGTCACTAGTACAAAAACAACGTACAACGTCAAATATTTTGGACCTTTCACGTCGAATTCGAGGCTGACGTCGTATCGGGAGACGTTAAATTGACATCAAATTTAAAAAATTCGACGTTATATTAACGTCAAATTTAAAAAATTTGATGTTAAATTAACGTTGAATTTTGTCAATATACGACGTTAATGAATTTCTTTTTGTTTTTTTAATTAATTGTGATCCTTTTTAACAATTCTACTAAACCTGAAAAAGCAAACACAACAATTTTCAGTTTTTGATATTTTATAAAGCATGAACTATGAACGTGTAGTGTAGTACCAACAACAAACAACAATAACAAACAACAATAACAACCAACAAACAAGTTCAATCAAACAACAACAACAAACAAATTCAACCAAACAATAACAATAAACAAGTTTAACAAAAAAAAATAACAAACAAGTTCAACAAATAAGTTCTTCAAAACGAAAACGAAAACTAACCTTCAAAAGATGGGTTCGTCGAAATAAAGTGTCGTCACCAATGAGAGAGAAAGCAGAATATGCCTATGAAAGACAAGAACACGAAAATAATTGATCAAAACAAACGAAAATCATACATAAAGTAGTTAATTAACATGCATTTGTATCAAATGAAAGAAAGATTACATGTGATGGTCATCAAACTTCATTCGAGAAAAGTTTGAAAAGAGAAGAAGGTCTCGCGTGCTAAGATAAAGTGAATGAATTTTCAATCTCCTACTCAAATTTTTATTGAATTCACTAACCTTTTGACGTCTACCATTGGTGCATTCGACATTCAAACATCATTCTGTAATAGATCTCTTAGGATTTTGATAAAACCACTCAATTAATGCATCCAACCACTCCAATGCCCATCACGTCGAAGCCCCATGCAGATTAGACGTTCTATTGATGGTTTAAAAGAAAAAAGAAAAAAGAATTAAAAAGGGGAAACTTTTGGCCGACAAATAATACATCGAAGCCCCTACAAAATTCAACATATTATTGGTGGTTTAAAAGAAAAAATAAAAAAGAATGAAAAAGGGTAACTCTTTGGCTTTTGGCTGAAAAATAGTACGTCGAAGCCCCTACAGAATTCGACGTATTATATGTGGTTTAAAAGAAAAAAGAATTAAAAAGGGTTACTTTCTGACTTCTGGCTGACAAATAATATGTCGAAGCCCCTACAAAATTCGACGTATTATTTGTTGTTTAAAAGAAAAAAGAAAAAATAATTAAAAAGGGGTGACTCTTTGGCTTATTGATGACAAATATTACGTCGAAGCCCCTATAGAATTCGACGTACTATTTGTGGTTTAAAAGAAAGAAGAAAAGGAATGGCGGACTTCTTTAAATAATTACCATCACAGAACGTCGAATTGTATGGGGTTTCGACGTTTTACAATTCTAAACGATGTCTAATAATTGCATTTATTTACAAAAATGTCTCCGATCATTTTTAATGTTGAATATTCAGTGGTTGGACACACTGTTTTTGCACTAGTGTGTAGATTTAAAATTGGGTACTTTTGGAGATGTCAATTTGTTTAAGGAACCTAAAGTCAAGTCTGATGATCAAATGGATACTTAGCTTTATCTATAAACATGTTTTCACATCAACTCTAATGTTTAAAGAACTAATTTGATTAGTCAGAAAAATCTTAGGTGCATCAAAACCAAAAAAATAGGGTGTTGTCAACTAGTATGGTGTTGAGCCCCCATTTTAGGCGCTTGAGCGCCACTTTCCAATTGCCACAAGTGTTGAGCGCCACATTCTAGTGGCCACAACATTGAGCGCCACTTTCCAGTGGCTATGGCGCTGAGTGCCCCTTTTCTGGCACTGGGTGCCCTTTTGTAAGTCTTGGTCTAGATTGTGTTTATGCTGCTTTTGTGATTCTAGTTGAATTGTTTCTTGTACTTTGATGGATTTTTGGCGGTTCCATGTGACTATCTGCAGTGCTTATATGAAGATATATATATATTTGGATGAAAAGTGTGGAAAAGAGTTCCAAGGAGAAAATTCTTATTGGTGGTTTCAAGTGTTTTTGGTATGAATGCAAGGAGCTCAATCTTGGGGGTTATCCTCAAACTCTAATGATCATTCATTCTTAATTAAAGAAGATTGATACATGCGGTGCCACCCAATGGCAATGGCTTTGCAAAGTAATAGAGACCACCACAAGTGCACGACTCACCATAGCTTGGCATTCATACTAAATCGGGATACTCTAGTATAGGTCTTGGCATGTTAAGATGTTTGGATTGCTTTATATTAAATATGACTCATTTATAAAATATTACTGTAAATTAACTTTATGTTTCTTGCTTGTTAATTGATCTATTTTATTAATTATGTGATAGTTCTTTTATAGTTTTAATACTATATAATTAGGATGTTACATTTTTGGTATCAGAGTAGGTTTTCCTTAGAAACCTTTAGGTTATGAGTATACCAAGTTTATGTTGTGTACTCTTAGTTGTGTTTAATTGGTATTTCAGTTTCTTTGAGTTGAACTGTTGGTTTTTCTCTGTGTGAGTAGAAGATGGAACATAGGCCTCCTCCTTCCCCACCCTCAAACCCTGACATTCCCAATCTTGTAAGGATAATGGAGTCGTTTGTGGCGGTGATGCAACAACAAAATGCATCCCATTTTTAGCAGAACACGGTAGCCCTACAACAATGGAAAGCTGTTAGGGTGTCAACTGAGAAATCCCAAAGGCAGTATGTAGAGTTGATGAACATGGTGGAGCTTCAGCAGGGCCTTCTCATACTCCACCCGCTCAAGTCTAAGAGTGAAGTTTTGAGAGTTTTCTTCAGCATCATCTGGCCAAGTTTAATGGCAAGACCAATCTAGGTGAAATTGATCAGTGGTTTAGAGACATTGAGAGAATCTTTAATGCTAGGAGGTGCCTAGAGGAGAGAAGATTGGCCTTTATAGAGTACTTGCTGACTGGAGAGGCTAGTCATTCGTGGAGCAACATGAGGTTTTTCTTGGAGGGTAGTGGTACACCGATCATGTGGGAGTTGTTGAAGAAAAAGTTATATAATGAGTACTTCCTAGATAGTGTAATATTTGTAAAGGAAGTGGAGTTCTTTCAATTGGTACAAGGAGGAATGACAGTGTCAGAGTATGGCGACAGGTTTAAGCATCTTATCTGCTTTCACACTTTAACCATGGATGAAGAATGACAATGTAGAAAGTTTGAGAATGGGTTGAGAGGAGATATCAAGTTATTGGTGATTGGTTCATGTATCAAGGAGTTTCCATCTTTAGTGGAGAGAGCCAAATGGTTAGAGAAGACAAAGAATGAAGTTGAGAGCCAACAAAGGCAGCCACAAAGACTTAGTAGGCCATCTGGGTCCAGGAGTAGAGTTTGTAAGAACTTCCTTAATTAAAGAACAACCATTTACTATGAGAAGATTCTTGTTTTATAAAATTAAAGTGCAACTGCAGGTTTTATGAGAGAAACGTTTAGGCAGAGGTAAATAATAAATGCACAAATATTGTTTTATTGGTTCACTCCAACTGAGCTATGTTCATTCTCTTTTATTCACATAGGGTTCAACTATAATATTCAACAAGATTACACAACTCAATATTCTCACCACTCCTGATATCCCTGGTCAGCGAATAACCTTCTGTTATCCTAGACCAGTTGAGTATTCACACCACTCTTGGTATCCCTAATCAACGAATAACCTTCTGTTACCCTAGACTAGTTGAGTATTTGCACCACTCCTAGTACTAGACAATCCTGGTATCCTTTGATACGCTGCCTAGATTTCCTCAACACTTCACAGTTTGAATAACAAGTGTTTTAATTCTCTTTAGAATTGCAATCAATGATTGCTTACAAGTCATTTAGACTATTACTCTCGTATAGACGATATGTGCATAATAGAATACAATCTAAAGATTCGTTGTGTGTTTCTCTCTTTTCTCTTTTTCTCTCTTTTTACAATAGTAAGCAAAAATTACAATGAAGCTCGAGTGTGTTGCTTGATGTTCTTCTTTTTCTCTTGCTCAGATATTTTCTTTTGCTTGAGCTTTTCTGTGCTTCTCTTTTAAACGCTTTTCGTAGACTGAATATTTTTCGTTGTAACCTTTTCTCTATGTTATCCTCTTGATTGTTCCTTTGAGTGATCTTCTATTTAAAGGCTCTTGAAAAGATATTTGTAACGCCCCAATTTACAAGGTGTCACAGGTTATTCAAAAATCAGTAAAAATTTCAAACTTTAACATAATGCGAAAACGTATTTTCGAAACCTCAATATTTAAACGTGCATAAAACATAATAGTTCCAAAACACGTATCCAATGAAGATAACGAAGGAATTAAAATAACTTCAATTACATTGTCTCAAAGTTCAAAAGCAATAACTGTAAATAAAATCCCAAGTTTGTCCCTCGTCATCTCTCGAATCTATCATGCTTCAGCACCATCTGCAACATCATCTACTCACGTATAACATCACACATTATACGATCATCGCATTCACATGCACACTCAAAACAATGTATGGGTAAGCTACCGGTAAAACAATCATAATAACATGATATAAACATACAGATTAAATCAATAATAATCAGACAATCCATACATAATCATAATAACAATAATAGTCCTAGTCCTTTAACATAACAATTCAATCAAACGAATTACTTGATCCCCGATCCTCAATTCTTGATCCCTGATCATCATCATCATAGGTACACCACCAACATGATTATCCCAATCATAAATCACATCATGAGCATAACCAAACCATAAACTTTAACATGACAAGACTCAGTCACACTCATGTACCTTACCTCACCAACTGTAGTCGCTCCTACAATCCCATTTGTAGCTTCCTCATACAGATACACTTGAGTCATCCTTCTTCTAGCTTCGAACCTGTTCTCCTATCACACAAGGTAGAACATTTATCCCCCTCGCCAAAGAAGATCCAACACTCGAAT
The DNA here is from genome assembly GCF_029865625.1 of Vigna umbellata. Taxonomy (NCBI): domain Eukaryota; kingdom Viridiplantae; phylum Streptophyta; class Magnoliopsida; order Fabales; family Fabaceae; genus Vigna; species Vigna umbellata. The sequence goes on from NC_142168.1 coordinate 65,221,784, forward strand.
ACCATTCTCTTTTCTACAACTATTTGCCAAAGAGAATGTCACCCTCTTTTCAACAACCAATGCCAAAGAGAGTCATCCCCTTTTCAATAATCAATGCCAAAGGGAATATCCCTCCCTTTTCAACAACCAATTCCAAAGGGAGTCACCACTCTCTTTTCAACAATCAATGCCAAAGAGAGCACCTATCCGCAGATAGAACCAGGATTTACTAGGTACAACAAGTAGACCTCATCTTCCACTCTCATGCTCATCAATCACATACTAAGGTACATCCCAACACTCACACATGCTCCAATATCATCCACAAGTCAAACCTGACTTTAAACATAATTCCTAAACTCATTCTCTAATTCTCATCACGTTCTACAACTTCTCCAAAATAGAGTTGTTGATGTGAGACTGTTTTCTCCCAAACTAGACCTCCGATTGACAATCCAAACGGTCATAATGAAGAACCATATGTCTGGAAGCTACTGTCCGAGAATCAGTCTGATCCGAAAATCAATCTGATCCAACGGTGAACGGCTTCGCAACTACGAAAACACCAGTGCAGGTTTTGTGATAAGCGGAAATACTTTCCTCTTTTCGTTTAGGCTGTTTCTCCCTACGTAGACCTCCAATTGACGATCCGAACGGTCAAGATGAAGAACCATATGTCTGGTACCCATTGTCCAAAACTCAGCCGATCCAACGATGAACAACTTCGCAACAACGAAAACACTAGTGCAGGTTTTGTGATATGCGGGAATGACTTCTTTTCTTTCCTTTAACACAATACTTACAACATATATTTGCATGGAAACCCCCATGAATCATAACTTTATTCTCCCTTAACATCAAACCCTTTGTTGAGATAACCCAACAACCATACATACATTCATAGAAAAAATCCAACACAAATATTACATAAACCCTATGCCCATGCATACATAAACCCTTACCCAACAAGAGCAACATACAACCATAATCATAATCATATAAACATATATCAACAAGGATTATTAATCAAATAACCAAGAACACATATATCATACAAAATTAACAAACAAAGGTAAGCTTCCCATACCTTGGCCAGACCTAGGTCTTTATCTAACTTCAAAAATACAAGTATTCCCTTGCACTAGGTTTTCTGTATCTCTTCCTCTTCTCTCCTAGAAACGTCTCTTCTCTCCCTTAACTCTCAAATTTTCGTTTTTGGATTTTAGGGTAACAATGTGCAGCCCCCTTTTTCTCTTCTCCATTTTATCTTTTTCTATTCTATCTCTATCTTTTTAATTAAAATAATATCTCTCATTTAATCTATAAAACCACCAACATTTCCTTTCTTATTCTATTTATCTAATATTTAAACTATCAACAACCACCCAATAGCTCAAAGATTCACATAATCTTTCAATTTTGTTTCAGATTTTATTTTTATTCTCTTTTCTTTCTACACTCCCCTAACTTAATGTCCACACCACTTAATGAGGGTATAAGACTCTTTTACCCTTGGGCCCCAAAATACAAATTAAACCCAAAAGTTTACTTTAACTCTCTTTCTTTCTAAAATTTGGCCCACACCTATTAAATCTCAAATCACCCTTCTACCATCAATCCAACACATCATATTGGTAACAACGCACCAAAGAAATCATCAAAATAACAACATATAAATCATGTGTTCCACTTAATCAATAATAACATTAAATAATAAACATAATAATTATAATTCTAGAAAACATTTAATCATCCAACAACAATTACCAATAATAATGTCCAAGTCTCATAACTACATTATTCCTTAATTACCACATTTTCCTAGGATCTTACAATATTCGTTAGCCTAGCTCTTGGCCTTGAATCTTGTGTCTTCTCTCTCTTGCGAAGTAACTGTTAGTTAAAGTCAACTTGTCAAAGCAGACATGCTTTTTCAGTACTTTGCTCGAAGTAGGTTGAACTTTCTTTCATACACTTCTGCTTTTAAAGAGAACATTTCATAAATGTCTCTTTTCTCTCTAGCGTCCACTTCTGATATATTTCAAATAAAGTAATGGACGCGTGCAATAGACTATATGCATAAAATAGAGTAGATTATACATGCAACACATATGTCTTATCTCTTATTACTTTTATTGTTTTTGAACATTAAGCATTTAATGACATTTAATGCTTGTTCAGAACAACAATTTTTTTTTCAATTTTTTACCATTGAGGTAGCGTTTATCAATAAGGCTTTTTCTATGATATCAAGCGTTGAGTTGGAACTTCATCGTTGGACAAAGTAAAGGTTTTGGCTTATGGTATTGTCCAGGTTGATGTAAACACTTTTTGGAATATTTCCTTTAAAGGGTTGGCCATTTAGCATTTATCTCTTCTTTCTTAACCTTTTTTTACGCTTATAGAGGGTTTGGTCAAAGACATTGTCTCGACACCTTTTATTTGCTTCTTGAGAGTTTAACTAAATAGGCTTGGGTATAGATAGCTTACACGTTTAGCATAACTCTCTCTCTCCGCTTTGACTTGTTGGTCGTTTAATGTTGCATCTGGAAGTTTTTATCCTACTTGTTTTTCTACGTGTTTTCCTAAGGTTTTTCTATGTTGATGGATGACTTCAGAATTTTGTTTCTATCGTTGGTGTTTTTATCTATCCAATTATTTGTGCTTAGATATTTTCAGATTCTCATCTCGTTTAATGATATTTCATTAAACTTTAAAACCTGAGAGCGTTTGCACGTGTAGACGATTTTTTCTTAACAATCTCCCCCTTTTTAATGTTTAACAAATACACATCTAAACGATATGATCTTTCTTGGTTCAGCTTATAGTTTTATATTTATGTGTTTTTGGTTCTTGGTTATTTTAAGTTTTTGAATGTTTTATCTCTTTTATTGTTTTTATCTTGTGCATGCGGGTTATTAGACATAGTCGAAATATATATGGAAATAAATAAGTAAAGCAAGGTAAACAATCAAAGCATAAAACATAAAAGTGGCTAAAACAAATAATGATAAACGATTGGTATTTAAACACATAAACATATTACATGAATGTGAACATGGAATCCTAAGATGAACTTCTAAGAATCTGGATACTCCCCCTGATTTTGTGTTATCTTAGATTATCCTATCTTCTGGTGTACTCTCCCCTCCTAGATGCTGACACTTTTATCACTTTCTCCCCCTTATTTGATAAACATCGAAAGGGAATGAGAGAATGACATCACAACCTAACGGAGGAGGGGTCATCTCCTTGGTCCACATGATATCATATTAGACAATGCAACAATATGATGATAGGAGTAAAGGAGAAGGAGGTGGAAATAAATGGAAGGAGAGAAGGCGGGGAAAAGGAAGAGAAGAACAATGATGGGGAATGAAGGAAAAGAGGTGGTAATATGGTAGGGTAAGATCTGATGGTAAAGGAAGTAGGTTAAGTTGAAGAACTACTTGCGTAAGGCAGGTAAGTTCTGAGTACAAGGGTAGGAAAGGGTGTTAGATTATCATATTCATCTTCGAAAGAAAGAGAAGATGATGACAATCTGGAGGTTTGGAAGAAGGCTTCATTGGTTTAGAAAGTTGAAGATTAGAGAGCTCAAGAGTTTGAGAGGACATGAACGTGTGAGAGAAGAAAATTTAGGGTTTTTGAAGGAGTATGGAGTGAATGAGTCGAGAATGAGAAGAGAAGAGTCGAGTTAAATAGAGAGCAGAGTTAGTCATGGACGATTGATTTGTCTCGTCCATTTAATGTGCTTGGTATAGATAGATTTTGAAAAGAGATATTGTGTCACTTGAAGATCGGGAAGTTTTGGAATAGAGTGTCGATCCAGAGAATAAGAGTGAGAGGAGTCAAAAAATTTGTCTTTTAAAGGGAAAGAGAAAAAGAGAGGGAATTAATGTTAGGGATCATGGTTTGATTGACACGTAGAAGATTTTGGGTAGATTAGAGAGACAAGGATTTGTGTTTGGAAATCCTAGACAACTTCTAGAGATGGGCTCAACGATTAGACACAACCTAATGCATGTATACAAATGTCTTGTAGACGATTTTTCTTAGACGATGAAATGTATGACGTCATGTAGACTACGTATCCTAGACTTTTTACTTTCTAGACACTATATGAACATACTTAACACGCTGAATCAAATTCATTCAACAATTCTCATACAAATAGTGGTAATTAGACGATAAAGTCTATCTTCAACTAATAGTTTACTGAAGATGTCAGCAAGTTGATCGTTTGTGTTTACATACTATAAATCCATAGTACCCTTGTTAACATGATCACATATGAAGTAATGTTTGACCTCAATATGTTTAGCACGTGAATGCAATATAGGATTGTTAGATAAACTAATTGCAACATTATTATTACAATAGATAGCAATCTTATCTTCAAAATGGTTGTAATCTTCTAGCTGATTCCTGATTCATAAGAGTTGTGAGCAACATTGTGCGACATATATGTATTTAGCTTCTGTTGTTGACAATTTGATTGTATTATGCTTCTTGCTAAGCCACGATACTAGGTTTTTTCCATTGAAGTAGCAGCCTTCACTTGTACTTTTGCGCTCAATTTTATCTCCAGCATATTCGGCATCGCAGTAGCTTTCCATCTTGAAGCTTCTACTTCTCTTGTGGCATAGATCGAGACTGGTTGTTCCTTTAAGATTTCAAAATATTTGTTTGACAACGCTAAGATAAGTTTCTCTTGGATCTAACTAAAATATTGCACATAAGCAAACACTGAACGTTATGTCAGGTCTAGACGTTGTGAGATACAAAAGTGAACCTATCATTTGTCGATATGTGTGTTGTCCACTTTTGTTGAGTTTTCATTTTCTTTTGCGCAGCTCCTTGATGTACTTCATTTGGTGGATGTTTGTGTCTTTTTCTTGCTTGATTTGCAGTCCGAGAAAGAATTTTAGCTCACCCATCATGCTCATCTCAAATTCTTCTTGCATCATGATTGAGAAGTCTTGGCATAACTTTTAATTAATAGCACCAAAGATAATGTCATCAACATATATCTGAATGATAATGAAGTCTTGATTGGCATTTTTTTCTAATTAGTGTGGTGTCTACTTGACCTCTCGTGAAACGATTCTTTATAAGAAAGACTTAACCTTTCGTACCAAGCTTTGGGAGCTTACTTTAGTCCATACAATGTCTTGTTAAGTTTGAAGACGTGTGTGAGATTTGTTTAACTTTCAATTCCTGGAAGTTGTTCCACATACACTTCTTCCTTAATTTTGCCATTTAAAAATGCACTCTTGACGTCCATTTGTTATAATCTAATCTTGTTGAATGTTGCAAATGATAAGAGAATGTGAATGGTTTCTAACCTTGCTACTAGAGCGTTAGGTGGAGACAGTCCGAATGTTTAGTAGTTATAGTAGTTATACCTATAGTAATTATATTTTGGTTTAATAGTTTATTTTGTCCTTAGTTTTGCTGAATAATGTCAATTCAATCACTCGTTTTAAAAGTGTGTGAAATTGGTCCTCACTTAGTCAATTTTGTGCCAACATCGTCCTTTCCGTTAAATACGCATAAACGGCGTTAGCTTTTTCTTTTTCTCTCTTCTACTCCTCTGAACACAACATTCTTTTTTCTATTTGTTAAACACATTTTAAATTTAAAAATCAAATTGTATTGTTTCAAAAAAATTTCATTTCTTTATTAGAATTTAAGAATTAAAAATATATTTAACTTTAAAAGTAACAAAATAAAAGAAACACATGATAGTAAAATAATTAAAAATAAAAACAAGAAAAAAGTTCTTCACTTTCATTTGTCCAGTCGCTGAATTGTTTCTACAATCACATTTTTCATTTCCCACTGAATTATCCATTTCATTCTTAGCATCTCCACAGCACCAACACAATCCAAACCCTAAATTCCCAATTTTCCACCGTTAGTCGCGCAAACACAATCACCCCAAAGATGAACACCTTTTGAATTTCATCCTTTTGTAATCACTGTTTTTCATTCACTTCTTTACCAATTATTCCTTCTGAAATTGTAGTACCATTGCTAGTTCAAAATGTGGAATACATTCATTGAAATTGTATCAAATTTCCCATGGGTTGTGTAAAAGTTTTGAACTCTTTACCAGCTTAGTTATTCACTTTTGCATCTACATAGAACTTATCATTGTTTATAATAAATGGAATTTGGAGAATAATTATACCTCATTACTTACATAATCTATAACTACACTTTTGGGTATTCTATTTTATTTTTCCAATTTTATCTTTTTAATTATTATTTTGTTAATTTAAATAATTATTCATAATAAAACACTATTTTTCACTCTTATCATTTTAGTAATTTTTTTAATTAAAATAATGATTCATTATGAAAAAATTATTTTTTTTTTATCATTTTAGTAACTATCTCTTAAAATTTAAGTAATTACTCTTAATATTACTTATAATATTTTCTTTATTTCAATAATTAAATTTATTTTATTAGCTATATATCTACAATTATATATACTTTTTTAATTTTATTATTTTAATTTTATCATTTTAATTACTATTTTTAAAATATATATAATTTATAGATATTTAAAAAATACATAGACATACGTTATCGCAGCTTGTATTTATTCAAAATTATAAATTATTTTTTTTAAAAATAATTATGTTCAGCGTAACTCAAAAAAATATAGGCAAAAGCATTCATAAAAATCATATATATATATATATATATATAGTTTACCTTCAAATTTTAGCTTCTAAATAATTTATGCTAAGGCCTAAGTAAAATTTAAGGTTGGCTGTAAAATATCTTCTTTTAAGAATATATTTATTTTAAAATTGTAGAAAAATTTAAGTAGAAAGAATCAAAATAAAAACGTCATTTCACTCTAAGTTTTATTTTTAATTATTTTATCGTTATTTGTTTCTTTTATTTTGTTATTTTTAAAATTAAATGTATTTTTAATTCTTAAATTTTAAGAAAGAAATGAAAGTAACAATACAATTTGATTTTTTATTTTAAAATGTGTTTAACAAATAGAAAAAGTTGTTATACGTCCAGAAGAATTTAAAGGAGCAGAAGAGAGAGAAAGAAAAAAATAACTCCTTTTGTGCATATTTAACGGAAGGGACGAGGTTGGTGCAAAATTTACACCAATTTCACACACTGTTAAAACAAGGGATTGAAGTAACATTTTTCAGCAAAAACAAGGGACAAAATAGGCTATTAAACCTTATATTTTCTTTTGAATGTTTAGATAACCCTTCTTGTTGATAGTTTTGAGCCTAGTATGTTGTATATAAAGTTGGTTTTTATGGTTATACTAGATGACTGTAAATTAAGTTTATGTTTCTTGTCTTCTAACTGATCTATTTTATTAATTATGTAGTTCCTTTGTAATTGTAATACTATATAATTAGAATGTTGAAAAAAAAAATTAATATATATATATATATATATATATATATATATATATATATATATTTATGCGTTTTTATTTAATGTTCGTTCTAATATATGTTTTAATCAATCTAGAAAATTCATTTTTTCTTTTTTTTTATTGGTTTTGTATTATTGGAAGAAAATTTCTTTCTTTCATTCACTATACAAATTTTTATTTTTACTTGCAATAATTTGACTTCTTCATTATCCTCAAAATTAACTTAAATCACCATATACTTTATTACATTTATTTTAATGATTTTATTTAAATGAAGTGTTGCATTTCCTACCCAAATCCCAATTTCATTGTATTAGATTATTTTTAGGATATACATTTGGTTACTTTTAGTTTTTTAATAAATCTTTTATTTTTTTTTTTATTTTTTAACTTGAGAATGATTTTCAATTTCAAGAATCAAAAGGTTATTTTCGACTATTAGTTTATTAACTAACATAAAAAAAATATCTTGTGACATTTAGTTTTGTTTAATTTAAATAACCTTTGTCTAATTAAGATACTTTACCACTTATCACAATATTAATTACATACACAATTATTTTTTACTTCTTTTAAATATTTTTATTTTTTGACTCTCAAGTTCTAATAAAATATTGTTTATTATTCCACTCACCTTCAAATTGTTTCAAATTTTTTGTTAAAATTATTATTGTTTTTGTTATGTCTCCTTTGCTTGAATTTTCCATAATGTAGTGGCTTTAATTTATGTTTTATCCTAACTCTAAAGTCACAAGTGTAATATTATCACAATAATTCTATAAAGATGTAATATAATAATTTATTGCAATCATTATAAATTTAAGTTCAATTGAAAGATATATGTCTAAATTTTAAGTATTCTATTTTTACAACTTTAAATTATGTATTATAATATTTAGAAATGTAAAAATGTATTAGGGAGAACATATATGTGCATAAATACAAGTGTATTAAATATGAGGATGAATTTTTTTAAAGACAAAAATAGTCAAATTCATAACCACCTTTCTTTATTATTATTCCTATTAATAGATGATCATAAAACCAAATTTACCCTGTCTTATATAGTTGAATTGATAAAATTTCCTTATAAGATTGTAATTTTTTATATAAAATTATTGAACTATAAGATTTACTGAAAATTATATTAATGCAATATGATGTATAACTGTTATCTAATTTTATGTTTCTAATATCCTTACGCCCTCCCTTAACGCCAGGTCAGCAAAGTCCACTCGCTTGAGTTATATGTTCATCTTAAACTTTTTCATATTTTAGTTTCTTAATTTTATTCGCAAAACTCTAAATATATTTATTGTTCCAAAGCCTTATTAATTTTCTTTTCTATATTCATCCTTACTTAAGGCATAAACTATTATGTTTTATATTGCATTATAATATGAATTAATAATACGTATTATGTATTTGTTAAATACTACTACCATAACCTTAAAAATCAAGAGCATACATATTTTAATTGTTAGTTAAAAAAAATAGTTAGCATTTTAATTAGATTCGGCAGCTCAATGAATAGAATTAATTGGTTGAAATATTCAAAGAAAGGATAATGAAAAGGTACATGCAATGATGAAAATAACTCTTATGAACCTAAACGTAATTAGTGTTTGTCTTATAATTCAACATCTAACGGTGTCATATCATCCATTTCATACATATTTCTTAGGGCTTCAAACATTCACAAACTATATTCTCCTTTATGTAACCTACCATACTAACAAAAGTTTCTTAATTTCAATAACTAATATTCTTCCACGTACATAGATTTTCTTTCATTGATAATGACTTCTCATACGTACCTTCCTCCCTACATTTTCTTTTTCTTTTTTCAGGAGCTTTGAATGTGTTGTGTTTTATAGACTCGGATACTTTCATATTGGGAGGACAATGTGAATAGAGTTAATCAAGAATCTCTATGGAGAAAAAAAAAATCAAGAGAAACTATAATAAATATGATAACAAAAATAGAAAAAGAATTAAAGAGAAGATTTTAAAGAAGATTCATTAAGGGAGATTAAAAGAAATAAATAGATATAATAAAATGACAGTCTTTCCCAAATTATAAAATATTATAAGAAAATTAAAGATTTTTATGTAAACTCTATTAAAGTCTTGTGTTTTGGATGTTCATTAATTATCAATTAATTGGACTAAGATTGACAAGTTAATTATACTTAATTTTACTAATTACATATATGTGTAATTATATGTTTTTATTGTATTTTGTCTTATATTTATTATAGGAGAATAGAATAGTTGTCCAAAAAGTCACATAAGCTAAATATTAGACCTCATTTATACCTTCTTGAGAGAGGTATGTATTATTTTAAGAAAGAGTAAGAAGGTTAGAGAATAACGCCTCCACTCCATGTGATGTGGAAGGCTAGTCACTCAAAACAAAGTCATCTAGAAAAATAAACTTCTAAGTCTACCCAATGTTGATAAAATTGTAAGTAATAATGATATACCTAATAATATTCATTATTCTAAATCATTCATATATGAAGTAATTAGAGATATACTCTTTTACCATTAATATGTTGCAACATTCTTTAGTAGAGAAAACCCACCAATGCTCAATTTTTCTCATGGTTGTGAGGATATATTAATGATGGCTATAAGAAGACCAAAACATCAAATACATAATATGAACGAGCAATGGTGAGTCTTCCAGTTAGATGACTTGATCAAGACAAAAACTATTTAAAAATTAAGTCAATTTTGATTGTCCTTGAAGTAAGAGTTTGATAATAAGTTTGAATTTCTAACTAGTTCTCATTATTAGACTTAAATAACATATTACACAATGCTTGAGATTGTTCTAGTTAACACCAAAGGAATGTGAGTTCTTAAAGACCCTATAGAGATCATATTCACACTAATAAACCATACTTGTAAGATTCGGGTTATAAATAATATTTGTATGAATTTAGTGTCATTTATTACCTTGGGCACGTTGGCCCAATGGTGGAGGTCCTGGTCCAGCTTTCTGCACGTGGGGGAACCTATTTGAACCTTACCTACATGGTATAATATTAAATTAAAAGGAATATGATAGGTTAAAAGACGAATGAGTTATGTCATTAGCAAAATGAGAAGAAACTTTTGAATTAGCATGGGACCTATTGGGTAATTAGCTAGGAGTGGGATTAATTAAATAAGGGTTGCGTGTTTAGTAAAGATTTCCCTATGTGTTTTGATTAACTTATTCTTGTTGTGATATTTGCTTTTAGAAAGTATATGTTTGACTATTTCGTATTTTTGATTGATTCGAAATAGTTACAATAATTGTTAGACTATTAGCTTGTGACTATCACTATGTGATGAATGATTCAGGGATGGATTGTCAGACAACATGTTTTCCAAGTATGAATTAAGAATATGTGAGTTCTCAAGTGGATGGATGCGAGAAGAAGATGTGTTCAAGTGGTAATGACTCTTTCAATCGTGGATGCGAGAAAGAGATTCTCTTCAGTTGTGCAATGTAGGAAAGAGGTTTTCTTCAGCTGTGTGATGCAAACAGAGGTGGTTAGGATACTGATGACTCTTTTGGTCATGTAATACAGGAAAAAGATTCTCTTTGGCTGTGTAATGCGGGAAGAAGGTGTTGTTGTGACTCGTATTGACTCGGTTATGATGATTAGGTGGTATGGTAGGGTACAGGTAGGTAGACCACTGGTTTGTGATGAATGTATGTGACTGTGTTTCAGTTGTTGACGTGTTACAGTTGTGTTTAATATGTTGTGCGATTTGTGAGACAACGTGTAACCATGTTTAAGTTTTTAGTTTAATATTGTGATGAATGTTTGGCATTTATGGGGTATATTAATTTTGCTTGTGATTGATTCTCAGGTAGCTCACCCCTTATGTTTGTAGTTGTGATTTTCACCTATTATGATCGTTTTTATGGGAGCAAATGATCATGCAGATATTTCGCATGTTGTATAGCACGACGAGAGGATTGAGAGAATTGGGGAACTTATGGTTTTTTGAATAAACTATTTTTATTTGGAGTTTTATTTTGTAATTAAATTGAAATTATGGTTTATTTTTCTTTAATGGTAAGGACTTATTGAATTTAGATATCCCGAGTGATAATATCTTTTAAATTTTTGAATTTTTAGTCGTAACCACGACATCCCAAAACATGGGTTGTTACATCCAGAACATTGAAGATAAGTTTTTATTATTTATTGTTTATTCCCTTTTTTAAAAGGCCTAAAACAATTAACACCATTAAGTATGTGCATTTTTAGCCTCATGGGCTAGAGGGTGACAAATTTAGGCCTAGTTTAGATGTATAAATACTAAATTAATGAGGGTTAGCCTCATAATTAAATGATAAGCTCCCTCAATGGCTACATTTGATCTTTTCACAGTTGCAGATGCAAAACAAAGTTAACAAATGGATGAAGCAATAGAAATAAGGTATGAAGGGAAGGTATTTGAATGAATGATGAAGAAAATCTCTCGATGAAGTGGGTTAGTATGAGTGATGGTGCGAGATTAAGGCCTAGTCGAATTTCTAACTAAGGAAGGTGGTTAGAGGAGATAAAGAACTCTCTCTAGTTGTGAATGAAGCTGAAGTTATCTCAATAGTGGTTCATTACATAAAGCTTCAAAATGAATACAATAAGGATGGAAAGGTATATTTATAGAATGATCCAAGCCTTACCACGATGCCTAACCACTAGCCTGATCACCAGGCACACAAATACACATATGGAAAATGAGCTACATGTGAAGGAGTGTACTTCAGCCACTAGCACAGAGTGCTATAGGGTCTGCATTGGGCGCCTCTTCATTGGGCAAATCCAAGTGTGTGTTGAGCCAGTCTATGTATTTCCAAGTGAATAAATCCTTCACTTAATTTAAATTTTTAAACATAGTAATTAAGTGAGTCTGTGAGTCAACCCGTTTAACCCACCAACCCGTGGTAGGCCGAGCCGGGTTCAAATATTTTTTAGCTCGCTAATAAATGAGCTGGGCTAGGTTGGCTCACTAAGTGGCCAACCCGTGGTGGGTCGAGTCGGGTTGAGCTGGGTGGCCCATTTTGACAGCACTAATTGTGATACATAGTCTAGTTGAGCTTTACTCACTCCTAGTTTCGTAGACAATTCCAGTATCATTGTCATACATCGTCTAATTGAGTTTCACCTGCTCCTGATTGTGAAGTATTCTTCACCACTCTTGGTATCCCTAATCAACGAATAACCTCCATTTATCCTAGACCAGTTGAGTATTTGCATCACTCCTGGTTTCCCAGTCAACAAGTAATTGTTAATTACCTTTGACTGGTTGAGTATTCGCACCAATCCTGGTCTTTAGTCAACGAATAACCTTCTGTTACCCTAGACTGGTTAAGTATTCGCACCACTTCTGATCTCCACAGTCAACGAATAACCATTTGTTACCCCAGACTTGAAGGAGTATTCGCATCACTCTTGGTACTAAGCAACCTTGCCTATATTTCCTTAACTCTCCAAAGTCCAATTGTAAGTTGATTTTCTCCAAAATTGCAATCAATGATTGCTTACAACTCATTTAAACTATACTCTTGTAGAGAGGATTTAATTACAATACAAAGCAATCTAAACACACGTAGGTGTTTCTCTCTTTACTCTTTTCTCCCATATTGCAAAAGTAAGCAAATAATACAATGAAGTTCAAGAGTGTTGCTTAACGTTTTCTCTTTTCTTTTTCACTCTTCTCTTCGCTCACAAGATGAATGGATATGACAATGAGGCTTGAGAGAATCTTCCTTTTCTTGAATTCTTCTCTTCTACTGTTTCCTTGGTAAGAGGAGTTTTGTTTTTAGTAGCTTCAAGAGATTTCCTTACTCAACATATGATGGTATATTTTCTTGTTTAGCTTATCTTCATCATCATTTATTTCTTCTTCTTCTTGTCTTCTATTTATACACCTTGACAATATAGTCGTTTTAACGAAGTTTTTCTCGAGTTTTGACAATATGACCATTTTACAAAGCTTGTCTTGAGATTTGTTCTTTTTTGGCTATTGATGTGGATGTCTGTCATAGGATGGAGTCTTTTGTCAGGCAGGCGTGATTTTCAAAGCTTTGATCAAAAGCATATTTGACTTCTCATTTAGCACAACTTTTGATAACCTGATAAGTTCTTTTTTTATCTTCAACGTTCATTTTGATACTTCCAAGAAGAGGTAACTAATCGTTTGCAGTAATTGTCCTACACAAGATAAAACAGAAGTTTGTATAACAAGTATGTCATATTTCCTGTTTGTTTTGGTGTTTCAAAAACTTTAGTCGTTGGTACAAGATTCTAAGTTTTTCATTGTTTTGTTTGTGTGTTTGACTGATATTGTTTAGTCTATAAGATACTTCTTCCTAATTGGTGTTTTACCTATTATCTTTATGTTTTATTTAGGTGTAGGTATTGTGTCACGATTTCCTAAGATATAAACATTCCATTAATGTTTTTCTTGTTACTGACATCTACTACTGATTGCGTAAACTACTCGTTAGGTATCACTTTTGTTGTTTTTTAATGTTGAGCATTTAATGTCATTTAATTATTGGTTAGAACAACAAAATGTTTTTTTATCTCCTACCGTTGAGGTAACGTTTGACAATCAATTTTTTCTTCTACGAATACTAAGCATTGATTAAAGACTCCATCGTCTGACAAAGTAATGTTTTAGCTCATGATATCATTTAGACAGAGTAAACATTTCTTTTTGCCTTTATGGACAGACAACGTTTAACTTTGTTTGTGTTTTCTCTGGTGTCTTAAGTTTTAGTCTTTTAATGTGTTTTGTCAATGACATCGTATTGACATAGTTTTGTTTTCTCGAGAGCTAAA